>NC_092072.1:17724751-18028501 GCF_039877785.1 Chaetodon trifascialis
TCAAAAACAAGAGGTGGCTGTTGAATCAGCTGATAGTTGATCGTTCAATGTTTTGCAGTAGCTCTCTTGCTCTTATTGAAGCTCTTTATTGCTGCTCTGCGCAAAAAACATGAAATGTCACGATTATTGTTGCTTGGGTCTACACTGTGGTGTGCTGCTGACTGCAGCTTATGGTCAGGCAGGGGTGGGGGTCTTAGTAGAAACCCTGAATGAAGTATTCTGGGAGTTCTTAGGGATGCAGGTTGCTCTGGTCTTGGGGGGGATGACGGATACAAAATGTATAATGAACATATGTGTGTGTTTGCAGGGGGTCATATGTTTGTCTGTGTGTGTGTGTAGGAGGGGGTTGGTTTGGGACAAAATGAGGTTGCCACCAGCATAATGAGGGCAGGAGTGTGTGTGTGTGTGTGTGTGTGTGTGTGTGTGTGTGTGTGTGTGTGTGCATGTGTGTGTGTGTGTGTGTGTGTGTGTGTGTGTGTGTGTGTGTGTGTGTGTGTGTGTGTGTGTGTGTGTGTGTGTGTGCATGTGTGTGTGTTTCAATATGACTGGCCACTGTATAATGGGCCAAGTAGGCCATGTTGTTTCCGGCTCGTGCTGAAGCCCCCGTGGCAGCAGATGTGGTGTTACACAGCAACAAAAAAAAGCTCATTAATCACTGTCCAAAGTGTGTGTGTTTGTGAGCGTGGATTCTTGTTCTGCTGGGCTGTTTTGCATGTATGCATTTTTTTCTGTCTGCCTCCCTCTTCAGTGTTTGCATGTGTGTGTGTGTGTGTGTGTGTGTGTGTGTGGGTTTTGTGTGTGAGCATATTTGCAAGCACAGCCGCTCGTGCGTACAGTTTGATCCCATTGCGGGTTAAAGAACCTCACTGTGAAGCAGTGTGTGAACTCCCTGGTGTGTGTCTGTGGGTGTGTTGGGACAGGGCGGGGTCTTCACAGTCATCTAATTCAAAGTCTAGCTGGGGGGCTATTAATTGACACCAGCATCATAAAACACCAGTCACGCTACTCTCTGATTGTGCTTACACACACATGCACACTCACACACATCTCTGCTTGAAGCAACATTCATCTCTAGAGGTTCAGAAACAGTGTTGCAGAAATACACCATTAAGGTAACACAATTTAGCGTGATGCTCCTTTAAACACCTTGCAAAAGCAAACACAACCATATTCCCAGCTGGGGGAAGGTGTAGCGAGACCTGTGGTAATCTGATAAACACAATTCACTTTGCTCTGTTTCTCCCCCTCCTCCCTACAATTACATGTGACATTTGATCAGGTCAGTGGCAGTTCGTGTTGCCCACACATACAACTACACACACCTCTTCACAGATGACTCAAACCTACACTGCCTGAACCCACCTGCTGCCTACACTTGACTTATTCTAAAGTAGTGAATGGACAAAAGAAGCATCATCATCCCTCATCTGTCTCCCACTCTCTTTTTTCTGCCTCTCTCCTAACATGTGTCCTCATCAGTGCAGCCTTTCTGTCCTCGTCGGAGGTGGGAGCATCACGTTGATGTTTGCCCACGGCTTGCTTAATGACTTTTGATCAAGATGTTCCAGCAGAATTCATCAAAGTCCTAATGATTCTGCAGGAGGTTCGCGTGTTGGCTTACGGGTTCAGTGGCTGAACTTCACAGCAAAATGGATGAGTTTCATTTCCACTTAATGCTGTTCATTCTGGACGGTAAATGTTGCTCAAGGTCATGATTTATCAGACTTTTTGAACTGTTCTAGAAAAAGCATGGGTAATTGTGAGATTACCCTCACTGAACAACAAGCACTGATTGTTTGTTCAAGCGCTTTAAAATGACCCATGTGTGCAATTTAGTGACACAACTTATGGTGATGTGAATAATGATGAATAATGAAAAGGAAGTGCTAGTTATTTGTTTAAATATATGCACATCATCAGTAGCTGTAGTAGTAGTTCCTAAACCATATATATATATATATATATATATATATACACACACACACACACACACACACACACTTAATACTAAGTATATCTATCTATCTATCTATCTATCTATCTATCTATCTATCTATCTATCTATCTATCTATCTATCTATCTATCTATCTATCTATCTATCTATAGATATAGATATATAGATAAGGCTTCAGACTCAGGAATCTGTCAGCCAACCGACACCCCCACCAACACCGCCCTTTAATTTTGAATGCATTTTTTCTGAATGCATTTTATGTCCTTACTTGATGAGATGAGAATTTTATCTGAAAAAGGCCTATCAACTTGTCATGCATACATTTTGGACAGGATTTCTGGTTTCTTCAAACGTTTGTCATTAAGACTTTTTCGATGTTTCTACCAGAGGCCTGAACTTAAGCATGCCATTACCAGATGGTCAGACCAGAGGGTTTTGTCCTTTAGATATAAGGACTTATTAATAATGATATATTAATTCATGGTTCGTACAAGCCATTCCACGGTGATGAAGCCGGTAACCTGGTAAGCAGGCTACGTGCTACGAAGCTAACAGGATTGTCAGAGAAATGTCAGTCAAGGGAAGTTTGTATATGCCCGCTCAGTCCCTGGAAGAGGCTGCATCAGGCAAAGCAATCAGTGAAGGATCGTGAAGTGGTGCTGCCCAGATGAAACATATATTTCATTAGCAATCAGTACTTGCTGCTAAGTCAACTGCAGAATGAACAAGTGAGTAAGTTTAATCAAAACGTTTGATTAAAAGTACAATTAGTAATCCCATTTAGGAACTTGCTGTAATTCCTCCCTTGTTTGAATACTACGGCCTCTGAGAACGCAGTAGGAGCTCTGAATGTTTTTTTAACCACCAGTCAGACTTGTCTAAGTTGTTAATAGTTGCTGTGTTGACTGCAGACTGCTGCAGAAATAGCCCTTTGGAAAGCACTGGGGTGTTTTTTTCGGTAGGACACAAGCAAGGAGAGCTTAATCTGGAATCATACCAAGCCAGTCAGAAATGTAGCAGCTTAGGGAGGCAATGCTGCCGGTATCAGCGCGTCACATAATAGTTTCACTGGCTGCGTCCAACAGACCTCCGTGCCAAACACCTAAATCCTGCTGTGTGTTACCTTCACGGCTGCTGCGCTTCGCCCTTTACACCTGCTGTTCACCAAACACACCCCGTGCTACTTTCACGCTGCAGCTGAAGCCGAGTCTCTGGTCATCCCTCCGCTTCCAGCCAGTCGCTGTATCGCCACCTGGCTCAGCCTAAGCTGTCAAATTTAGACCCAGTTAACTTGTGTTCACATGGCGGCCAGCTTAATGGCTTGTCCTGACGAGCAGAGTGTCAGCTAGTGGCAACACTGGCTGAGAGTTACATAACACAATGTCATGGAACTGGATGTAGCCTTTCTGTCACAGCTGGGAGACTGCTGTTCTTGGAAACACATTTAAGGCATAACTCTAATGTTATGCCAATGTTCAGCCTTTGGAGAAATTAATCTGAAAGTAAGATTTTTGCTGTCCTCAGGAAAACTCTCTGAGCATTGTGAGGAACCACCACTGGACTCATTAGACCTGAGAAAACCCTGCAGAGACAGGGCCATCAAATATTTAAGCTCTTTTCATGTAAGTTGGACTATTTTCACCTTTCAAGCCCCAAACCAAACACTTTTTAGAGTGAATGCTCTCAGCCAGCTTCATAAATAAGTTACTTTAGTGCAGGTTTGAGGATTGGAAATGGTTAAAAGGACATGCTTTTTTCCCCTGCTTCCTCAACGTATGGCTGTGGTTGAAAGTGAAAGTTTCTCCTCCAGGTGTGGAGAAAGCGATGACTGTGAATTAACGAAGCAGCAGAGAGAAGCAGCAACACCTGCGTACAGTAATGATGCATGTCCGAAGCAATCCGTCCAGACAGGGCTGAAAGTAGGCCTCGGTGCTGCCTTACATGCCCGCTGCACACCGAGCACTACATTGCATTAAAATCAGGCAATATGGGAGTATTTGTGTGTGTGCGCGTGTGTGTGTTCCTGCATCTGCGGACATGCTTGTGTGACTGCCAACTCCACCTGTGTGACGTTTACAAATTAGAAGGGAGGAAAAAATGTATAATTGCCTGGTTGCTTGAACTTCAGTCTCTAGAGTCTTAAGGTAGGGAGAGGAGGGTGGATGTGGACGAGGCTGTGTGCGTGTGTGTGTGTGTGTGTGTGTGTGTGTGTGTGTGTGTGGGGGGGGGGGGGGGGGGGGGTTAAAGTGTGCAGTCGTGAGCCGGCCAAATTTAGATTGGCAGAAAACTGCTGACTTTCCTACAACGTCAGCGCTTTGTCTGTTCGGGGCAGGAACGTGTGGAGAAATTAAGGGAGTCGTGGAGTAAGGTAGAGTGAGGGAAGTCCAAGCAGAAAAAGCTTTTTAAAGAGAAACCTCGTCAAACTTTTTCAGCACTCTGTCTTTATTGCTCTCTACTGCAGGACAGGCGCACTCCTCTGATGTTACACGTGAAGGTCAGTTTAGCGGTTGTGTAATGTCCTCAGTGGCTCTGATGGTGTTTTGTCAGGTCTGGAAAAAATAACCCTTATGATGTCATCAGTGTTATTGTGGATTGGCCTCAGAGACAATTTTCTAACAGAAAAACTACATTACAAACTGGGGACAGTTTGCTGGGTTGGGAGAGTCTCATGAAAGTCTCACCATTTAGATGATGGATTGTCGTGAATTGATGATGTCTTTGGTGCCCAGAGGATGAACCCTAATTACTTTTCCTTTTCATCCATTATCAGGTCAAAGTTTTCACTATATTTTCCTTTTCCTTCAGTGCCACCATGAGGTTGGCATTTGTGCTTTTGATTGAAATGTCTCAACAACCTCTTGAGGGATTACCATGGAATTTTGGAAAGACGTTCATGTCTCAACTCAGACTTTCCATCTTGCACCATCGTCTGTTTAAAGTGTCACTTTGTCCAATGCTTTTGTTTAGTTTAACTAACAGTAGCATTTAAGCTAACAGTAGCATACAAGCTAACAGTAGCATACAAAACTAACATGGTGAACATTGTAAACATCATAACTTCTTAACATCACAATATTAGTATTATCATTGCATAGTATGTTGATGTTAGCATTTAGCTCAACCAATCAGGGTGTGGTCGCCACATCTTAAACACATACAGATATGTTACGAAGCCCGAAACCTTCATTTTAATTAAATGAAAAAGCTGCTAATGCTGTTTGCTATGACATGCTATACATGCAGCATCCACATCCCAGCAAGAGCTGACGTTATCCCCTTAAAGGTTTATTTGACACATTAGTCATATGATGAGGTCATGGTTGGACATGACAGATCAGCAGTCCTACACACAGTCACCAGCAGAAACATATCAGAGACCTTTGTGCCCCAATCTGCTCATCCCCATAATAATTCTTGTGTGATAGCTTGGACTTAAACTGCATGTCAGATCATTTGTGAGTGTGCAGGGACTATGGACTAATCCCTTCCCAAAGACCCCGCAGCTTTGCATTTAATTTTTCAGCCCCTCTGCCTTCATCTTTCTTTCCCCTTAACCCCCTCTCTCCCTCCTCATGCCTACACACAGTGAGAAGCGAGAGCAGTGCTGTGGTAAGGATGTCTTTGGCTTTTCTTATCCATGTCCATAAGCTCATTTAAGACAATTAATCTGTCTGGATTTACAGGTTTTAATTTCCCTGGTTGAATACAGAGTGCAGAGACTGTAATACAGTAAATGCAGGTGATTTTCTGGGCTGCTCCTTTTGTTTGTTGCACGCCTTATACATATCTAACTCCCTGCCTCTGTAATCCTCTGTCACATCTCACAAGCGTTCCCACCGTCACACATATACACACAGGCACAAAAGGGCATGTGCGCACTCTACACAAGTACATCTTTTCACATTCATCTCTCACAATAGTAATAATAATAATAATAATAAAAACAAAATTCAAAGCCAGAATCGTCTTTTCATCTAAACCTGCTGCTGCTTTTGCATCTCAGATCTGTTGGGTTTATTTCTCATCAAAGAATCAAAAACTCTCTCTCAAAGCAGCACAGACCTGGAAATAGCTTTGACACGAGTCACAGATTCACAGAAAACCCTAACAAACAACATGCGCGACCATGACGTCCATGTGAAGACCGGCCAAAGGTTCTACATCTTTATTTGGAAGCAGAGGTCACCCTCGCTCCTTGACTCCATACCTGACAGGAAGGGGGGGGGGGGGGGGTGCTAATTGGAACAAGCAGAACTACTGTGCTGTTGTTTTGGAGATTTCTAAGGCTAACTCTCCAGAGTCACAGAGGAATAATAAGCATGCACACTGATTTCAAACAGACTTCTTTACATCCACAGCTCAAATTGGCATCTTACAGCACTTTCACAGTTGTAGCTCCTTCTCCTACAGATGGAGGCTTGGTGTTTTACGTAAGGGTGCCTTGATTGTAGGGAACCCACTGGCTCATCTGGGGAGTTGCACCGACTTTCTAGTCTCAACCCCCCGTCTTTTACCTCCAGGCTACACCTGATGTAACTCACCATTCATCTGACACCAACATGCCTGCAAGATGATCAGACTGTGACGTGATGGAGAAGAATGCATTAAAATGCAAGTACAGAGTGCAGTCATTGTGCACGGACCACAGACACCCACATTTCTAACAAAGTGTACAGCAATTTCCAAACCAGTAATATACATTAAAATATTAAAATTATAAAATAACTGGCCTAGGAGTCTACAGCCATGCTAGTGGCTCTGTGATGTTATACAGGCACAGAGGGTCTTTGAGGGAAACCCTAATGTCAGCATGCTAACATGCTCACAATGGCAATGCAAGCATGCAGCTGTTTAGCAGGCAATGTTCACCTTATTCATCACCTGAGTTTAGCTTGTTAGCTTGCTAACATTTACTCATTAGCACTAAACATAAAATGCAGCTGCGCATTTTGCTGGTATTCATAAACCAAAGTGTTGGACAAAGTAAAACTTGAAAGACTTTTGCACAAATACAAAAATGGTGCCAATCTTCTCATCTGACTCACAGCAAGAAAGTGGACAAGCATATTTCCAGAAATGGGAATTGTACACAGTAGATAACAGTTCAAGATATCGGTGCTAACACCAGGAGGGGAAAAAAGACGGTTTGAATTCCACAAACAGACAGAAATACAGAACAAACGGACCACATACAGCCATCTGGTTGCATCTGATGTGGCAACATTAAAGCGAGACATGTGAGGGTCCACAGCTCTACTGCAGCCTCTGCTGTGAACCTCACACTCCCTCGGCGCTTTTGAACTCAGCCACCTAAAAAATAATGGACCACCTGCTGTCTTTCACGTTGGAAGCCAGTGACTGGACGAATTGAGTTTGTGGACCATTTCACTGTATGTGTGTGTTTGTCTGTTTGTGTGTGTGCCCAAATCACATTTCCAATGAGTCTTTTTCAAGGAAGCACCGCCGGGATTTTGCTCTGTAATGGAGGTTAACAGAGTTAGGCCTAAGAGATGCCACTGGGATAGAGATGAGGCATGATAAATACTACAATACATCCATCACACACACACACTCTCCCTCCCTCTCTCTCTCTGTCTCTCTCACACACACACACTCACACATTTACACCCTTCTGTTCATAATGGTACTCACACTATAGAGGCTTTCAATTGACTATAATTTCTGCATCATTAGTTGTTTGGTGTGTGTGTGTTAGCATGAATCTGGGTGCCATATCACCCTTGCTAGTGTGTTGATAGGTTCATTTACATGCTGATTGATGGGCTTGTGTGCACATGCCTGCTATACGTGTTAATTAATCCATGTTCGCCAGTCACACTCCATCTGCAGAGTAGGCCCGTATATATATGCACGTATACCCCCTCACCAACAATTTCTACCTAATGAGCATGTGCGTATGTGCATGCGGGTGTGAGAGGCACTGATCGAACACTGTGAAAACAGAGTGTGTTGACTGTATCAATGACGCAGAAGGGTTCATAATCTAAGTGTCATCTGGCCTTCTGCTCTGTTTGAATGTCACTGTGTGAGGTCAGGCTGACTGCACGCACGCACACACACACACACACACACACACACACACACACACACACACACACACACACACACACACACACACACACACACACACACACACACAATGTTTTGGTCACTCTGAACAGTTTAGCTCCTCAAGCTTATGTAAGCACCTGTGTGCTACAGTCGGCACAGACAGGAATAGCCCTAATAAGGGGCTTAAACACAGCCACACAAACACACACACACACACACACACATGCACACACACACACACACACACACACACACACACACACACACACACACACACAGTTCCCGATCTTTGAATGGGAATAAGCTTCTTTCTCCTATGAGAGAGTCATCAATGAAGTGTTCCTTGGACTGAAAATCTTTCCTCTCCAGGTGATCCCTGCAATGTTCCACGATTGAATTAACACAATTTAATCACATGTATAATTCCATAAGTAGCTGCTTGTGGCCAGCCAGTAAAATATTAGCATGACCCGTCTCCGCTCTGGTAGAGTCCTGCCCAGGGCAGCTTTTATGTAATGGACTTTCTGCAGCCTCATGAGTCGCTGGTGATTCTTCCCTTATTTGGCAAACGGCTGAGGATGACACAGCAAAAACGCTGTCACCATGCTATGTCATTTCATGGCTATTTTAAGATGACATCCTCGCTTGGCTTCTTACGAAGTGTCTAAGTGTTTCTCATAGTAAGGGGACCTGCCTTCCATCTCATCTGTTTATAGCTTGCTAATCTGTTTTTCTGTGCAGGCCCGGAGTAACAGCTTTAAAATTGAACTGGAGTTTAATAAATGACTGCGTATAAATGTAATCACTGTGGCTTTGTGTTGTTTGTGCAATTTGGGGTGCATGTGATTTTGTGTGGAGATGAAAACAGAGCCTGATCATGCTGTACTGCATCTAGACAAGTCCAGGCAGGACACACTGCAGTAGTGATGAGTTGGTTTTTGATTTTAATTTCTACAGGCTTGATGGTGAATCAACTGCATTACTTTTTGGGATGGCCAATCAGATTCCAGGTGCAGGTGTCACCCCTGGCCACACCACAGACACCCCCTTCCATCCATGAAAGGAAAAAAACACATTGTAATGACATTTGTGGCCTATAGCAGACCCTGACAAATATTTTAGGGGTTTATTGCACCGCACACTGTGAAGGCTGAAGAGAACTTGGAAAAAATGCATTTAGAAGCCAGTGCAAGATTGTTTAGGAGGCAAATATGCAGCCAGATATATCCTGCATTTACACTGTAACACAACCAAAAAGAAACTGGAAGTTTGTTCATTTTGGAGTAACCAGGGGAACTTTCCTCACGTGCAACAAGCTCATCAGCTGAGAAGCTGGACAGTCATATCAACTGTCAATCACATGCTTACACCTCCTTGAAAAAGACAGACAGAGCCTTAGCCAAGTTTCCAAGGGCCGAGGTTAGTCTGTTTTAATCATGCCGTACCGTGCCAGGCCGTGAACACATGCATTTCCACTGTGTCCTCACAGCAGGGGATAGTTGCACCGAGCCACCTGCTGTCCTGCTTGATAGCAAGGCAGACTGCATCCAACTTGGGACAGTCTTCCCCATCACACAGGCTGTAATTCTCTCTGTGCTTTAAATGCTCTCACTAAATCTGTAGTGTTTTCAGCTTGGTTTTATCCCTATGTGTTCATACCTTTAGATTATCAGCATGATTTTATTGTTTACTGAGCTTCTCCTGGTGCAAACCCACTCTTTCCTGTTGCTGATCTTTCAAAGTCAAGGTTGTGAAGCAAATATAAGAAATGCAATACGCACAATAAAAATTGGCGAACATAACAAGATATGGACACATTTGGCAGCATTCGCCCCAGAGATTAGTTTTAAATAGTTCTGGGAGGAGCAAACTGCACAACCTCAGTGAGCTGAAAAAGAGCTGCAGGCAATGGGCTCTTACTGCAGAACACCATCATGCTGTCCAGTTCCCATTCTGGCAGTATGGCATGAATGGTCACAGTTATTCACAGATCAATTTATCAAAAAAACAAAACAAAAAACAAAACAAAAAAAAACTGCATGTTTTATGAACAATATTTCTGTGACAGGTGCAATAAATTTATCAAAGCCAGCATTTCACGTCTCAGGAAAACAAAAGAACACCTCAAAAGGACGTCTGGAGAATGAAAGCATTGAAGTTGACCGTAAGTTATTTTTGAATAATTTAACCCAATTCCTGCTTACTGTTCATTAAAATTAATCATGAAAACCAACAAAAGCAGCAAAACACACCCCATTTTCCTGTTTCTCCTGTTCTTTGTGGCCGTGAATCACCACATATGAATGTAATCAAGGTCTCTAATACCACCCTCAGTTGGTCAGAATAATGCCCAAAAATCAATAAAGTAGCTCAGAGTGAATACTGGGTCACATCAAAAGTCTGTGTGAAACAGGATTAAATCCCGCATTGGCTTTTTTTAATTTTACCTTCACATTTGCATTTTCCATTCTTTCCAGAAGATGATCAGTTAATTGCCTTTTGTTTTTACGCGCAATCCTGTGCGCACAGTAGTCCTGACATCTTGACAGTGCTGAGGTATGCAGAAAGGAAAGGTTAAGATGCAGGGATTGGGGGTGGGGTTGAGATGGGGGTGGAGGCTAGCCCTGTCGAATATGAAATGCTATCAAATTACCATGCTTCACATGTCTCAAATTAGCATACATCAGATCAAACAGCCCGAGACTCCTCAGTGATTATGCATCCAGGCGGATGTTCAGTTTCAACCCCATTTTATTCCCAATTATCATATCATTATCATAGCATTGCTCCTCAGCTGCTGTGTCGTCAATTTAGTCTACACTGCACTCAGGGGAGTGGTAGACACAGTGTTGCCAGACAGACTGTCTGCATATCTACCCATCCATTCTATCTATCTATCTATCTATCTATCTATCTATCTATCTATCTATCTATCTATCTATCTATCTATCTATCTATCTATCTATCTATCTATCTATCTATCTAGACTTTGGCTTTAAATCAGTGTTGCACAGAGGGAGGAAAAGGAAGGAAAACAGAAAGTAAAGGCAGTGAAAGAGCTCGATTAAAAGAAAGAGAAATTGATACAGAGAATAAACACTGACAAGAAGTCATGCTGATATCTGTGGTGTTTCACTTTGCTGTCATGAAGCTGTAAACTCTGAAAAATCTTTTCCTCAGCTCCAGTTTGACCTTGGGGGATTCACAATCACTTCTCTGATGCAACACAGGCGACACAATGGTCAAACGCACGGTTCATTGCAGGTAAGACACATGCAATAAGGTGGTTTACGACATTTCCAGAAAGAAATCTGTGTTTTCCTCATCTGTAGCAAGCGTTTTTTGCTTTCTGGACTCTCCGTCTTTGCTGAGTCTTTCATAGTCTTCTGGTGTGCTTGAACTGATGCATTCAAACATATCAAACATGTATTTGATGTGCAGATGATCTCTGGGAAACTCTGTACAAAAACATCACAGTAATGAGCGCCTAGCACAAACATGTAGACCAAATAAACAAAATCTAAATGAGCGTCTTGCACATAAAAACTTTGAAGCTAAACTGGAGGAGCTGTGATTGAGTGGCTACAAAACTACATCTTGGAGTTAAATGTGGGTTGTTGTGGTGAATTAAAAGCTCTAATATAGCTTTGGTGCTGTTAGGAAGTTGTGAATAATTTCAAATTCATAATTTAAAATGGTGCAACGACATGCTTGCGCCATCCTTGACTGTCAAAAACCACTCAACCTGTCAGAAGAGGGCCACAGCTCCTGTACCCAGCGTGATGCACAGCGTTAATATAAGCGAACAAAGACAGTCTGAAAGCGCATCCTTGGAGGAGAATAAAAAATGTTTTAATAAAAGGACTCGGAGAGAGGAAATGGCGGGCTACGGAGAGCAGCGCTCCTCGGAGACAACGATTAACATTTGATTGGCTGTCATACAGTGAACTCCTGCCATGCTGTCAGGGCCCTTGGAGGAATTAATGTGTTCGATTGTTTAGGAATGAACAAGGGGGGAGAAAGGGAAAAAAACGAAGGGCGGAGTAACAAAAAAGAGGGAGAAAAGGGGGGAGGGCGGAGAAGGACGAGAGGCAGGAGTGCATTAATTAGAGGGAAGAACACTGGCAAATACCTGTCAGCTCTTTTAACTCTTATTAAGCCATATGGAGCGTCACCATCCCCTTACCAGATCCAATTTACACTAAATGATGCAAGATACAATATCTGCTGGATTGCTGGGGAGACGGCAGAGTGCGAGAAGAAGCCGACAAAGAGAAATGGGAAACATAGAGGATAGGAAAGGACGAGACGTGGAGCAGGGTGAGACGGGACAAAACAGCAGAGGACAGAACCAGTTATATAATCTGCCCGGGACCCAGGGGGATCAGTGAGGCAGGGGGGGTGTCAGCACAGCCCACAGCATGGCTTTACTGAGTCACGATCTCATCTTATATTGCTATAGGTGCAGGTATATGAGATCTGGTTTCCATCCTTACAATAAAGTTGCCTCCGCTTGTTTCTGAAGTTCTTTTCTGCACGTTATAAATCAGCATTGGTTGTATTTTTGGTCGCTCGGCATCTGCAGAGCAAACTGTAAACACACACTGACACATTATAACATTAAAATGTTGACATACCCTGAGCTGTTTGTCATTTGGAGTCATGTTTAGGGCTCCACTGTGTTTACCAGCTCATCGCTAAGTGTGTCTGAAACAAGATTAATAAGAGCAGTGAAAGTGAACCAAAACAGTAAAGTTGTCTGTCATAAAACTAAAACAATGAGCTAAGAAGTGCTAAAAAGGCCTCGCAGAGCTGGTGGTAACCTGAAGTTATTTTATTATTATGGTGTCATGGCAGCCAGTGTCAAAACCAAGCACATTTTAATGTAATATTAAATAGTTTCTTTAAGTGTTGCCATGGCATGTTTACAATAGATTTTGTTGTCTTAGTTGATGTCAAGTTGTCAGAACAAACAGTTTTAACTTTGCTTTAAAAATGACACAAATGAGCGAATAACAGTGAGAACAGTTATAAAGGTTCAGATGTCATAGGTGTCATATGATGGTTATAAAGGCGTCATGTCCGTCTCAGCACGCCCCTTCAAATAAAGTATTAGCAAAAGTTTAGAGCAGCTTTAATTATTAGAGCTCCAGTGAGTAGTTGATATCAGCGAGCCTCAGCCGCTTTTGTTATGACAGAGAAACCAGTCAGATGTGTGAACCAGAGCCGTAGCACATTCTGAATGGTTCATATAAAATTGGAAATTGAAAGTGAATTGAATTTCAAAATGTTGAACGAAGTTTCGACAAAACCTGAACTTTCCGTTCTCCATCACTGAGCATTGCATCACACTTTTAAGCTGTCTCATTGGACGTAAATGCCTGTGTACACAAAAAGCACCAAGTGTTTAACGTACACAGGCATTAATCTTTCACAAAGAACCATGTATTTTCTAATGCACTCGCTCATGCTTGAGTTTCATGACAATCGAAAGTGTAGAAAATGTCACTTGCAGACAACTGTGTACAAAAAATAAATGGGAAAATAGGCTGAAATACCTCCTTCTACTGACCAAATAGGATGGCTTAGAGTCAGTTAATCATGATCCTCATAAATTTTGTACTTCTGATTGTTTTTTTCCTTCATGGCGTGGCCTCCAGGCCACTCATGACTGTAATATAACATGGTTTTCGAACATACTGTACAAGCCTTGTGATGTACCTTCTGTAACAAACCTAAAATTGTGACGCTGTTGTCTACTGTTACGCTACGTGTCAGATGAAGCCAAGGTTCCATCTGACACCTTTGCGTGGGTCTCCCACTACTGCTGTCTCTAAATCAATGGCACCTGAAGGGATCCCACTGTGAGAAGAATGAATGAGTGAAGGAATGCAGGGAGGAGAAATGCAGCTCGCAGTGATGGCTGACAGGTGAGAGCAAGGTTGTGTTAGCAGGAATGAGAATAGAAGGAGCAAAGAGGGAAATCAATGAAGAGGTGTGGGGAGTTGAGTATCATGTGTTCTCCATCAAGGGTATCCATTTATGACACTATAAACTGAAATGATGTAAAAATCTGTAAAAATCAGCATGCTTTTCATGGATTTGCAGGAGAACTGGATGAAAGGCCATGCAGACATTGCCTTTGGTTTGGAAACAACAAGCTTTCATCTAAAACATGCCAAGAACACATGCAGACATGCCAGAACATGTCACCATCATTTATGATAGACTGCAGCGTCTATAAAAAAAATAATCTGTCCCATCTGTCCCCAAACAGCATTACTGGTTATATAACTCATGTGTCAGCAGTGTATGTTATTAGCTGCATTTCATTTTTTTTGTCCTGTTGTGACAATAGACCAAGAGGGAGACAAAGCACTGAAACAGCATTTGAGTAAAAGTGAGTGATATTAGATACATTATTCATTTGATATGAGGTGAATATTTCATGACCTGCGAGTAGAAACTGCCCCAAGATTATTCCAGAGTCTGGGTCAAAACTCGGTGGAAATCAGCCGAGCCTGAACCAGAAAATCGCATCTGCCAGTGTGCTTTCTGTGTTACTGTAAATCTTATCCGGACGTTATGGGGAACGCGCTCTCTCTCTGCTCTCATCTCAGCAACGGCATACAAGCTCCTACCTCCAGTGATGTTGGATCCACTGAGCTACTGAATAAAATATACCGCATATTGGCAATTTATGATGTGGTTATTTTGTTGCTGGAGCATCCAAAGCCCTTCAGTTGCTTCTCTCGCTCTGGCCTTGGTAATAAACAGCTCTACCGTACATCTGGAACGCAGGCATCACTGGAGAAAGATGCAATGTGCCAGTTTGTTGTACTCACTGTAACAGCATGATTCATAGTGTCTGTTTGCCCACTTCAAGGGCCCCCAAGTCCTATGGAACAGGCTGTGCTTCTTTTCAATGAAGCAATAATGCTGTCTTTAAGTTTTTTTTTCCAGAATCACTCAAACACTAAGACAGCTAAAACGGCACAATACCATTCCAGCGTATTATTTATTCCATTTCCATTTCCTGCTGAGGGACAAATCGACTGCGATAGTTTTGCATTGTGTTGAATATTCTTGGAGGTTGCAATGAAATGAAAGGTTAATGAAAGATTTCTATCTACTGAGGCTATTGACATCCCTGATGACCTCAGGGATAAGCCCGTAGTGATTTGGCCAACCTGGAGTGAAAGTGAAAATGTTCAATTTAGCAGTGAAGTGCGCTGGCTGTGAATGCTGTTCCAGCGCTGTTATGTTTTTTTCAGCAGAGTCAAAATAATGTGACAGGCTTGGAGATGATAAAATATTTATTTCCTTCTCAAGGCCCGACTTCTCACTCTGCCTCTCCTCCCAGTCTGAAGTGAAAAAATTCACACCTTTTGATCGTAACTTCAATTCAACACAAAGCTTTTCTCGCAGTAGAAGCAGGACCGCGGCGCTGTGTGCTGCTAGTATCCACTGACACTAACATAATGCAATTACAGCTCAGCATGGTGCACCTGCAGCCTCGATATGTATGACTGTCTGTCTGCTTATACCGGCTTCCATGGCAACTGGTGAGCTTTAGGAGAAGCTAATGAGCATCATGCACATCAGAGACGGACAACGGAAACATTAACCTCCTGTTTCCTGGTGATGCAGAAACACAGTGAAGACTTTGCAGGGAGCGCTGAGTGTCAAGAAGGAAGGAAACAGCGAAGAGGAGCAGAACTTAAATTGAGGAATTTGGCAGATGTGCTTATTAATGGGTCACTTGGGTCACTGAGAAGATTGATACCAATCTCATGTCTGTACACTAAATATGACGCCAGCAGCCAGTTAGCTTAGCTGAGCTTAAAGACTTGAAACAAACAGTAAGCCTGGCTCTGTCCACAGGTCCCAAAGTCTGCCTCGCAGCACCTGAGGGCGCATAAATTCAAACGTAACGTGTGAGAAAAGTGTTTGTGACTGTCTGAGAGGGTGTCAAAATGGCTCAGTAATACTTTTCTAGGGTGTCAGTGTTGATTTAAAAATGAGAACACTGATCTGGCCTTGCTTCAATGTTGAGACATTTCTGATGTTCTCATTCCCAGCATGTTAAATATCGATGGTTTTCATGCCCCTCAGTGTCTCATACAGACGCGAAGGTACTAGAGGTCTTCACAGGGTCCAAAAACTTGTGCCTGAACCCATAAAGACCTGGAAAACTAAAGTCAGGGTTGACATATCTTTACTTAAATCTGTTAGTTAACATACGTAGCACAGTTGAGTCACATATGTAACGTCACGTACGTAGCATCACATACCTACTGTGTGTCATCTTCATAAATATGCTTATTTTAACCCAAACTACGATCTCTTCTTAACTGAGTACTTTTGCCTAAACCGAACCAAACTACCATGGCTTCACAGTGTTAACCATGTGTTAAACAGGCTTTCTGTCAGACGTCTCATACAGATGCTAAAGTGACAAAACGAGGCGTGTCGATGTGCTGGAATATTTCTGCTCTGCCTTGTTTCCGGTCTTTACGCTAAGCTAAGCTAACCTAACCAGCTGCTGGCTGTTGCCTTGTATTTAGTTTTCAGACATGATAGTGGCATTAATCATCTCATCAAAGTCTTGGCAAAAAGCACCTTTCCCCCATCAGCCCTGAATTCGACCGTGGAGGCATTTTCTATTCACGTGCTGCCTTCTGCTCTGAAGATACTGGGTGGATTGTCAGTGCCTCGCTCTTTATTGGAGGCCATGCATTTCCCAGTCACCATGGAGATTTATCCGCAAGGGAAATGAATTGCATCAGATTTTAAGTGTCCACCAGGCTCGACTTTTCAAACTACTCTGTTGCTCTAAAATCCATTATTTATGGTGCCAGATCACACTGAGACCACACTAAATTCTCAATATTGCATGACAGGCCTCTCGTGCTGTGCATCTTACAAATGGAGCAAAATCACTTTAAATGAACTCACGTCTCACATTTTCTCCGAGGTCTGAATTAGTTTTGGGTAAAGTGCACCCCTGTCTGGCTGTTTGATCGGTGCTTTATTTTGCTCATTTTGATTATCTTTTTTTTTTTTAATGGATCCTTTTGTGCTCATGTTCCTTGTGAGACAGGATTCTCAATTTGAATTGTACCACCTGATGAAATAATGAAAGCAAACAAGAAGAAGAAGAGGAGGAGGAGGAGGAGGAGGAGGAGGAGGAGGAGGAGGAGGAGAAGGGAGGGCTAGAAGATGGAAAGATATTACAAAAGAGTGACTCAGTCCCTTTGCTCATGCCAGCTGGGTTGCAGTCTGTCTGACGGATTGGTTTTGGTTCAATAGAGGCTTGACTGGTACATTGGAGCTTGATGAACAGGTCGTTGGAGCTATCAGCTGATCTGATCCACAGGCCAAACTATTCTGGGTGGTTGTGTCTTATCTTTACAATGTGGAAATGGAGCACAGTCGATAGCCCGAACAGGAATAGCTATCCATCCTGTGCGTCTCGCATCTGGATCTGCGTCAAACCCAGTGTGTGCTTTGTGTACGTGTGTGACGGTTGTTTACAGACTTGCAAACGAACATTGATTCCGAACTGTCTGCCCCAACAATCAGTTACCAGCTTGCACAATAAGAGGACTGTCAAGCAGGGAGAGGGAGAGAGAGACACAGAGATAACGACGGAGCGTATTAAGGCTCCAAATTAAAAGCCTGACCCTTTCCGCTCGCCTTCACCTTATCTGTGATCGACCAACTTAAAGTGTTTCTGTTTCTAAATCACACAACTCCTCGCCACTGAAGGGAGAGGACAGGTTCCAGCGCCAGCCACAAAGGGAAGTGCTTAAAAAAGAGTGTCATCATCCTCTTTCATTCAAGTTGTGTCATTATCCTGAGCTGTTAATAATGTGTAGACTAATGAGATTCAGTGACTTGAAGGAAATGATCAGAGTACATTTCAATTATTTCAATACTTTACCTGACTTTTACTGACAGTTGTTGCGACTCAGGCCATCAGTTATGATAATGATAACATATTTTGGGCTGTAACTAATGATTACTTTCATTATTAATCCAGTCTGATTAATTGATTGCTCTCGAAAGTCAGAAAATTAACAAAAAATTCAAATTTTCCAGAGCACAAAGTGTCATATTCATGTTGCTTGTTTTGTCCAACCAACCATCCAGATCCCAGAGATATTCACTGGCTGTCATACATGATAAAAAGCATGAAAGCCTCACATTTTACATTACATTACATCCATTAAATGTGATAAAGACATCTCAGTGTTGAGATTGTCGAGATGTTGGAACGTGGTAACGTCGCTAACAACAGAGCAACACGTTCATGTTCACGCGTGATTTCAATCTAAGCGTGTGATATTTGTACATGAGCACATAATAATAAAGTGTTTTCTGGTTTTTACAAATGTCTGTTAAATATAAAAGCACAGCTGAGATGACGAGGCTTCAGCAAGGCACAACCATATTTTGACCATTCTAATAGTTTTGGAGATACAGTATGTGGACACTTTTGTAGTGGTTGTGGCCACATTCTGAGAGGTAGAACTACACTGGTGAATACAATGCTCTTGCAACCGACGGCCAGAGCTACAAAAACAAAACCAGTTATAATAAATCGCAGCTTTACTGAAACGTTCCACAAGGCAGTTCAGTTTTAAAAAAATTTAAAGACATGTTTATCCACAAGGGCTGCACAGTGGCACAGCAGGTAGTGCACGTGCCTCACAGCAAGAAGGTTGCTGGTTCGATCCCCGGGCGGGGCCTTTCTGTGTGAAGTTTCCATGTTCTTCCCGTGCATGTGTGGGTTCTCTCCGGGTCCCACAGACCAAAAACATGCTCATTAGGTGAATTGGTGACTCTAAAATTGCCCCTAGGTGTGAGTGTGTGTGTGAATGGTTGTTTGTCTTGTGTATTGCCCTGCGATCCGCTGGTGACCGGTTCAGGGTGTACCCCGCCTCTCGCCCGTTGACAGCTGGGATAGGCTCGAGCCCTGAACCCTGAAAGGGATAGGTGGTATAGGAAATGGATGGATGGATGGATTATCCACAAATTACTCGGTGTGGAAATCATTGGTAACTGCACTGCACTGGATCACTTTCACAGAAGTGCACATGTGATAATGCATGTAAGATTTAGAAGTTAAGAACTTAATTCATATATTTTACTGACTGATTATAAATTTACAATGTTTACACAGTTAGCTGCTTACATGTTTGCAAACTGCAGTAATTTGCTGAATCTACCTCACCTTTACCTCTGTGTGGATCCTCTTTTCCTCTGATAAGTTCAGTCACATGTGGGAACAAAGGAGTGGTGTTACTGATGAGGTGTGGAGAAGAGTAAGAGCTGCTTAAGTTGTCTGTTTCCATCCTGCTGTTTCTTCTTATCAAGAGTGATCAACCAACACATATTGAACCTACTCTTTAAATACATAACGGACCACTGGCCATGGATAAATACCTGGATAATACTATTTCACACACCGCTGAAAAGAAAATAGAATTATATTGCAAAAAAAACCAAAAAACAACAGCGTTTTGCAGCATTTTCAATGTGAGATTCAACACACTTCTGCAATCATGTTCAATAATCTCTGAGAGTGAGACTCAATAGATCGTATAGTTCCCTGAGGTCTCTCTTTCATACCAAAGCTGAGCAGTGTCATTAAACCCAGTGTGGGAGCAGCCAGGTTGTCTAATCCATGTTGACCCATTCATACCAAAGGCAAGTGTGGTGAAGCAGGGACTCGGTGTGTCTTGGGAAATCCAGCTGGTTATGGGAGAAGCTTGCTGACAGCTAATTAGGAGACACACTCACATTGTATATCAGTCTGAACTTAGCTCTAATTTGTTGCTTCTTGCGTGTGCGAAAGACTTCCAGTCAGTGACCTTACTGGATAGCATTCATGGTGGTTTTAATAATACAAGTCTTTGAGATCTCAATTAGTGCAGATAAAGCCACCTGATTTAATTAAAGGCTGATAATCTGAGTGCATGATTATATAAAAATCCTCTCCTACTCACTGCTTATGGTGAAAAAGCCTGCAGAAATTCAAGTGAAGGTAGATTCTGTATTTTTAATAACATCTGATTAAAAAAGGAAACTTAAAATGGATTGTGATAAAATGACTTTTCACCTCTCCATATCTCTTTTCCCTCTGGTCAGGATTTAATCCATGAATATACATTTTTTAGATGATTGGGCGTTACCCTCTGCCCCTCCGCCCCTTCCCAATTATTTGGGAAACCTCCATCACTGTGGGGGCGCATGAACATTACACAGCATGAGAGGAACTCTCCCCTCATCTCTGCCCACAAACTCCCCATGCAGCGGACACCATATGGCCCATATACACACACACGCACACACGCACAAATGTGCACAGGCTACACCCTGGGGTTTGGTGCTTAAGTGCAATTTTCTCAGCATCAAGATAAGCTTTCTGTCTTGTCGTTGCCATAACAACGCAACGTGGTGACCGGGCAGCAAGGGAAGAGTAATGAGGTGTCACGATACCACCGCAGGTTACCGGTGACCCATGACACCGGGGGCCAGTGAGAACACGGGCACGAAGGAAAACAAGGGCCTGCAGTAATCACCCCTCTGAACTTAATCTCACGCCTGGCTGTTTAAACCCCTCTAACTGTATTTGGGAACACACAGGAGCCAGCAGGGTATGAGACAGACCAAACAGAGAGGCACAAAGTGGATGGGAGGGGATCGAATGAGGAAAAGGTTGCCACTCACCTCAGTGTTTTGACATCTCTTCTTGTTTGAAGAATTTCTCCACTGTCTGTAGTGCCGACAGCTGCAGCAAAGGGGAAATATGTTTTCGAGTCTTGCAGCAAAAAGTTTGACATGTCGGGAAATATGCTCTGCGTTAAATAGGCCACAGCCTGCAGCCGGTTAGCTTAGCTTAGCGTGAAGGCTGGAAATAGGAAGAAACAGCTCACCTGGCTCTGTCACATGGTAACAAAGTCTGCAGAGCTCACTAGTTAAAACATTATTTCTCATTAAACTGAAAGGTAGACATAATTTTCGGACCACTTGGAGCGGAGACTTCAGGAAGTTACTGGTTGTGGCAAAGACACAGTCCAGCCTATAACCTGGTAAAGTTGCAAACTGTAAGTTGCGCAAACTTATTGAAGCATTTGCGACCAAGCTAGCACGCTTGCTATCTGACAGTGTTTCTCTCCCTTCAGCTGCTCTTCACTGAATGAAATGACGCACACAGATGATAAAATGCCAGGGGGAGTACACGTCAGGGGAAACAGAGAGAGAAGCTTGAAGAGCTTTTGTGACAATGGCTCTAGCATGTTCCTGGCTAGTTTCTTGGACTACATTTTGTGAAGACAACCTCAGTGTTCCCTCGTATTTGCCGCTGATATCTGTGTGTTCCTCAGCTGCAACGAAAGCCCAAACCAGTCAGTGTCTCCTTGGAACTTCAAAGCAGGTTTGGCATAAAAAAGGTGACACACTTAGACACACGCTCACTCTGCAGCGTGACAAATCCGCCACAGAGACGCAGCCTCGGTAAAAGGGGACGAATGTTGATGCAGCTGGTGATGAAATGAAATTCAGACACCCTGATGATGTACAGAACCTGGAGTGATTCTTGTTCTTTTTTGTGTGGATGCAGGCTCCCCCGCCCCCTCTCGCTCCTTCAGCTACTGTATCTGGGTCAGGTTGATAGACAGACAGAGAAGGAGGAGGGTGACTCACAACTGTTTTTGGTGTTTGAACGGCCATGTGTGTAAATATACGTACAGTATGTGTCTATGGAAACTGTCCACTCCTGTCCTGTCAGGGTGGACAGAGCTCAGCGCTCCTGTGACACACTTCTTGCTGGAAACATGGTTTTTCACAGTCCTCGTCCTCTCAGGATTTGCTGCACGTCTGCAGGAATCCAACGGGATGCAAACTGTGTATCTGAATCCACTGCATGTGTGTCGGTGTGTGTGTAAATTCACAGCGTATTTGACAAACCCTTTGGCTGATAGATAAATAGAAAATGTTCTGCAAGATGTCCAGCAGTCATCAATAACACAATGATGTGCTGTGACAGATATCAGCAAATGTAGTTGGTATGATTGCCTGGAGCAATGATGATGGCTGCACATCCAAATGAAAGTTGAAACAACACATTTCTCCACAGCTGCCTCCTTCATCACATTAGGACCCACAAATCGCACTGAAAGCATATCAAAACAGTTCCCACTGCTGTTCAAATATCAGCTTTTCCTTCCTCATAAATCCCTGTTCTGAATATTTTCTGCTGTGATGCGTTGAAGGTGAACATCTATAACGCTTGCTGATTTTTTCAAGGTTTTAAAGTCATACATCATCCAAAATCTATTATTTGAGTAGAAAACACTGAGCCCTGGGGGTTTGAAAGTTGGCTGTAAAAGTTTGTAGTTTTATTATTCATGGCCAATAGAGACTGTGATCCTCATCCTGGACATTGCTAGGATCCAGATCCTGCAAGAAAACCACCTCTGTAGTCCTTCAAACTGGCCTGTCAGTCTTTGAGGCTGTGTTTGATTGTAAATTTGGCATCGTGGTCCAGCTGGATTCACTGGGAGCTAGCACACGAAGCTAGGTAGGGTAGTTTTTTTTTGTGTTATAAGTGTTATAATTAGGCCTGCTATGGCATGTTTATAACAGGTTACGTTGTCTTGGTTCTCAAGACACCTCAAACAGTGTCAGCTTTGTGTTAAGAATTACATAACTGACTGAATGACACTTATAGATAACAGTCATAAATATTGATAAAGATGCCTTCATGATCCTGGCAGTTGTCAGGTCAGTCTTACGCCAGAATCAGACCACATGATATTTCTGTGTTTGACGATGGTCCTTATGTCAGATCACAGTACCATAACCTTTTGCCATGCTTTGGTCAGGTGACTGGCAGGACTACATGTATGACTCTGACCAATCACAGGATGTCTTATTCATTGTCCCATCTGACAGCAGCAACCTCGGCATCCCTCCTCCTCTTGACTGCGCTCTGGAGAGAGCGGCTGATTGGCAAACGCTCAGGAAGGAGATGTCACACTCAACGTGCCAAGGCAGAAAAATTCTGACATTCTAGTCTTTTCGTTGGGTCGTCCCAGACGCTGCATGACAGGTCTTTTAGTGTATCACACTTCACAGGTATAGACGATCGGCCATGATGCTGGTAATTCGGCGCCCACGTCAAAATCTGTCTTGATTTGTGTAGTCTGATCCCGGCATTATGCCCAACTCAACAAAATGAAGTCAGTTTAGATTCATAGCTGTGAACTTTATTAGGTTTTAGCACTATAACTCACTGCCTAGTCTTTCATCTATAGAGGACTGTTTGAGTGATATGCCTTTGAGCTTACATTACATAAGAATCCAAACAAATGTTGGTGAAATGCTGATAGAAAAGCTCTGGTGTATAATGTGCGCGAGCCAATGCACCTGCTTGCCTGCATGCTTGACATCATCATTGGGCCGTGCATGAAGACTGGCACCACTTGGATCTATTGTACCCGGCGTGAATCCGAGCTGACTTCAGCTGCCGTTCTCTGTCAACGAAAAAAACATTCACAGCCACCTGTCAAGCCTACGGGGCTGAGCGTTTTTTGGTGAGCATTACTTTAACTGCTTAAAATACTCAGCAGACTATTGACAGAGGGGGCTGTAGAGGAGGAGGAGTGCACTGTGACTGACAGCAGAAAAATAATATTGCGAAAGCGATATTTAAGCTGCTTTTGGAAATTGTGTCTCATGCTCAAATGACAGATTTTAGTTGCAGTACCACCATGAGGAAAGTAAGAATTTAGGCCTCAAAATGTGTCTTTAGATCATATGCAGGTTGCAGATCATTGTGCTTTCTAACTAGATGACAACAGGTGAGCGAGCTTGAATTTCCAGATGATCCCTTGTGTGCATGAAGCAATATTCTAGTCGTAATTCAAGCTTGTGTTAGCTTCGTCCTCCTGTGTGGCACTATCATGCAGTATCTGTCGAAATGAATTGTGTGAGCGCGTGTATCCAGATAAAAACCTTCCAGGGAAACATGACCCCTAAAATAAAAGTGAATATTTACAATTTAGCAGCATGTGGGCTGGCCTGTGAGTCAAGAGTTCACGCAGTGATAATAGAGTCATTAGTATTCCGCTTATTGTGGACTAATTGAATACTAATTATGTTGATACCATCTTTGTGTGTTTCAGTGATTCTTTGTCACCCTCTGCTTCCTGTGAGCTCAGTCCTCCCACCTTTGATCGCTCCTCCTCTCCTGTCCTCGTTCTCTTTATCCTCTGCTGTCTTTTGTTCCCATGTATCCTTGTGAGTCATCTGAATCAGAGATGATGTTCTCTTTCTCTCCCTCTCTCACTGCATTATTGATCAGAGCAATCTAAGCAGACTCAACCTCGTGACGGTAGCACACACACACAGGCACACACAGAGTGCAGTTTGAATCGCCACTCCTCCTCCTAGTCTTGATTTCTGTTAGATAAGACCATTAACTGAGCCAAGAAAGGCAGAAAAGTGTAAAAGGTTCTCTCTGTACAGTACAGTATAACACCATCTCACCATTTCATGTGTGTGGAGGTGTGTAGATGTGTGTGTCTACGTGAAACCGTTAGTGGATACCTGGCGGATGTCTATAATTCAACACTAGATTACATCCAGATCTGCTTCAAACGCTTTCAGTAAGGGAGAAAATCAATTTCATTGTCCTCGACTGTAATGAAATGGTTGGAAGTGTTTTTGATTTCAGGGGACCACAGAGCAGCATTTTACTGTGACACTGTCAGGTATGGATGCTGCTATATTTTAGAACGTTTCTTTACTTGGATGATTTTTTTGGGTGATGGAGGGGCACCATGTCTACTCAGATGCATGTGCAGCAAGTCTGTAACGGGCTTTGATGATTGCAGGATGAGCATTCAGCAGATGGGTAGCAAACATGTTGCCACTATGTCATGATAGCTTTATGGACAATTTGAGAATATAGAAATCAAGCAACTTGGTGTAAACTGGTAAAAAGGGTAACCCAAAAGGTAAATGTATCCTGGCATTTCCAAAATGTTGTACCACACATTAGAATTAGTTCTGGTTAGCTAACATGGTGTGGACTTAGCTGCACAGGTAGTGAAAACATCTCTACAGTAAACATCAACCAACAGCACAGATTAAAGAAGTCTCCCTCACATAAGAAGCGTTAGCATTAAAATTTGTGTTAGCATTCACTGCATGAAACTGCACGAAAGTTAAGAGCACACACCATCCTCGTCCTGGATATTAAAATAATCATGGCAGTGTGAAGGAAAATTCAGCTTTTTTTTTTTGAAAATGCACCCGATATCGATGTGTCACATCAGTGCAAAGACTCATATTAGATGACGGCAGTGTGTGCAGGCAAAACTTCACGCGCTCCGAACTGCGTCAATGCAGGATTTAGTAAGTGTTATTTATCAACCACACGGGATCACAAAGAGAGACTCTGCACACCTCTTTCATTTGTTTTCACTGAAAATTCTGAAGTGAAATAACGAGCCAGCACCTCTATCAGCTGTCACCAAGCGCCACACTGAAACGATACTCACATGTCTAACTGATTACAGTGCTTTAAGTAAATGATGCGTTACAGTGTAATATGCTAACAAAACACAATGATACCGTACTGGCTTTTTACTAGTCGTGGAGTATTTCTACATGGTGGTATTGCCACATTCACTGAGGTAGACGTTAATACTCCCCCAGCTTTGAAAGTGGCCAATAGCTGCCTTACAAGGAAAAGCAGTACTGGCTGAGAGAACAAGGAAACTTCACTGATGTCTGGACCTTCACCAAGCTTGTCAGCTGTTGTCTCGAAAATTCTCTTGGTCACCAGCCATCACCAACTTGTGATTCTGTCAGCGAATGTTTTGGCCTGCCAAGAAAGTGAGTAATGGTGGTCATATCATTTTAGATGGGCTATAACTCAAAGACTCAAATACATCCCAAAAATAATGCAGGGGAACTTTCAGGATGCTTCTTTGAAGCTGAAATCGTGGTTCTTCAGTGTTCCTTCTGAGTAATGCGACCAAATGAAAAAATTGGTTTACCCAAATTACCAAAACAACAAACAAAGAAAAAACAAACAAACACAGCTTGTAGAGATTCTTTGGCAAACTGCTGACAATATGTTCTGTGGAATATTTCCAGTGCTTTGAGCATTGGAAATGACAGTTTCAATTGTATTAAGATGGAGGCAGAAATCTCAAAAAAATGAGCACATAAAACCACAACTGTTTGCATGGGCGGATACCAATAAAGGTACAGTAAGTGAGAAAATGTGTTATTTTGTTTCACACAAAAATATTACCAGATGAAGATAGTAATTATCACATGACCCATATGTGGTATTTTGTTTACGTCATAACGGAGAACTGAGTCAAATCCATCTGCTGACGAAGGCCTGGAAAAGGTCATCAATGCACATTCAAGCTTATCCTCTTTTGCGATTTGAGTGAACTTGCCCTTTAATACTTAATACACCGCATGCTTGGTCCAAGTTTTGCAGCTGCATATCACAACATAGTTGCAGTAATAGCCTTTCACACTGTCCATAACTGTCAGAATGGAGCAATGGATGAACCAAGTTGGTCGCAGTGTGAACGCACAATTAGTGTTTGTGTGTGTGTGTGTCTGTGTGTGTTTAATTGCTGTAATGCTTCCTCATTTCAAGCTACAGTGGAGGGACTCCTGCCAGTGTGGTAGGAGGTTATTGGCTTCAGGAACAATATCATCACAGATGCTGTGCCGAGCTCTGCTTTTTGATCACAACCAATCAAAAATACATTAGTCACACATACACTCCCATGATCACACACACACATGGTCACAGTTGCACATTTAACAAGGCATCTGGATCAGAATCCACAATAAAATTTTTCTGAATCACTTTTCAGTGAAATGTTTTATGCTCGGTTTGCCACATTTCAGAGCACCAGACTGTCAGCCTTTGTTGTGATGCGGCTTCACCACCAAATATTCCATTAACCTTATCAATGCCGAAATGTGTGCTGTAATAAGACTATAAGGCAGTGAAGTCATCAAAGACAAAGCTGTTGGCAGTGATAGCAAAGCCCTCGGAGTAGAACTGTGGTGGCAGGATGATTATATTACTGTGGAAACACATCTCAGAATCAACACTGGCATGTGGATAATAGAGCAAACACAGGGCAGAAGGTCAGCGCAACAGAACAAAACACACACAGGAAGCAAGAAAAATGACATTTGGCCACAAAGGCTATCTGGACCTACAGGGGTGTGTGATATCAACATAAGGTCATTGTCTCTCAGTGGCTTTTTAGGTTAGAGAGGAGGAGGTATGCTGACATTTATCTCCACATTGGTATCAGTGAAAGGCAAGAAAACAAATAAAAATACAAATAACTAACATGTTGTTATTAAAAAGAGTCCAGCTCGGCTTCTGTGTCTTTGTGCATCTGTGTTTAAATCATCCGTCAGCCCTAAAAAGGTGGGTAAAAACTGACTGTGTGCACGCTCTTTGCAGTGACGGCGCCTGGCTGGTGTTCATAATTCAACAAGGAGTTTTTTTTTAGTAATGATGCTCTAACCCAGACAAAAGCACAGATGAGGGGGAGTCATCATCTGCAGAGCTTTCCCCCATAACTACACCCCCTCATCCAGCCGTCCGCACAATTACACCTCCCTCTCACTTCACCTCCCCTCCCCCCTCTTTTTCTTTATTCCCTTTTCCCTACAGTACAGCTTCTCTTTCATCTTACTTTCATCTTTCTCCCTCGTTCTCTTACCCCCCACCCTGGCCTTAATTCAGTTGTCGTCTGCGTCTTCTGCACCTCAGACCCTGCTTCATCACTGGCTTTATCCTCCCTCCATCATCACTTCAGGATCATCCATCTTTCTCCTCCAGTGTCTCCCTCTCTATTCTGTGCTGTTTCAGCCCCTCACCCTCTTTTACCTTCCTCTCTCTCTCTTTCTTCCTTCTTCTTGCTCTATAGGGGCCTTAAGGCTGCCAGTCTGTCTTGCTGCTGAGTGCACACACACATGCCCAAACATGAACATGCACACACCTCCCCAGGGTGCGTTGGACTTGGATCTGTCCTGCTGTGGTACCGATCTGCTCACCAAGGTGAGGGGGCGTCTGTCCATGTTTCATCACTCTGCCCACTCAGCTGAGAGGGTGAAGTTCTGGTTATCTGGCAACTCACCGAGGTTCTGGGTTGCCAGTTTGGGTGTGGTCATCGCCATTAGTGTAAAGGAAAGTTGATATTTGATAATGCAAAAAGGTCTTAGCAAAATTTTTGAATAGGCTGGAATGATAACAGCTTTCTTTAAAAACAATGGCAGCTTGCT
Organism: Chaetodon trifascialis; assembly: GCF_039877785.1. Taxonomy (NCBI): domain Eukaryota; kingdom Metazoa; phylum Chordata; class Actinopteri; order Chaetodontiformes; family Chaetodontidae; genus Chaetodon; species Chaetodon trifascialis. Next base: position 17,753,134 of record NC_092072.1, read on the forward strand.
GCTAATTTTCATCTTGACATAATCTTATTTAAGTTAAGCTGCTCACAGATATACAGGACAATAATAATTAAACCATGCACTATCATTTGCATTTGTGCTGCACCAGCCAAGGCTGAATAGAATCTGCATAAATTATAATTGAACAGGTAAAAATGAATGTGGAAATAGAAGAGGAGTTTTTATCAGTAGGAAAATGGCAGTCAGAATTTCACAGGACGACACTGCATGACTGGAGGTTGTCTATGTAATTGGAGAATAGCCAATATGGTCTGAAATATCTGTGAACAATAGCAAGAACAAGACAAGTCTACAGCCATGCTAGCAGCTCTGTGAGGCGGTACAGCAGTGCTTTGAGCTGAATGCTAATATGTTGATGTAATCTTTACCATGATCACGGTCATACTTTAGCTTCTTTGCATGCCAATTAATGCTTTAAACAAAGCAGGCTTGCAGCTGGGACTGATGGGAATGGCATTATGTTTGCAAATACTTATAAACCATAAACCAAAGCACATGAAAAGGTATTACAATTCATCCTGATGGAAACATGAGTATGTGTACCAAATCTTACAGCATTACATGTGGATGTTCCCCTTAGAACCACACATTTCAACCTTATTGTAGAGTATCATGTCATGAAGATTTATCCTCTTGGGACCATGAATGGGAGAAGGTCCAGATGAAGTTGGGCTGAACTGGCTGCAGACAAAAATCTGCACTCTTAAGAATGTTACAAACTTCCCCTCATAGGCTCCTGTCTGCCGTCAGGTTGAGCAAAACACCTGGTGGGAAAAGAAAAAAGTAACATGTGAAATATAAGTCAAACTTCATCGTGCACTGTGCACCAAATCTGGAAAAAGTTATTGAGGATTAACCTCGCTGAATATCAAAGTCGATACAAACCTCTGCGTTTTTAGCCTTGAGGCCACTTGTTTGTATTTTGCCAAATCTGCATCATGGGAAGCTGTAGCTACCAGCAACTGTGTTATCTGAATAATATAATCCTCTTGGTTCACACCCCAAGTAATAAGATAGTAAATGACATTTATCCTGAATGATCTCATCTGAAAGACTACCCTGAAGCTAAAAGAATGCATTTATTCAACAGGAGTTATACCTCATTATGTTAAAACGTCCTCCTTCTCACACCACAGGATGTGCAGCCGGCCTTCTCCCATCAGAAAGGTGTGAGCATAGCTGTGAGGCCAGTGTTTAAGTGTGTGTGTGTGTGTGTGTGAGAGAGAGAGAGAGACAGAGAGAGAAAGAGCATTTTTTTATTGCTGACAGGTTTTGGCTTCACAATACACAGCGCGCTGTAAAAGCTGTACACAAAGCGACACTGGATCTATTGAAATCACCCCAGCCAATGGAAAGACATTTAAGTCTTCACAAAGCTGCTCCAGCTTTTATTCACTAAAGTGCTCCCAATAACTCCCTCATTAGGGATGACTGATTGCCTCTTATTTATTGTCTCCAGGATAATAACTCTCAGATTATCAAGGATCCTAAATTGCACTTACTCCATACTTAATTGATTCAATCTTTCACTACGAACAATACAAAATCATGGCTTGTATTTTTGTTTCTTCATTCCCCCGTCTCCCACCAAAGTCAACAGTGTTTTCCCAGCTTTTGCTTTCATTACCGTCTTTTTGTTCGGGCACCACTTAGGACGCCGCTCGCTGATTATGGCCTCTCAGTTTCCATAGTGATGCTGAAATGAATTACGGCCATAAATGGGACGAAAGAGAGAAGAAAGCAAGTATGACACTCCAGACCCACTCTGCCCTCTTCTTCTAAATGCTCACTTCAGCTCCATCAGCACCACACTACACCATCCTTCATTGGTTTAGCCCCATGAACCTTTTCCATACATGCAGAGGAAAAGCTGTGCTTCATGCTTATCAACCAAAACCATTGTTCTTGGACTTTTTTTGGGCGGTTGAGTGGGTGGTATTAAATTGAAATGATAAGGACAAATGAGGGAATCCTAGTATAGACACCAATGCCATCAGCTTGAATGAGCATCTTAATGGATATAAACAATAATCTTGTCATTCATGTTTTCAGACAAACAGAACATTTTTATTTTCAGATCAGTGGGACCATGTCTGAACTCCAGCTTCTCATCAGTTTTCTAACAATGATGTAATAAGATGCAATAAAGGCCTATTAAAGTAAGTCCTCTGTGAGCCCTCTGACGATAACTGTAATATTTGGAAAATAATTTAATTTCTTATCTCAACCTAGTAATCTAATAGTTTCAGGGTGTTCAAGACAAAGTGCTGTATCTTACAATTCAGCCTTATCTGTAGTTTATTTCACTTATTTGCTAGCAGGCTATCTGATGACTTTATTGTTTCTGGTTTCCTAAATAATTCTTGACATGTTCACACAATCACATACAATTTACTGAAATGTACAGTACAGTGAAAAACACTAATGTCTTCTTGGGAAGATGGCAAAACTTGCCTGATTTGTAATTTTGTTTTTTCAGTGGCTACTTCTCAGTCTTCCTCAGGACAATCTGATAAGGAGACCTGTGGAAAACCACGAGCGTGCTGAGATATTCAAGTATTATGCTGAACTGCGACAGTCACAGCGGCCAAAATTGAACTGAGGATGATTAAGTGTAACTTCAGTGAGTGTGTTACACTATTCAAGGTTGTAATCCTGCCATTTTCCATCACTGGCAGTTTTTTTGGTAGCATATAAAAGCCAAGACGAAAAGGCTTTTTCAGTGTCTGACTCAGAGTGAGAGGCTGTGGCTATTTCCTGGAGGCAGGAGGGACCAGTGCAGTCCTGGTGAAGTCTGAACTCAAAAAAGCCTCACTAGAAAAGATCTGTTCATTCGTTTTTTTGGCAAGAGTAGTCCATGTAGAATCGCTGCTGTGTGTGTGTGTGTGTGTGTGTGTGTGTGTGTGTGTGTGTGTGTGTGTGTGTGTGTGTGTGTGTGTGTGTGTGTTCTTGTTTGTTTGTTTCTGTCTGTTGGTGCACATCATTGTCAGTCAGCACCTGCAGAGCATTAATGGATGTGCTCAAACCTCCTGATTTCTTCTGAAAATAACTGCAGGAATAATGAACAACAGGAATGACATCACTGTTAGTTTCCGAGACACTGATTTCTTTATCACTCATAAATACTTCATCAGCTTTTAACTTAAAGTCAGAGAATTTGAGTCAGGCACTGCGTTTATGGTCCTCTCTTCAACATCAGTGAGTAAATGGCAGTTGAGTCATAGGTCGACTCCCGTTTTGGGTGTCGTAGCAGTCGGCTGATCTGGTTACTTATGCACAGCGCTGCAGTGTCAGGCTGCATGAAGATGATGTCACCACATCGCTGAGTAGTTTCGTGAGGCTGAGAGCGAAACTAGTGTGGGACGGTTTGGCGAATGAGGGACGAGGATGGTTTTGGTTTGAGGAAGAGAAAAGGTTGGGTGACTGATGGAGATTGGGGGGAGTGGGTGGGTGTGACATATGGTGATGGGGGGACTTCCTCAGCTGGACGTATTTGACCACCAGCTCTCCTACTGAGAGCAAAACCCAGTGTGTGTGTCTGAGTGTGTTTGTGTGCTCATGCACCGTGAAAAATGCCCCCATCTGCAATCCACACTTCCATTGAAGGGGCAAATAAAGGTCACACTGGGACTCTTTAGCCTACGCGCGTGTGTGTGTGTATGTGTGTGTGTGTGTGTGTGTGTGTGTGTGTGTGTGTGTGTGTGTTTTCCTTTGTCCCTGTTTTGACAGAGCAGAGCAGGTAGTGGAGCTGAAGCTCTCACTTCCTCATCATTAGATCGTCTATAAAAACACCTCATACTGCGACACCTTTAAAAGTAACCTTCAGTGAACCTAAAAGCTGAACGATGACAGCGCTGAGGGATTCTGATGTCTGTTTCTTCCTATTTTTCAGCACAGTGGAGCGAGAGAGACTAGGAAAAAGGCTCCGGAGATGTCGATTCTTTCCGCTTTCAGTGTGGCAAAAGCATTTGAGAGCATGGAAACAGGCGAGGTCAGCGGTAAAAAGAAATGATAGCACAAAGACAGACAAAGAGAGAGAAAGAGAAAAAGAAAAAGAAACGAGGGGGGCATCTGTGCACCTGCTGTGTGGAGCGAACTGAGAGAGAGATTAAAATATGCCTTTGGACTGAGTGAGAAGACTGCTCATGCCAAGACACACTCCTGCTCTCTCACCTTGATCTCCTTTAGCATCACTCCTTTTGTCTTCTCCCGTTTCATTGTACTTCTGTCTGTGCGTCCTCGTCATCCTCCCGTGATCGTCATGACACGCAGTAGTCTGCAGTCCAGATGGACGAGCATCACTCATGGTTACACTCATCTCTCTCGTGTGTGCTTTTGTACATCTGTTATCGCATGTGTGGGCAGAGGAGCATGTGTGCTCCTTCATGTCTGTGTGAGCAGTGCCTCTGTGTAAATGCATATGTGTGAGCGCGTGATTGCGGTGGGTTGAGATCACGTTTGATAACACAGATGTATGTGTTTCTGATAATTCACTTCATATCAGATGATTTCCATAACATTTAATTTCTTTATCATATACCACCGTATTTTATAGTATCATGATATTCACAATATTTATATATATAGTGTTGAAAATGGAGGAGTTAAATGACGTTTGCTGAAATGGAAAAGCTGATACTTTACCAAGCTAACTAAGCTAACCACCAGCACCTACCTGTTCAACAGAAAACACGCTAACCCTGCATCCATCTTCATCCTCTCCTTCAGTGCACTCTTGTTTTTGGTGCTAAGTCTGCCATTTTTGTAGCTTCTTCTTAGACGTGTGCTGCTTATGGTCTGGCGTCTGGTCGCTGCCTTTTTATAAAATCCTAACCTCACCTGCAACCTGTCTCACAGGTTGCTGCCCAGAAATGTTCCAAACACAACAAAATAAGAAGACAAGAAAATACAGGCAGAGGGCAGCATGTCTGCAGATGAATACACCACCTTACACTTCTAGTGGGTCTTTAGTAATGATTGAGCGGGATTGCTTTTGCATCAGTGTATGCATTGTTTGTTGGTATAAGCTTTTCTGTGATGAATGTTGTGCTATGCACTATATTTATTACTATGCAAGACTATACTAGTGTAAATGTAAATTCTTAAATAGTGATGGGGCCTTTGTTTACATTAACTGAAGAGGGATCCAGGCTTTTATTGTGAAAGACTTCTGTTATTGGCAGGCCCTAAGCAGCAACCTCCAGGGCTAAAATGTGAAGCCAATGTAAAGTGCCAAAAACTGGAGTTCCTCGAATGGCCATTTGAGGCTGGCTTTAAAAGGGGACACATTTTACACAGAGGGAAGTATATGTCCAACATCCATGCAGATGCCCTTGCTCAGTAAGGTGTACACTTCACCAGTCATTCCTTGTTTGCCAGTGGCGCTATATCTTTGAGCAAAGACACACATCATTGAATATATTTTGCAAGTTGAGCCTTGTTCAAGCATACTGTGTACTTTAAAAAAGTACACAAAGAAAAAAGTCTTAGTGGTTTGGGAAATTCAGTTATTTTCTTGTGTGCTGTGGAGAGGTGTGGGGCTTTGGTTCCTGTGTGTCCTTTTTTGATAGAGGCTGGGTGTGGTTCTCCAGGTGGCCTGGGAGCTGGCTCCAACACAGCTGGGACTCATTGCAATCAAGCACAGTATAAAGACTGTGGACTGCAGAGGACTTATTGACAGATTGTTTCTGTTGTTTAGTGGTATTGTTGGTTGTTTACTAGTGCTACCTGCGAGTATATGTGTATATTTAGTATTGTTTCTGCCAGTGCCTGATCTCCTGTCTTTGCCCTATTTGCTCAGTGAGTTCAACTGCACTGATCTCCAGCTCCAGAGTCTCTGCCACCACGCTGCCCAGTCTCTTGCCACCACCTGCCTCAAGCCTCTAGTCCACAGCCATCTCCACCTATCCCTCACACTAACCCTAACCCTGTTCGATAAAAACTGATGACAATACCACAGAAACTGAATATTTTCATGTTTTCTAAATGGTATATCTAGGCATCCTCCCCCCAAAAAGGCAATTTACTTGTCATCCACATAAATATCTATATTCATATTAACGAACTCTACATTTTGGCCATCTATATCAAGATATCTGTATCTATATTTTGACAATATCTTTATATTGTGGCCATTTTCCATATTTAGCACTTCCATCTGTATCATATCTGTATTTGTGTCTGGAGCTGTAAATAACCAGCTTAAGTGGCATATCGCCATGTTTAGAATTCAGTTGCCTCAATTTTAAAAACAGTTGTTTGTCTCCTATTTGTGTTTATTATGCCCCCTGTTATGATTGTATCATGGAGCAGTTTACACCAATGGATTCATGAGAATCTTAGCTTTCTAACAGTGTATGAGTATAATATGCACAGAGATGTAAATGTAACATTTGTGTCAATAGACGGAAAGAAAAATAAATAAGAAATCATCCTACGACCCGCAACTACTGTAAAGGCAGGCCATTATTTCAAAGTTTCTTTTTCTAGGGTTAAGTTTGATTTTAAAGTAGTATGAAGCCTGATGACTTTCCACATTTTTCTGTTGCTGCTGTTGGTTGTTAAGAAAAGGCCAGCACTTCCTCCACTGTTTCAAATTAAAAGCTTTCCCCACAAGACATTAATTATGAAATATCTACAGGAGGTGTTGAGAGGTGAGCCTTGCATTGAGAACAACAGATTTGGAATATAGTAACTTCAACTCTGTAGTGACTCAATTTATCCTTCAAAGTGAACTGAACTGAAAACTGAGGCAGAAGGACCTGACCACCCCAGTGACCCTTGTAGGACACAATGACTTGTGTGACATACAGGACCCATTTAACATGTGATCTGTGGCTGCATACATTATCTTGATAGTGACGCCCAATCCATGGGCCTTTGCGTTATGCCTGGTATTCAAAAGTCATCTCATGTCTTCAGTTAAGCATTGTAATCTCAATATGACTGACGAGTCAACACATATGGCACACCCCAGACTTGCTAACTACTGATTCTACTTGTAGCTCCTGTTGTGAAGCTTGAGTGAGCAGGAAGAGGTGGTCAGGTTCACAGTGTAAAATGCATTCTACATGCATTTACAGCTGATATAAACATGCATTCTTCCTTATACAGATCTCACACAGAAACATGACAATGATCAGAAGGACGTCCGTCAGGCTTCTCTCCAAAAAATCAACAGCTGTTACAACAACACTCAAACTTTCTTGCTCTTGCTTTTTTCCTTTCAGTACCTGGCTTTCATGAAAGTTTGAAACTGCACGCTGACTTTGGAGCAGTGCAGTTGTCACTTCAGTGTTGCTTGGTTGCAGAATGAAAGCATTTCGTCATTTAGCTGTGCAGGCAGAGGCGCCGCACTGTCAAAAGACTCTGCAAACATGAGTGACTCTGCTGTCCACTGGATGATTGATTCTGTTCATGGCAAATATTGTGTGTCAGTCAGTGAATGTTTGACCCAGTTGCAGTTTTACAGTCGAATGAGCCAAGAAGGAAAGAGCAGCTATATTGAACACGATGTTGTTCATGCTAATTTTATTTGGAACAGCAAAAAACCAAACTAGTCTCAGTTCATCTGAGCTTGTGCTTCTAGGCTTATATTCTCCGAGGCTGGCAATCTGTTCAGTGTTGTTTCTATGCAGACACAACAGACTCGAAAGTTATTGGTATGCTGTTTATTCATGGTGCATGTGTCTCCTGTATGTTCGCTCTAATTACAAAAATCAGTAAGTTGGAAATTCCTGGAGTGTGACTCTGAAATGTGGAAGTCTTCATCACCCATGATGTGGAGGAGTTTGAACAAGTGCAGAGGGAAGATCACACGGGGAGAAAATGAACCACGGAAAGTGAGGGCCAGCTCTTTGATTTACCTCTCCTCTCCCTCTCTCTCTCCCTCCTCTTCCTTTTCTTGCTCGCTCCTTTACTTTGCCAGTTCAAAGCGAATCCTAAGAACCCTGCCTCACCCGTGTCTGTCTGGGTTCGTTTGATCTTGCTTACACACACACACACACACACACACACACACACACACACACACACACACACACACACACACACACACACACACACACACACACTAAACACATGACCAAATATCCACCAACTCCAGGAGCCACCACTCAGAAATACACACTTTCACTCACAAACACACACACAGTGCATTATTCATAGAAAACAGTAAACACAGATATTACATTATTCATAGTTTGATGTGTCATTATGTAAGGCTCTCTATCTGCTGTCTTTCTGCTGCCTTGTCTTATGTCTCCATGTGTCAGCTCATGTGCCCCAACAAATCCTCCACCTCATATCTTCCTGTTGCTTATAAAAGCTTCATCACGATGCAGCTTGTACGCAGCGTACCGTGCATTAATGTGCCGAGCACGTGGACTCCAGTCATGATTCTGTCCCTTGCTCTGTTCTAAAGCATGTGTGTGTTTGTGTGTCTGCGAATTCATTAAACAGGAAGTTTGCCTCATAATTAATTTCCTGTCTTAATGTCAAGAAGATGGATGAGGATGATTTGGTATAACAGAGACAAATGCAACAAAGCAGATAGCGGAGGATTTGGCTTTCTTTTGTGAAATTGCCTTCAGTAGATGGATCACTGTGGGGACTTTGGACTTTTTCAACTGATAAAAAAGTTATTTTCTATATAAAACGCATCAATAAGCAGGAGAGATACGCAGTAGGCAAGAGTACGCAAGCACATTATGAAATCATCCAAATGTTAAAATGATGCAAATTCTTACGTGACGTGGATTTGTCATTTAAATGCTGCTACAGAACTATTGCATAACATGTGACACATACAGTGAGCATATGAAGGATGTGACACCATGTGCTTACACAGTGTACATAATTCTACCACTGTGCATCATTTAGTCTAAAATTAAATCTCTCCACATGTGTACACTGAATGTTAATGTCGGCGGGCTTTGATTTACTTAACTTGTTGACTCCCATCATGTTAACCCCTGAAAGCTGAAGCACAATTTAGCCTTTCTGTCCAAATATTGGAGATCCTTACATGCCAACATGCACACAAACACTAATATAGGCCCAAACACAGCCACCTGTGTGTGCATATGCATGACGGCAGTGCTCACTGACAAACACTACAAAAATGAACACACACATGCACAACACAAACACAATGCAAACACCACAACCTTCAATAGTATGTGCCATTATTGTACACAAACAATCCTGTGAAAGTATGATTTAGGTTGTGATTTTTTTACTTTATTACTTTATATTCATTCAAAAGTAATCTGAAATAAAGCGTTAGTCCTCTTGGTATTCTAAAGTAGGACAATAATGCTCTTTGGGTTCATCACTACAAACAGCCGTTTTCACATTGCATACAGTTAATCAATCCGTAGTTAATATAAAATATTGATGAGTGCAGCTTTAAAATGCTTTATTATTGAATTCAGTTCTTTACTAAATCATTCTCCCCCACCAGGAAACAAGAGATGAATGACATTAGCAGGCTGTTGTATAGGTGTGCTGCTGAGTGACAGGAGGACTTGTCCATGTGGAACAACAAATATAATCCATGTCATGCACCTTGACCTGAGGCATGTAAGTCTGCAGACATTTGAATGTCATTTAGCACCTTGTTAGTTCTAGCAGAGTTTTCACAACACATGAATGTGGCATAATGTGTCGTGGTTTGCCAGGAGGTCCTTTGCACAGGAGCGTTTCCAGCACACAGCTGCAGAGCAAGTGGATGTACTGGTACAGAGTCTCACATCACAGAGTGCAGACTACCCTCCCCAGAAGGCCAAGACAAAGCTCCACTCAGCTAAAGATGCTACACACTGAAATCCAAAGATTAAAGAATGAGGTGAATGAGTCAAGCACACACTTGTCTTGTTTTATTTAAATCTGTGAATGCAACAAATGACACTCTGATCATACCATCTTGTGTCCCCAGTCTATAAAAGTGGTTTTAGCTGTCTTTTTCTTCCTGTCACCACTATGGTCCTGCGTCTCTGATTATGACAGACACTTTTATTAACAGACAACAACACACACAAATTGATGAAATATGGCTTGAATGTCAACCAGACACTTTGCGGCAGATAATGACAGGAATACACACACACACAAATACAGATGCTGCATTCATGTCCTAACATCCAGAGGACACAGGGGTTGCAAAAACATTACCAGGCACAGCATCCCACCTCTTCCTCTTCACCCTCCCTCCCCCTTCCTATCCACCTCCTCTTCTTCCTCCTCTCTTTCCGGCGGCTTGTTACACATGCAGCCATGCAGAGCAGTCAGTTGTGTAGGCAGAACTGCAGAGACTCACATCTTCCCTTTCCTTTTTTAGTTCTCTCCATCCATCTCCCCATGTCAACGGGAACAGAGCCGGCCTCCTCAGTTCTCTCAGCCCACTGCAGGACATGTTTGTTCAGGGCTTGCGCTTCGACTTTGCTGAATACCTGTTTGTGTGTATTTTTGTGCATGTATACTTGTGTGTTCTTTGCCTCATCTCCACTCCACCCTCCCTTTCTTTTTTCCTTCTTTCTATCACTCTGACTTTGCAGATCTCTTGAAGGTTACAGGTTCATTGCGAACATGCAATGTTTCCTATTTGCGCTCCTCCAGGATTAGGAGACAAGATTATGTTTCATGTTGAGTTTTTGTGTGAGCCGGTGCATATGAATTGATTGTTCACTCCACCCCTCCCCCAATAATAGCTCTGCAACTTTAAATGGCACAGCAAGGTTTGCAAGCTCTGGATTTCTCCACACGTTTTTACGATAAAATTTGCATTAAGAAAAAAAAACAAACAGTTCACAATAGCTCGTCCACTGCGTAGTATTGAGTGGAAGTCAGCCCTGTATGGTAACGAGGTAACGTTAACCATTGTTTCAAAAATTACTAATATTTTCAAATGGTAAATCTGCTGTTAGAGAATGGAAAGCTTGATAATTACAACAGCAACTAAGGGGGCTTAATGAATGGTCAACTGTGTATATTTGCTAAATTTGGTGATTGGCTTGAGATATATTCGCCAAATATAAAGCTGTGACTCTCAGAGACAATTCCAAAGGTGTATGGTTAATAAAAACTCACATCAATGCCCCTTTCGTCTTTACATCCACCTAAATCTTGTCTGTTAATGTCCATCTGTCTCTTTCAGAGTCCAGTCGTGGCCTTAACTGTGCGAGTCCAGCAGGGGGTCGGTGGGGTTGGCAGGACTGCAGCCAGTCAGCGTCCACTGAGGACATTCCTTATCCTGTGACTGGTCGATAATTGGGGCAAGCCCCAGCTGAACGGCCCGGGGTCGTGAGCTGTTTCATGCCCATAGAAAATGAGACAGGGGATAAGGGGACATCGAGAAGACGGGAGGACATAATTGAGTCATTAGTCCTGTACTGTGTCAGAACATGATGAACAAGAGGCTGGGTGAGAGACACAAACACAGAGAGGGATATGGGAATGTGTCCACAACGAGGCAGTGTTGCAGATAAGGAATGAAACAAACGTACTTTCTAACTCTAGGCGCCTATGGTTACCACGACAACCACCAGGTGACATATGGTTGTATTCTGCTTCTTTATACGCCTACACGATAAAAGGCCTGATGTTTCTTGGCCGTCTTTTTTAATCTGGACATCAGACAGTGAGTATGCAAGTGAGTGTGTGTGTTTCATGGATGGACATGTCAAAAAAAGGCAGAGATCAGGAGCAAGGAGGCGGGTCAGGAGGAGCCCCTGGAGAGATGGGAGAGATGCATAATTGTGGCTTTGTCTAAAAGGACAGAGATGGAGAGATGTTTAAGGACCTGAGGAGAGCAGGGGGGAGACAAAGGAGGCAAGGAATTAAAATCTTTACTTACTCTACGTCTACTGACAGCCAGGGCTGGGCAAAGTGCACTGAAATGAATGAGTGAATGACGGAGGAGGCCTAGACATGGGGGAAGGTGGTGGAGGAGAAGACAGAAGGAGGGTTCATGATCCATCTTCTAGCACCTGACTCCAGATCAATACTCGCTGAACCATGGCAAAGCGCCCTCATCTCTCTGTATCTTACTCCCTCTGTCTCCGTCCTGCCTGCTCTCTCTCATGATCTCTCGGCCTCATTCATCTCTTCCCTCTGTCTTTGTCTTTTCCCCTGTGCCGGTGCCTATGACCTCCCTTACATCGTTCCTTCCAAACCAACGGACAGACTGCTATCCCTCATCTAACGTGGGCTTTTGAAGGCTGACACCGTCAATGTTGCTACACTAAAACTGTAGGTCGCTGGTTCTTTGTTGTTGACATTCAAAATCATTCAAGTCATTTTAATGTGAAGTGCTTTGTGATTGACTCATGATTTTATAGCAGCCATCACTGAAAAAGCTTCAGAAAGAGCACAGGATTCAGCTGGAGTCTACAGTTTGTAGCCTGACACTGCTGAGACTGCTGAGAAAAATCAGCATCCCACTGGTGCAGGATAGCAGCCCCAGGCCAATGTGATTTTTACTGAAAGCCTAATCACATATCGATTTACAGTATCATTCTAAATCACAAATGCAAGAGCACTTCCATCAACTCAAAATATTTTTCTCTCTGATTTATGCTGTTTTTCAGCTCAGATCTGGGCAAAACTTTGGGGAAAGTCTGGTTTCTGCTTAAGCAACTTGCATTAAAAAATATCTGAAATATTACTGTTGAGTGATTAATTTTAAAAACTGCATGTTTGCGCACTTCTCCTGAAATTGCAAACTTCTTCTGCTTGAAAAATGTTTGCTGCACCCACTTGAAAAACAATTAAATAGAAAGAAATAACAACCTTACCTTTTCTGTAATCTGTGCAGCATTTTTTCTTCTTCGTCATGTAGCCAGCACTGTGCAAATGAGAGTTTATTACATTTCAAAATAAAATGAGAAACTGTAGTTTTACTTTGTTAGCAAACATATGCTAAACAAAGCCATCAGTGTTAATGCTAACATAAGAACTACTAGCGACTGCTAATGCTAGCCTCAACTTGATGCTCGCAAATTAAGATGCACCAACAGGACAGTGATAGTAGCTGACCAGAGAGCAACACAAGACATCTTAAATAATGTAAGCATTACATCCAGTACTCAAATTCCCACAATGCAGTCAACAATTAATGAACTGCAGACTCCAGCTGACAGCCATTTAGAATTATGCTGATGGGGGAAAAAGGTAAAGTTTGATTGCTAAAGTCCAAAATTGTGTTTTGATTTTGTCATCTGACACTCTATATGGTCCTCCACATTATTTCCTATGAAGGATTTCAGACGTGGCCCATGTCTTTGTAAATTTAAAATGCACGCAGCTGTTCGCTGTCACTGTTAGCCAAGAGCTGAGGAAAACCAATATGGCTGCCAAGAGGGGCTTTAGCATCACATCTATTCTACAACCAGCTGTAAATGACCCATGGTTCATACATGGGTCAAACTGGTTTGTGTGATTGTGTGTTTTGTAATCCATCATATCATATGTTTCCATGTCTTGACAGAATGATAGATACATAGAGAGAACAGAGAGGAGGGCAAATGAGACAGAGCACAGATATGAGGGAAGGAGGCCATGGCGTCTTATGTCATTTCATAAGGCAGCAGATGCGCCATCAAATTCAATTAACAGCTTAGCCCCCACTGAATGACACTGGCTAAGCCCACACCAGAATGACATCAGGGAATATGGAGGCTTTTTTTTTTCATGGAAATCCCTGTAATGTTTTCACTCATCCCAGACTGACACAAGCTTCCTCTCCATGCCACTCGCATCTCACTGGTGTAATGGACTGGCAAGAATTGATTATTAAACCCAATAGCAACAGATCATTTGATTACTAGTGGCAAACCCCCCCAGAAAACACAATTACTTTAAACACGTGAGAGCCACCCCACAGACCTGCAAACCTAATGAAAGATAATCAGTTAATAATCAGTATCTTAGAAATTGTATTGAAGCTGATGAATCTAATTTTAATTCCATCAACCAAACTGAAATCAATGTGGCGTCTCTCCGGTCCGATGCTGACCAATGACCTTCTTGCTTCTTTAATCTTCCATCTCCAATAGAATAGAGGACTGTCAAAGATTTATAGATTTGTAATCTGTATGGATTTTTACAATGTTATCCTTCTATTGGTAATATTCAAAGGTAAAAACATAAAAAACCTCAAAGATAGTCATGTGTATTTACAGAATACTGCAGTATTTCAAACAGGAGACAGAGCTCAAAGTGAATGCAGCGACTGGCATCTTTCATGTGACAGCTGTGAACCGTTCCTCATATCTCAAATCAATAGATGCTATTTTCTGACCTGGACTTACATACATAGATAATTACATGCAGAACAACTGAAATTGCTTGTGTAAAGCCAACTCTGTGAGCGTGTATCTACAACAGATGCACCTACAAATGTGGTGTGATACAGACAAATAGATTTCAAGCAGAAAATCTGAGGCGCTCTTCTGTTCGTAAGCAACACGAGAGCGACTGACGTATGATGGTGATAGCAGCTGACCGTAGTTTCCTGTCTGTGTGGGGATGAGATGAGAGAGAGAGACAGAGAAATCCTCACTTGTTTCCAACCAGAGACGTGGAAACTCCCACCCTCTCATCTTTATGAGTTCAAATAATAAGTGCTGTATCATCTTTTTGAAAAGCTTTTCCCTCAGTGGTAAAAATACAGTGTTCTGTGGAAGCATAACAGGATAAAAGTGAGCTACACTTGCAAATTCAGACTGTAGAAACAGAGTATTGATCACTGGTAAGACAGATTTTATCTGTATCTACATGTATTAAAAGTGTGAGTTTTCATTTTCATAATTATAGCAAATCATGTCAGCAAGAAGTTAAGCTAAACTTTTAGACAAAAAAAAAAAAAAGACTTCAATAATGCATTTTACTTTAAAATCCCAAAAAGATTTCATTTAACAGATGAAAAGGTTTCATGGGACAGGCAGAATGTGGGACTTCAGAGGGAGGGGCTGGAAGGTTGAGAGAGAGGAGAAGTGGGGGATGGAGTCAGAGGAAGAAAAGCGAGCCAACAGCTCTGCTAGATTGAAGAAGGGGAGATGTGTTCAGTGACAGGATGAGGTCAAGGGTCGACACGATAATGTCACCACGACCCCCCGCGCGATGTCTCAGGAATGCTGAGGAAGGGGCTATAAGCCTGTCTGTGGGGAAACGAAGAAAGGGGTCGGACAGACGGTTAAAGATGGCAGGGATGCGTCGGCCGTCCATACCTGTTAGCATCAGAAGGCACTGAAGTGGAAAATGGATTTCCAGTTCGGACCAAACCGCCTCTACAACTGGAAAACATTAACACATAATCTCAGGAGGCACAAATTACAATAGACTTTAGATATGACGCAGTTCAAACTGTCAGGCCGCAAAAAGATCATTAAAATGGTGACATATACTTTTTGAATAAAGCTTATTTTTCAAACGTTAGCAAACCCACAAATTAGTCACAAAAAAGTCTCTGCCATCAAACTGCTTCTTCACTTTTCTTTCCAGATCATTTTGTGTCATAATTGTCCTCTGGGTCTTGGCATTAGATTAGATTTAGATTAGAGTGCCGATTGTTCCTCTTTTGTTTTCATGTCAAGTATGTCACCTCGTTCATTGGTCTCTAGCTCACATTTCACTTTAGCATGAGTCGGGAAAAACCAAAACATGACCCGGCGAACACACATCAACACACACAGACACTCACACATATGTATGGACACGCCTCCTGCCTGTATAATGCCTCCATTTAGTGAATAATGTATGAGTTGTCTGGTAGTGTGTTTCCCTGACAGATGCTCTCTTCTGTCACTCATCCAGCACTCGAAAGCCTCCCCGTCCCCCCTCACACACCACTCCCCAACATACATACACACATCCTGTCCTGAGGTCACACAAGGGCATGGTGGGGACAGTAGGGCTGCCTCTGCACAGAGCAAGCGGCGTCCCATTCACTCCAGATATTATCGTGCCTGCTTCACAGGACAGTAACTCGGATTCACGCTTCATATAAGTCAGATGAGGACAGGAATAAAGTCTTATTAAGTGGATATTGTTCGCAAAAAGCAGAGGAGAGAATGAGAGAGAGATGCCATCACGTTGCCAACCAGCCTCTCTTTTTAAGTCAGCAATAGTTGAACTTATCAGAGCTCCAGAAATCAAGATGAGAGGCTGGAATGAGAGGCTTTTGGAAATAAGAAATCTGCTGGCGGTGAGCACAGCCGTGTAATTTCCTTTCCTGACTCTCCGAGGCTCCTATCATCGCCATTGATCTAATGTGTCTGGGGGATCTCTCTCTGTCTCTGGTCTGTCTGGGAAGAGAAACCAAAGGAGGAGAGTGGGGGGTGGCAAGGCAAGGAGAGACAGAGGAGCAGGAGGAGGAGGAGGAGGAGGGAGGAGATGGTGTGGAAGACAAGATGAAAGGGACTAGTGGAGAAGTGAAGATAAACACCAGACTTGACGAGAGGGGATGGAACAGAAACGGGAGGAGACGGCGGAGCCCTGAATGCAGGGTGAAAAGGGGTGAACGCTTCCTCTGCTGTACACTGCACGTGTAAATCTCTTCTTCTGCAGTTCTTGTTTCAACCTGAGCCTTGGTCCTCCAACCTTGATGACTTACCCTGCGGCGAGTACATAATGAATGCTACTCTGCTCTCTGCGGACCACAGTGCATTGCAGGGCAATTTATTCCCGGTGAGCACAAGGGCATACGAGTCACATGGCCAATACGCATTAAAGCCGGCGGATGAACCGGGGTCTCAGCGTCCCATTAGGTGTGCACCCTTTCGGTGTACTCTCGCCCACCACATACTGTGGCGTGAGAACATTAGTTCAAGCAAGTGTAGCTGACAAAAATAGAGGGCTAATTCAGACACGCACTCACAACTGCCCTCTCATTCTCCCTCTGTCATCCCCGTATCATAATAGATTAGCTGCATTAGCAACGCTGGCAAAGGAAATGATGGCGATTTGTATGGTTAGGATCGATGTCTACGAAGATAATTAGAGCACAAGCATTTTATATTGATGTGCCACTGTGAACCAGGCGGGCTGGTTAAAAATACTTCCTCAGTTACATCAGTTAAACACACTTGTCAATTCTGCACACAGCAGTCACCTTTGTCAGCTAAGTTCGGGCCTCTACGAGAGGAATTTTGCCATATTTGTTCATAAGCAGACTTCCCATTAACTACCCAAACATTACCCTCACCTCTACCAGTTCCTGTAAAATTAGCCTAAACACCCATCTGAGGCATGCCCAAAGTAAACTGAAAGCTGTTTTTGAACCATTTGGAGTACATGCATGACTTTGGAAACCTTACTCTTAGTTCAAGAAAATTTTCAACGGTATATGCAGGTGTTCTCCAAAGAAAGGCCATTTACAGTACTTATCGAGATAAAGATATTTTTTGGCAATCTATACTTATATTTTGGCTATGTGTCTTTAGATTGAAGACACTTACTGCATTTATCATTTCAAACCCTGTGTAACATCTCTGATTGCACTGAGTTCCTTGATTTGGCTGTGAATTATCCAACTGACAAAACCGGAAAGTGAAAGTGAAGACAACACTTCACTTCAGTGTGGACTCTCATTGGCTATTGTCAGCTGTGGACATGGCATGGAATTTCCTAGTTAATATTTACTTTCCTTTTAGTCTATTTTTGAGAAAGAAGTACAACTCGATCACCGGCTCATTTGATGTTTCGCTATGTTCACCAGCTGGTCCCTAACCTAAGCCAGCGTACAGTGGGGTTTTCAGGGCTGTTTTTTTTAAAACACCTTCCTGCTGGAAATGACGTCGATGAAATTGGTGAGAGTGAAGCTACACTGTAAAGTTGCCTGCTGTAAAGACAAAACAATTAAAAGAAGCTAAAAATACTCTGTTGAGCTGAAGGAAACTGCAAAGCTTGGCAATAATTCATGGTGGGTTTCGAGTAAATGTTGGCATTGTTAGGGTCTGGATAGGTTTAGGCACAAAAAACACTTGGTTAGAAAAGACCATGTTTTGGCTTAAAACACCTGGTTTACAGTTTGATTCAACTTGTTTAAGTTGACATGAACATGGCTGAAATGTCCCAGATACTCTCATTAAATACCTGGTTTGGTAGCCACAAACATGGCTGGAAAATATCTTGACATGTCGTTAAAAAAACCCTATTTTAGTGACAAAAAAGGCTCAAACAGTCGTCTCTCATCTCATCTCACCTCACTGTCACACCACCACCATCCCCTCCTACATGTACCAGTAATATGAACCACATCACCTTTACACCTAGTGTGGAAACGCTGATGTGATGCATGTGAAATGTACAAATTTAACATTTCTGTGGTTTGTAGAAATGTGCATTTCTCTCTTATTTTTGATGACTGGGCTGTTTGTCACGAGCAACCTCTCATATAAATATAACGTTATATATAGAAATCTAGACAACTGTTGATTAGTGCCGCTCTAAAGGGTAATTCGACACTTAAACACATACATATACATAAAAGTGCTGCTGCTCAACTTTCTTTGGATTGACTCTTTGGCACATGTTGTGCTTCTGGCCTCACTCCAATCAGTGATGTCACAGCAGGTGTTTTGCATTTGACAGCTGATGGAAAACCCCCACTGTGACATCACTGATTGGGGTGTGGTGAAAAGTACAGCACGCCTGAGAGTTTCAAACCCAGCAAGAGCTCTGCAGCAGCAGTTTTCTGCCCTGTGTGAGTCTGTGTTGAATATTTTAAACGAAGCAGTGCTTAATCTAGAGATCAAGCACTTTCAACACTTTAAGGATTAAAGTCAACATCTTTATTTAAGCCCACTTACATTGCTTTTTACGTGTCCTTTTTGTGTTTGTACTTGGTTTCTAGTTAAATAGAGGTTAACCAAGTAAAGCACGATCATGTCGCATGTGATTTCCAGCCAGCCAAAGGAAGCTGTGTGCATGCCAGGCCAATGTTGGCATGGTAATCAATCAGATGGGTGTGGAAAATCGTTGCGATATGTTATTATTAGAACAAAATAGCCAATTTGTCACTGCATTATGCAGACACACGCACACTTGTATGCGCACACACAGAGAGGTAGTCACTTTCAAAGCCGCTTCTGTGCCAGTGCCTCGGTGTACATGGTGTTGTTTGCATAGCAGAAATGAGATCATTCATGAAGCCCCCGGGGTCACATTTCCTCAAGAGGAGGGTGAGAAGAAAGCGTGGATGAGAGGAACAGCAGCCATCTATGACTCTGAGAGAGAGAGAGAGAGAGAGAGAGAGAGAGAGTTGTGGGGGTTTATCTGGCTGATGGGGGAGGAAGGAGGGCGAATGCGTGTTCAGAGAGTAAAGCGTGAAAATAGATAAGAAGGTGGAGGGACGTAGCGTGCAAAAGTAGCTGAGAGAGGGGAGAGGGGATGGAGGCCGATGCCCTGTTTCATTTTTATCAGGCCTGTGTTTCAGTCGCCAAGGGGATGGACATGCAGCAGACACAGTTCATCATGCAAGGACAATTTGTCACCTCATCCCTCTGTCTCGCCCTTTCTTGCTCTTTCTCTTTCCCTCTAGCTTCCACGACTATTTATTCCTGCTTTTCTATAATTCTCCTCCGCCTCTGCAGCAAATTTAGACCAACAAAAGTGTGTGTATGTGCTGCTGGCCTTGAACAAAGCGTCGTTTGCAGCTCAAGGAAGACGCAAATTAAACTACCTTTATTAGAGAGGATTTTTTTTCTGATCATGCAATGTATTTTATTAAATGTCAAGCCACCTTGTTTTTGACTGCTGCTCCTCTGATAATGAGATGCACAGCACTGGTGAGAACACTTGTGTTAGATGTGTTGCCACTCTCAAGCCACCTACGCACTTTGTTTGAATGCCAGGCTTGAATGCCCTTAATTAAGAAGTCTAATCATTTCGCCATCTATTGAAATCCTCCTGAAAAAGCAAGAAGTATCTTTTCAAGTCCTTCTCTGGCCTTGAGAAGTCAGGTGTAAAACTTACTGGGTGTAGCATGATTGCCCCCTGGTGGTCACATTTATCAGCCCGCACATAGAGGAGATGCTTTTGATGCGTTTGATGTTTGATGTGTGTGATGTTTTTTCCCCCTCTATGTATATAAAAGGAATGATTCTCTTCAGCTATAAGTACTTCCTCATGAGCTGGGTGTCTCTAAACGACAACTGTCCATGCAAGTAGAAAACTGACACACTTCAGTGCAAGGCTCACTCTTTTTTGGCACTCGTTACACCTCCAACCTCCACTTATCACAAGTCTTCCCACATGTACAGGACTTCATCTCCATATTCATTTGACTGGAATCAGCTGCACCAGACTACCCTGGGGTTACAGGGTACTATCACTGCAACTTTCTGATTAAAGTCTCCTCCTCTGTCTCCTGCTTTGAAGTCGGTAATGATATTCAGGAGACCTGGATGACACCGAATGAGAATTATAATGAAGGTGAGATTTGAGATTGGTTGGGGAATTGAAAGAGAAAGTCACTATACAGCCATGATCCAGAACAATTTGGAATTGTATGTACATTTGGACATGCTAAAGATAAAAAATGAAAAGGAGCTGTGTGGAATAAACACAAACATCTTCCCACAAAAGAAAAAGGAAAATAACATTGTTGTAAAAAATTACCGATGACTGGGCACTGCATTAAAATAACATCCAAAAGTAAAAATAAGCGTTTTGCATGGATGTATTGTGTGAGGCAGGTTGAAGCACTGGTTCCAATAAGCAGTGCATGGGCCAACAAATGGTCAAAAGAAGAAGTTAAAGAAAATTCTGATGTATTTCCTTCCATTGATTTGAAAATTAAACAAGAGAGACGATATGAGCTCTTTTAAATTAACAATTTGGCAAAATGCCAGGAAACACGTCTTAAAAAATGATGTTTTTTAATGTTATCCAACCTGATTTGAAAACAATAATGACAATATTAAAAGTTTAAATGAGGTGAAAAAAAAATCGTAAATAAATCAACTCCACTGAAAGAGAAGGCAAGAACATATATGTAGGCTGCACATGTAGATTGTGGTTTTAAAACTAAATATGAGTAGCAATATCAGGTCTAGAACAAGTTGCACAGAAATTAAATTGTATTTCCTCCAAACCACATTTCAATGCAATTTTGTGGCACAATGAATCCTTAAACTGAGTATTACATGTTATGCTCCTTGAATACAATACTTTTCTGTGGGAAATATGGTACTTTTTACTCCACCACACTTATTTGATTGCTGGTTCCCTCACAGATTATGATTTTGCTTACCACACATGTGACTGAGTTATAAAATACGATGCACTGTCACAGATTAAACCAGCAAACAGAGTATTTGTACACTGCAGTTTTGCTACTTTCAGTAATAGAAAGGATGCAAGGACTCCAGCATTGCCCTCTGCAGGCTGCATGAGCAATTCGCCTCCTCATCCAGTCACTTTTTACTGTGACAGGTAGGTGGCAGCAGATACCAACACCTGAGAACACCTGAGTGTCACCCAGGGACCGATTTCCACTGCTGTTTATGTTAGTAATTATAGAGTCATTAAAACTCAAGCATCCTCCTCAGCTGTGGAGGTGGACTATTATCTGTAGATCAATAATGTGTGTGTGTGTGTGTGTGTGTGTGTGTGTGTGTGTGTGTGTGTGTGTGTGTGTGTGTGTGTGTGTGTGTGTGTGTGTGTGTGTGTGTGTGTGTGGGTGGGTGGGTGTGTGTGTGGTTGGGTGGGCGGTCTGGTCTGTGGGTATGCATGTTTGTCCTGATGATGAGAATGAGAGTAAGAGAGAGACGAGTATGGGAGGTTGACTGCGAGTAATGGGCCATAATTAGGGGTGAATGCACACACACACACACACACACACACACACACACACACACACACACACACACACACACACACACACACACACACACACACACAGACGTGCATGCATGCGATAGCCTGAGGTAATTTGGCGGCACTAAATGAGATTATCAGTAGCGAGGTGATTAATGAGCATCCCTACTGCCGAGCCTTATAATCAACAGTCACCGCTCTGCTGTGATACACACTAGCTGGAGCTCTGTGCAGGTACATGATACCCAGCACCTGCTGCTAACATCAGCTTCTCCTCACCACATCGCCGCAACAGGATACACGAACAATCAGCTGAAATCTGAACTGATCACTGGGGTGCCAGAGCAACTTTTAATTGCACTATTGGGTTCTCATTGAATACTCACATGCAACAATGGTGGATTTAATTCAATCTGTTTCTCTAACTTAAATAATATAGATAATTAGAGTGAAATTTGGTCTTCTGGGTGAATCAACATGCATAAACCTTCAGCTTGCATTTGTAGTATTGTATCATGTCTTTATTATAATGTTATGCAATTTCAATGGCGCTCATCAGCCTCACATCAATGAAATCAATGAATAACAAAAGTGGTTCATCACTGAGAAGAGCAGTCGGCTTTGTGTGACATCTTACATCATGTCATCTGTGGCCAAATCTGCAAAATAATAGCAAATAATACTTTTTATGAACATTTCCACAAATTGGGAAGATGTTTTTGCTCTTTTTCTGCAAAATTAGCTAAAATTTCTAGTTTCTCTTTTCAGTAAACGATGGCAACAGTGAAAAGCCAGAAAGCCATCCTGTGTACTACAGTAAAAAGAGGATTTATGGGAAATGTGGTCTTCATTTTGAGACGCAGAAATCAGTCAGAAGTGTTACTTGCAGCTCCTACATGTAGTGTAGAATTCATCACAGTTAATTTTCTTTTTTTAAGACACCAGCATTATACCTTTGTTAAAGGAGTGAAGTGTGTGCATACTGAACAAAAACACCATTTTTTCTCAGCAGCACATGATGGAAAAACCTCTTACAAAGTGTTTCTTCTCTTCAGTTAAACCAATGAGCAAACAAACACCACAGAGGAGGAGGTGGCACAAGTGGATACATCTTCTGTTCTACACCAAATTAGAGGGTTTGTGGGAAATGTGGTCTTAATTTCGAAAAACACACTAACCAAGCAGATTATGCCAGATGGAGTAAAGCAATCATATAAATCATGCTCTTATTTATTTATTTTTACAGAGCATCCAAATATATTTAATCGATAATATATTGATATCATATTTTGGTATCAATTTAAGATGAATATTTAAAAATGCAGTTTAAAAAAGCATGTTGCAGTGGCTTGCATTTAACAGAATCAGCACTCCTCAAATGAGCAGCCATCAACAGCCATCTATTTTATTCTCACCTCCTACTCAGCGGCGGACAGAGCGGTTTCACCATCACTGTGTGCAGACACCTAGATCAGATAATGCTCTCTAAGTCTCTATAGTGAGCCGTTTGAAGTAGCTCCAGTGAACTGCAGCCCTCCCCCAGCCTTTGCCTCTTGTTCTGCGAGAACTGTGCAGTGTGTGCGGGGTGATGAGGTCAGGGTGACTGGGTCCCCTGCATCTCCATATAGGCTGTAGGCTACAGCTGCTCCTATGAGATTGGTACCTCAAATACACAGACTGTGCTTTAGATGTCCCTGTGTGTGTGTGTGTATGTGTGTGTGTGATAAGGGCCAGGGATAGAGACATCTTTATCGTGTAGAAGTGGGAGGATTATCCCATCACCGCCGTATTAAATATAAAAGGAGTGATGGTAGGCCGGTTAACCAGGTGCTGCAGCACCCAACCTGCCTGCAGCCTCTCACCTTTACCACAGCGGACCCCGATCGTCACCCCTTAAAATCCTCTCATCGTGCACGGTTTCACTGCTGCACATACAGTTGATGCACCGTCATTTGATCTCCCACATACTTCATGTTTCATATTTTCTTAAATAATTTAGTAAGGGATGGTGCCAGTCTACGGTCTCTTTTTGTGGACAAACCCATGGAAAGCCACACTGTTGACTGGGTGACACGTTCCTTCATCACCATGCACACAGGCACTGTATTTATTTTTATACAGTCCTACATACACATACACTAGAACACTGCATATGTATTATGTATTATATGTAATTTTTTTTTAATAAAAGCTCGACACATTACCCTTTTTACAGTAGATTTAAGTCTTCCACAGCGACCGGTGGCCTTGGTGCTGAGAGCCACAGTCAGGCAGGAAGCACACTTGTTTGCAGTCTTTTCATGGGGTCTGCTGACAATAACAACAGTATTAAATATTGACAGTTTTACCCCCCAAAGCTTGAAAGCTTTTGGCTTGTCCTTATTTATGACTTCTTACCAATCAATAAAGCATTAATAAATAATTTGTTAATATATTTTTTATTACTCATAAATACTTTATAAATTGCATCATTTTACAAAGTGGTACAAATTCTTTATGGCAATACTTCTCAGGCCGAAGGTGAAAAATTAATTACAGTTTTTTGGAAAAATAATAAATGACAGCAGGATTATGCTGTGAAGTGATGCCATCAGTGGAAAATGATCACAGATGCATTAAATGAGATTTTAATGAAGTCAGCAGCATTTCTTTTTGACGTTTTCCCTTCAAAATCAAGCAAAATGTCACCAGAGCAACAGCACATAAAATGTCAAACGCTGAACTGTGAAAAATCTCTATTTAAAAATGAAACTGCTTATGAAAACATTAATGAAGCGCATTCAGAGGCCAGCGTTTTTCCTGTTCAAACAGTTTCAGCATTCCCAAAACATTGCTGACACTGTCGCCACAGTTTCCAAGCTGTGCTGGCCTACAGCGGAGCCACAAACTGATCCCAGCTACAGAGCGCCGAGTCAAAGTGTGTGTCTGTACTCTCCACATTTATCATCTGTGCTATCGGCACATGACTAATATTTACCCTGACCTCATCACTATTCATCTGTTGATGCCTCAGCGCTGCCGGGTTTGATTGTTCATCGTCCTAAATAAACATGTGGTGTTGAACAAAAGAATGCATACGGTAGGAATATGAAACGCTCTCCCATTGCTTTCTGAATCAGTAACATGTGAGAGTGGAGGCGCCCGGCGATGACTGCTGTCCGCACAGGAAATCTGCTGATGCCGGTGTCTTCCTAAATGTGTTCAATATGCTTCCTTAAATCACAAAGTGACAATCTAATGACACAGCACATCAGTGTTATTGCCAAGGTTTAAATATGTGCTGCTGCGCGTTGTTTGTGCCTCAGCTTTAATTGTTTGATGTCATGGTGAAAGTCAAATGATAAAAATAGAGAAATACAGTTATATGCATGTGTTTCTGTATGATATATATACAGTGTGGTCTTCCAGTGGCTCTTTCCTGCTCCGGCGCAGCCTTCGTGCAGATTGCCATTTAAAGCGGCTGAATAATTGAGGAGTAACATTTGCGTCAGCCTTCCTGGTGTGTGTGTGTGTGTGTGTGTGTGTGTGTGTGTGTGTGTGAGGAAGAGACTGTGAGAGAGACACTTCTTAGGAGCAGGTCACAGACACACACACCTGCTGGAGTGGCTGCAGATGAGGGGCCATTAGCAGCTGCCGTTATCAGATCACGTACAGCAGCTATTCCAGCTTTAGGCGCACAGTTGAATCGATACAAATGAAGGCTTTTCTACGCGGAAAATAACACGACAACTGCTGAAATGACGCTTTGTATTTTGAGCTTCTGTAAAATAGCGTTTCATCAGAATCATTATTGGACAGCAGGGGTTTAACAGCACATTAGACTGACTGTACTCTGTGTGGCGCTCGGCCCCAAACTCCTTCATTCTTAATGAAGATGTAAATCTTTTTTAAAAAAAGATAGAAAAAAAGACATGTATATTATTTCTTTCTTTCTTTTTTTTGGATTTGGGACTATTTTCAGCTGAGAATGAATACACAGTGAGTATTTATGAAAGCAGTGTATGGGCTCATTGATGTGCACAGAGGACTACGGTTTATCAGGCTCTGGACACAAAGACAATTCTTGTGTGTACAATCAATTTATTGTTGGGTTCAATTTCTTTCGTGCAAATCGTTGACAAAAAGAAAAATGTAGAATATTGCCAGTCTCTTTTGTTGATGGTGATTTAGTGACTCAGAAATGATCCATTTCCACATGGCCTTATTTTGATTCTTTACAATCAGGATGAATTAAAACAAGTCGAGTCTTTTCTCTAAATCCCAGTTTGAAAACTGCTGCTCCGGTCATTAGTGAGTAAATGTGTGCAGCCATTTTCTGTTTCTCTTGTAACAGTTCACAACCCTCACCTCTGAACCCCAGCATCTCAGAGGTAACCGAGGCCAACCCGAGGATTAATCCCCAAAATGGCTGCCTCACCGGCCTGTTTATCCACTGACCTTTTATTAAGAGGGGGTCCCTAACCTGAATGAATACTGTTTCTCTGGCAAACACAGGCAGACGCAATTAATCAAAGCCTTGTGTGTGTGTGTGTGTGTGTGTGTGCGTGCGTGTGTGTGTGTGTGTGTGTGTGTGTGTGTGTGTGTGTGTGTGTACGTGTCAGATTTCAGGCCGCACACCTCACGAGTGTGTTTTCACACTGCGCAGTGTTTCTTTAACCTCTCCTGGACTCCTCCAGGCCTCACCAGGAAAGGAATCACAACAGACTTAGGTTACACATGTCCTACAGGGTGTGTGTCTGTATATGTATATGTGTGTGTGTGTGTGTACACCTGCATGCCTGTGGGTGTGTGTGTACTGCAAGGCCCTCAATTTCAACAAGGATTAGCTCTATATTTTCCTTTCATCAGTTTTCTGATGGATCCCCAAATATGTCCGAAATCAAATCGGGACAAGCGGCGCCCTGTGCGGATGTTTGGCCAGTAAAGCTCCTTCTACCTTAGTGGGTTTGGGGCTGTTGAACCTTCACTCAACATGGGACAACACCCCTTCCCACATACACGCATGCACATACACACACACACCCCAAAACGTCCCCTTAAGTCATTACAATAATCCCCCTCAGTCCGGATCTGGGAGCAGAGCAGGAACTCTTCGAACTTTCGATTAAACCAGACGCTGGCTCACGGCAGCTCAAACAAGAGGCCACAGCAGACAGCAGACCACCACTGATGCTGGAGGAAAAAAAAAAAAAAACATAGAAGAAGAAAAAACACATGAGGCTGTGCACGAATTTGCACAAACACACACAGGGGCGGGAATGTAGGTGCTGCATCAGTTATTCTTCATGAAATATACAGTTCAAAGCTGCAGCAGGCGAACAGTGAGCGTGCATAATGGCATTTCCATACTGTGTCACACAAATGTATATTCACAATACACACGCACACACACGCTCAGAGATGCGGGGGCACTTTAAACAGCTCTTTATATCTCTCCCATTCAAATCGATTTGTTTACGGTCGGCTGCCAAAGGGACCAAATCTAACTGTTTCCCCTTGAATACATTAGACGGCGAGTGAGGTTGGGAAGTGATAATGACTTCCCCCGCTGCTCTCCCTGTCTTCTCCTCATCCTCTCTTCACCCCACACCCCCCAACCCCTCCTTCCACCCCCCACCCCCCACCCCCCGTCACTCCCATCTCCACTCGTCTGCATCTGTGTCTCAGATGGGGATTCTGACTTGTACTCATCTGATTGAAGCCGGACGGACTCCATCTTTCTCCCTCTCCCCTCTGTCTTTCTTTGGTCCCAGGCACAGAGCTGCTAAGTCAAAGGGCTGCTGTCTTTGCTGCTTCTCTCTCTCTCTCTCTCTCTCTCTCTCTCTCTCTCTCACTCTCTCTCTCTCTCTCTCTCTCTCTCAGTCCTCTGAAAGAAAAGAGTCTCCATCCTTCAGGGCAGGACAGTATGGCTACACACATCAGGGCTGTGTGCTGAATAAGCTGAGGGCCAAGAACCTTGGACACATCATTTCATCTGTGGGAAAACTGCTGTTACTCCATTAGGATGTCCAGCTTGAACTTTGCCATTACTGTACCCTGCACTGTTCAAAGGGTTTTACTACCAGAAAACAAGGGCAGTTTTATTATATCTCAATATTATATCAAATCAGTTTGATTGAATTCATATAGCCCATATTCATCCACAACATATGAAACCCTCTGTCCTCAAACCCTTGATTCAGACACAGAAAACAGACATTAAATATAGAGAAGCAGAATGACAATATATATCACGGGTCAGCTTATAATGGTCCTGCCATACACCTGTATTAATAAATATGATTAGCTGCTAGTGAATGAGTCAGTGACTGTGGAGCACGAATGATGCAGCCGATGCCAACATGCTTCTGTTCATCTAACCAACACTATGAGCTTCGAGGATTTGGAGTGAAGACTGGATCAGAGAGAGACTATCAAGCAACTTCCCTTTCTCTTTCTTGGACCATTTTCATTTCATATATATATATATGTGTGTGTGTGTGTGTGTGTGTGTGTGTGTGTGTGTGTGTGTATATATATATATTTTTTTATTTTCAGCGTTTTGCACACATTTATATTCTTATCACGATGAAAATAAAATCTAGGCCTTTTGATTGAAAGCCACACAAATGACATACCATCAGGGAGATCACAACATTGAGTGACACAGTCCACTTATTGTCAAGAAATCCTGAGAAACGACCAAAACCAACAGTGCGTTAGTCGGCCTCTCAATACTTTTCAGCATCTCCAGCCTCTCTGTGGCTCTCAGCCCCAAACTCACTGGCTTTCATCAAACAAGAGTAAATAATGCATTTATTGGGGACTTTTGTGAGTATTTGTGGCAGCAGGATTGTGTATGTGAGGCTGACAGTGCCCATGTTCTTTGTAATGTGTGTATACCGTATGTCACACAGTGCACCAGTGTGTCTCACTGATGTCAGTTTTTGGACATTAATGGAGTTATAGAGCACAGATAGGCTTTGGCGATACATATAATACTTTCTATTAGGTTCAATTTACTTTTAGTTTGGGGCTTTTCACGGGATTTGTTAACAGTAAAACATGTAGAATCTTCTTATATTGCACGTTCAAGCTATAACAACAATGCGGTTTGACTGTTATATTCAATAATCAATCAAAGTTAAATATTGGCATGATATTCTGGCAAACTGATCCATTGGTCAAGTCCCACTTACATTGTTTTAACTAGCACAACATGTATGAGTGAGGTTGTAATTTGTTTATGCATAGGTAATTACAGTTCAATAAGGCCAATTTGAACCACAACATTCATTTTTTTCTGAAATTTCCTGCGAAGGGAAGGCCCATGAATCTGAAAATCTAAGAGCCAGCAACAGAAGGAGAGTGAGAGAGAAGGAGAGAGATTGAAAGAGACAGAGAGGACTTATTGTACCAGTGTTAGCAGATGTACAGCAGTGGGATGTGTGACCAAAGCTCTGTCAAGCTTGCGGGTATCAACACAATGGGGACAGACTGTCATCCCCCCGGCTATTAATATTACATTACTGTCACTTCAGACCAATCTCTCAGTTAAAGAGTCTCGTGTGTGTGTGTGTGTGTGTGTGTGTGTGTGTGTGTGTGTGTGTGTGTGTGTGAGAGAGAGAGAGAGAGAGGGAGAGAGAGAGAGAGTGTGCAAATAGAAAAATAGTTAAATTTGCAGCCAAAGCCAGATTATTCTTTGATCCATTATGCAGGGAGATAGGAGCTTGGTCTCCATAAATGACTGTTGAATTATGTAAAGCAGCGTGTGCGTGAGAGGGGAGACCTTCATGGCGAGGTGACTATCAGAGGTGGAGATCAGGTAGGACATGATGGCGATGATGACATGTACTGGCCAGTGAGGTCATGTCTGACTCTCAGGGAAGCCCCCGAAGCCTCAAACGCCAGAAAGCATCATCTGGCGAACATGTGGGTCTGGTTTAATGCTGGATTACTGCCTGCCGCAGCGCTTCTACACACTGTTTGTGTTTCTCAGTCTTCTTAGTGCTGTCTTCTATATGGAGTACGCCTTGTATGTTTTCTGCCCTGTTCTTTATTAGGGTTAGGGTTCACCAGCTTTGAACTTGTCTTGACTCACTTTTCAAACACCATTTCTAGCACTGTGGGACAATGAGCTCAGTTAAGGATATTCTGTCAGGTTTGTTAGCAGACTGACAGCATGGAAACTCATCCTGACTTCTTCGGTTGATGTAAGAATGAATTTCTGAAATATAATTTATCCATATACATGGTATGGAGAATCTGTTCAAAAAATCATATAAAAATTCATTGAAAATGATGTAACAGCTTGAACAGCTGGAGCATAGAAACCTCATATATTGTGGACTGTATGATGACTCAATAGTATTTAAAAAATGCTAAATTAATAGTGATGATTACACTCTGTAAATACAACCCTGCCAGTATGTACAATGTATATGCATTTCACACATACAAAGAACATGTTTTCAGTGTTTTGGGCTGTCCAAAAAGAAAAGCGGTTGGATAACATCAACCGGGAACTTAAGATAACAAACAAAGCAGCAGAAAAAGCAACAGGTGCTTTGGTTGAGGAAGGCTGACTGATGCTAAAGAATGCTAAGGCAACCTGAAAGTTGATGCAGATGGATCCAAAGACACAACTGAACTGGGTTCCAGAACAGGGAAAGACTGAAGAGTCGAACTGAAACCCTAATATGTGGGAGTCCAGGAGGTCCTATAGATATGTCACGATGAGACTACATAAAAGTTGTGACTTATGCATTTGTGTTTTCTTCATCAGTGTGTGCCTGGGCTTGGTTGAGCACTGGTGTTTATTCTGCTGTCCATAAGGGTTGGTGAAACAAATTATTACATGACAAATTAATACTAATTGGAATTAATTGTTGTAATAGTACTGATATGTCAAAATAAAAATAAACACACTTGTTGACTTGAAAAAGGGACTCAAGGTGCTTCACAAAATGAGTCAGGCTCCCCAAAGGAATCTCACAGATCTTTTAAAGATGACATTAAGGCACACGCAACTTTTCAAGAAAACTTGCAATACAGCTAAGCAACCAGAGTGACACACACACACACACGCTCACACAGAGACACACACTCTTTGTGGGGAATATGGCTGGAATGTGAGATCGTCAAACAGAGCATGTGGAAGGGAAGAGGAGGCAGCAGCCTGCCAGAGTGTTGTTATTCAGGTCCACACGCCTCGGCATCTGTGTCAGCTAATGAGAGAAACTCAGCTCTGTTTCATCTAGTCCCCCTGGACCAGGAATTAGCATCTCCAAAGACAGACGCAGCGAAGGGACGGAGGGAGGGAGGCAGGGAGGGAGAGAAAGAGAGAGGGAGAGCCACAGAGAAATACAGAGCGAGAGAGAGAGAGAGAAAAATGAAGCGAAAAATAAGTGTGATCGACAGAAAAAGGGGGGAGACGGGGGGGAGAGAGGAGACTGGCTTCCTAGACAGGGAGGTGAATATAAACACAAACTCTATGTCTCTCTGTCCCTCACACACATGCTGCAGCATATTGACAAGGCAGAGTTAAGTGAGGTGGCGGAGTGTGAGACAGCCCTTAATAGGTCCCTGATGGACCCCCAAGATGAGAGGCCAGCCACTCAACACAGAGGGGGGAGATGGGAGGAGGGGAGGCAGGGGTCACAGGTCAGAGGTCAGCCGATCATTACACCCCCTCCCTCCCCTCGCCGCCCACCCCACTGTCAGCGCAACCACCCGTTCCTCTCCCACTTGACTGCACAGTGCCTAATGATTATTAACACCTTAAAACACTTAAGGAGCGCTGGGAGCGAACGCACCCCAGAGAGAGACAGAGATGAGAGGAGAGGAGGGAGAGAAAGGGGGAGAGGGAGGTATGGTAATGATGCGCTTGCACATGATTTGCTGGATAGATATCACTAATCACCTCGTCCCTATGGTGACACCATTGGGACACGCACACGCTCATACCCACACTTTCTCTAATACAGGCTATACTTTCACACCGAAACAGCGATTTCTCCTTAATAAATATTTCTCTTTTCCATTTGAGTTTTTTATTTTTTCAAAGACATGCTGCATATTTAAAAGGCTGCTCATTTGTGTGCGTGGTGCATGCGATCTGATCTGTGTGTGTGTGCACGCGCTCGCCCGTGCACGTCTGCGTGTGCGAGCGTATTTCTGCATCCCTAATTTTATTCTGTGCATGAGCATTTCTGTAGCAGGTTTGCGTGTACACAAGCGTGTGTGTGTGTGTGTGTGTGTGTGTGTGTGTGTGTGTGGAGCAGCAGGGAGCCCTCTCATCTGTGCTTAGCCCAGTAAATGGTGAGTGACTGAAGGGTTTGATGTGGAGTGATTCAGCTGGGAGCTCGTCTGTCTGCGTTGAGCCCCACAGCTCATAATCTCATGTAGCGAGGCTCTCCACGACTGGGAAAGTGAAGCCGGCGGAAACGTTTCACAGCCGCAGATGAACTCAAACCAAAGAAACCACCCACAAAAGTTTCCCCGAAAGGAAAGGTACCCATCAGCGACGCAAAATAGGCTAATGAGATGAGAGTGAGAAGGAGGAGAGGGATGAACAGAGAAAAATGGCGAGAAATTGTGAATAATGTTGAATTGTTTTTGTGGCTTGTTGGGAAAGATTGCAAGGGAATTTTCTCAGATCAGGGATATTTAAAGACTCCATTTCAAACTTTTCAGAATCAGTGCAACCAGTAGACATTTTAGTGCCTTCACCTCTTGTAGTTTGTGACAGGGTTGGGCAATAAACACTGATTCCTGCAAGTGTGTTCATGTTGCAGCGTCTGAATCGACACTAAATAAAACTGAGACCGGCTACAACAGCCGGCGACAGGCTGCAGGTGCCTGCAGCGATACATTTTCCATTGCTCTCAATGATTACACTTCAGTTAATTTCAACTGCTTTGCGCTCTTCAACACACGCTTCAGTCCCTTTAAGTTCATCAAATTTAACTGACACTTCAGTTCACTGCATGTGCAAACAGTAAACATGTTGGGACGTTTTGCACCTGCAATTTTCAGACATCTGAATGATAATATGAAATGGAAATTCAGCCTTGTTATCAGGTGAAGCAATGTTCAAGCCTACATGCAGCCAAGCTGAGTTTGTATGACAAGCTTTTGTGGGTTTAGTATGTTAACACCCCATTATGGAATAGTAAATTGAGCCATATTTGACACAAGTCACCTCTCCATCTGTCAGAGACAGTCGCATGCAGCATTTCAGGACTGACATGCATTTCATCTGCTCCATCAGAGAAGGTGTGCACGTGTGTGTGTGTTCGCGTGTCTGTCCCATGGGTGTATTGTGTCAGTGGGGGTCAGCTGAGCGGCTGCTGGGGGAGGATCCACCAGTGAAGTGGTCAAGCAGCCCCAGATGGGTTTCTAATAGTCTTAATCCAACAGGTCACCATGCTGGGCTCTGCCTCGCTGCCGCCCCTCGTAAACCTGGTTTTCCTCTCCTTCTGCCTCCTCTCACTCTCTTTCAACTCCCCTCTGCTTATCTAACCTCCCCCTCTCTGTCTCCCCCTCCTGTCTCACTCTGCCTGTCTTTCCAGAAAAGCAGCAAGAAGCTAATGAGGCTTGGCTGGCGTTTATCCAGCCCTCTGTGTGTGTGTGTGTGTGTGTGTGTGTGTGTGTGTGTGTGTGTGTGTGTGTGTGTGTGTGTGTGTGTGTGTACTTGCTTGTGTTTAAGCAATCTCCAGGCTAGATTTATTGTGATATTTGTCTGCATATCAACATGAATTACTTTTTTTCTTGCATCTATAGGCAAATTAATGTGGTGATGGTGATATGGAGAATGTGAAAGAGAGAAGAGGCTGATGGGAAAATTGCTCTGGAAAGACAGGTAGTCACAGGCCGTTGGAAATGGGAATTCCAAGGTGGATTTTCAGGGGCGGAAGGCAGGTTTTCTGCCCCATTAAAAGGTTCCCAGTGCAGGGAGATGCGCTTCACCTCGGATAAGACGTCCTCCTTATCTCTCCATGGAACAGACAGATGGGAAATCATTCGCGTTTTTGCCTGCTTCCGTGAAGCACCTGCCTGTTTTCCATACAGAGGGACTCTCCCTGAGAAACAAACACTAAACAGCCTCCCGGCACATGCTTTGATGCTGAAATCTACCCTTTTTCCAACCTGAGAATATTCTCAATACATCATTAACTCCCATTGCTGGAAATTGTGGAGAGATCGAGCTAATGAGACACATTTCAGAGAGTAAATTTCAAAACGGGTTCACAGTGTGACAGACCACTACAGCAGTGGTTCGCATTTGATATAATTTACAGGGAGCAGCAACAGATAGGAAGCGAAAGGCTGAGTAATCACATGTGATGCTGCTGCGAGGATAGAGACGGAGAGGAGACCTGTCACACACATCGTTGTAGCAGTCATTAGTGCAAAGTGACAGTTTCTGGTGGCCCTTCAGTCAGCTTGCGAAGCAGAGGAGAGAGAGCGTGTGTGTGTGTGTGTGTGTGTCAGAGAGGCGAGACAGCGGGATGTAATGTATTATATCAACAACAGGTTCACTCCAACACCTCAGCCAATGTGACAGTGTTAATATTGCAGGATTATTATTCAGCCGAGCAGAGCTGAAGGTGTGATGACCCGAGCAGGTGACGGGACTAATTAACCACCGTTTGACCCTGCCTGCCTCAGACAGCTGCTTTGTCTGTGTGTGTGTGTGTGTGTGTGTGTGTGCGCAGTCACTGTGAGTGAGTGATACCCAGCTCAAGAAATCATTTTTTATTCCTCTGCCACTGAGGGTGTGGTAATTGTGGATGTGCACCCACCCGTCCGTCAAATGTTTCAGGCATCAGATTTCAGGTGGTATCCCACACATGATTTGATTTGCATAGGAAACAAATTAAATGATCTCACAGCTGTTGGCAAAAATAATAGATTTTTAAGACTCTGGGTTTAAGATGCTGGATTAAATCAGGTGTTAAGAGGTAACACTGCAGTGTGCAGTCAATCAATGAGAGGGATGTATGTATGAAAGGACCTTTTTCATTTAATGCATTGAAGTTTGTGTATGTGTGTGTGTGGGATGATGTCAGTTGGCTGTTGATATACAGTAAATATCACCATGTGAATGACAGTTAATCATCAGCAGGCAGGTGTCCATCAGCACAGAGGAACATAATATGAGCCGAGGGAGTCTGTGACTTCACTGAGCAGGTTCAAAAGGGTCTTAACTGTGACAGGCCTGTTGTGTTCATTTACATATTTCAATGAATTTGCAACAGAAGCAAGCAGCCAGAATAGAAAGTTTCATCTAATGACCCGCAAAGAACAGAAACAACCTAAAACTACACAAAACTGACATGAGAGAAATATGTGCGATAAATAATAAAATATATATATGTAAATTCAAGCAATTACAGTAGAACAAAGATGTTGCTTCCACCAAAATTTGCAAATTTTTGCAGACATTGGGATTTAAATATTGACAACACCATTTGAGAAAAAATGTTAGCAGTTGCCTTGCTGCTCTTGGAAATGACAACAACATAACAAAGGTTGGGTCTGTTGTATTTAATCTGCCCTTTCATCTGTCCATCAACTGCAAAATCTGAGACACAGATTTTAGTGCATCTGGCTGCTGCCAGTTTTTTACAAAACATTTGAATTTGAAATTTGGACCTCCCTGTCTGCTTCAGGCACAGTCAGCTAGCTGCAAGGCTAATTGAGCTATAAGAGCAGCTACAGTTAGCAGCTATTTCAGCACCGAGTAAAGCTATCTGTCCATCAGGAAATTCCATAAATCACAGAGAGCTGAGGCAGAGCAGCTGGAGGACATCAGAGGGAAAACCATTTCCTCCATAAAATCAAGTGTATGGATGGTGCATGACTTAGTGCCGCAGAGTGTTACACACTTCTCAAGGGAGATCTTACCTGCAAACCCAAGTTACATGGTTCAAGAAGAGGCATTCATGGTACCGTACCATTAAAATTCTTTTGAGGCTGTTACTGTTATGGTCCATCCATAACATGGTCCTAATAAACACAAGCTTCCTCACATGATGAAGATGCACCTCACAGTTCCTGATTGAGCCTCAGATTAGCTGTCTCCATCCACAGGTCAACAGCTGGCTTCGGGTCCGGTGTCTCTGTGGTCATCTTTGACACGTGAATGTGCATCAGGGCTGAGAGACGTGTGCGTGACAGACGAGATCTGGGCTTGGTTTTTATGTTGAGACAGGCAGTGTAAGAGACAATTTAACCACCTTGTTGATGGAGTAACAATCTGGATTGCTTGCATTTACTACTTGGACCAAGTCACACACAGAGGACGCCGCCAAGCATTTTCCTGCTTGCTTTGAGCATATTCATACTTTGACTGCAGAGTCTCTGTCAAGTTGGAAGGTGGCCTCATATTTCTGAGGAATGGTGCCTGTCGTTGTGCTGCCAAAATGGTGGAGAGTTTGCGTTTCCTGATGCCAAGTTGAAGGATAAAAAAGCTAAAAAATCATCACATTACTTGTGGGAGTCATGTCTGATTTAAGGCTCTTCAGTTAAACTCCACCACAACTAGCTGCCATATTTTGGTTTGATTTTTCGTAAAAATCCGAAACCTGTATTGTTTACATTTTGTGTTTATTAGTGAGCAGTCTTCCTGCAGATCTCGGTGCATTACCACCACCTGTAAATCTGTGGAATCGTATGAAACCATTGGCAGGAATGTGCCACAGCTCCATTGTGCTGCTAGTGGTAAAAAGCTCCACATTACCTTTACAGCAGTACTCCAGTGACTGAGCATTGCACCTACACAAAGTTCAAATCAATCAATGCAGCAATGAGACATTTTGATATTAGTTTGTAAGGCAAAATGACCCTAATGACATCATCAGGGTTGTTTCCTCAGACCTGAAGCTTTTCTGGAGATTCTGCAACTGACTACAACTGACTGCTGAGATTTGTGACTGCAGTCCTGTCAGGCAGTTGCATCTTAGAAAGCGGTTACTAACTGGCCCAAAGGGCTGATCGCTTCTGGGCTTTTCCTGGAGTGTTTGAGTCCAGATTTTGAGCAGCTACCTGTAAACGAAACCATAGCACACACACACACACACACACACACACACACACACACACACACACACACACACACACACAGAGGCCACCAAATTCTTGTGGGCCCCATGTGCTCCGCGCACTTTAATCTTTAATGGCATGGTGATGATGGAGTACTCTTGACCTCCAAGGTTGCACACAGACACACACCCACCCACACACACACATTTACACCCACACGCACACACACATCTTCAGTCTCTGCAGCTCTTTTCCTCAACTAATTCGTCTTGTCTTTAAACTTCTCAGCGTTCCTACAGATTGGTGACTTCCCCGGTTCAACTCCTCAACAATAGGCAGGTCCTACCCGGAGCTGGGGAACGCTGGCCTGCCATTGTCCCAGCTGAAAGCCCAGTTATTCATTGCCCGTGAGTTAAAGAGCTGACCCCGGTGCAACACTGACGTAGCTGGCTTACAACACTGAGGCCCTTTGTCTGGCCCTGCTTCATCTCTGATCACCCTGTAATGAACTGAGAGCTCTGTCGAAAATTTACAACCCTCGCCTTTCATCCCCCTCTTTGCCCTGTCTTCATTTTTAGTGCTCCTTTTCTCAACAGACATCATTTTAAAGGGATCTCCGCCCTCTAGAGCCCCTTATACAATAACAGTGCTGACAATATGAGATGGACCATTAATTTCCGCTCAATGGATCCCAGTTGTTTTACCCTCTTCTCCTGTTTTGCATCATTTCTTTAGCTTGCTGTGTTTTGTTCACCTTCTCCGGCTCTATAGGGATGGGTTTCTTCAGTCCATAGGGGTCCAACTGACATGCACACTCAAGCAAACACACACAAGCACACACACAGACACACGTGCACGAGCAGGCGAGAGTCCTAAATGAATCACCTCCGACTGTTCCTGTAATGGGGAGTTAAACGCTCTAAATGCTTTACGACATTTAATCATTACCTCACACAGGCAGTAGTCCCACACACACACACACACACACACACACACACACACACACACACACACACACACACACACACACACACACACACAAACTGTTGCCTCAAACGCAACCCTTATCTGTAATAAAATACATTCAGGACATATGCAAAAATGTTACAGGATCCGAGAAATGCCCAAACATTTTTCTGGTCTTGCTAATATCTTTTTTTTTTTTTCCCAGAAAATATTTCTTCAATCTGGAATTGGTGATGGATTTCTGTGAACTGCGGATGGACCTGCTGTAATAAATCCTCTCCTTGAAGTGTGTGTGAGTGAGAGTGCGTGTGTGTGTGTTTGTGTGTGTGTGTGATATCCCAGGGTAAATTGTTTCCTCCAGGCTTTGAGAGGTGGGCATTCAACAGCCTGCCAAAAAAGCTATAGGCGATAATTAAATGATTCCACGCTTGAAAAGAGAAAGAAACAGAGACAGGGGGAGAGAGAGGGGAGAAAGAGATAGCCAGACAAAAAAAGATGGAGGAGAGAGAGAGAGAGAGCTGGACAGAGTGTGAGGAAAGGAACCAGAAACAGAGAGAAATAGATTTAGAAAGCCACAGTGTGGGATAGTATCACACTCCGTGGGCCAACACGCTGCGGATCCAACCCAGTGCCTGAAGCCAGCGTGGAGATAAAGAAACATCATTAATCAGCCATGTTGGAGGAGTCTAATTCAGGATTGCTCCTGTCAAATGCCAAATGGACACGGTTAATTCCAACTCCAGTTTTTCTTTTACCTTCATTTCTGCTCTCTCTGCAGCATGCCGCTTCACTGCGATTCCAGAAACTTTGACTATATTCCCACTACAGCTGCAGTGACTGGAGCAGCCGAGGCTCAGTGCCTTGCTCAAAGGCAGCACAATGGAATGAGTGGAGAGTTACTCAATGACCTTCCTCATCATTTTAATTTCTTTTCGATGCAGGCTTACCATTTAAGACTGAAAATGAATTAAAAATAATTCATGTTTATCAGCTGTTAACTTTTGAACCTCTTCGCTTTTTTGTCGTGCTGAAATGACCGTTAACCAGAGCGAAATGTTGGAATTGTACGTTTCTTATGTATTATATCCATGTTTCTACAACATTAACATGTGTTAAAGTGACATTGTGACATATCAGACTTTAGACACGTCTTCAAAAGCCTCAAAGGACATTATACAGCTGTCACAGGCTGAGTAGTGCTCTTCATGTTAAGTGTACTGATTTTGATGAGTAAAATTGACGAAGTTCCCCTTTAATTCACAGTCAGTTACCCATATGTGAGGATTTGCTGCTTTTCTCTGTTTTCTAATTTTGTAAATTGAGTATTTTTGGGTTTTAGACAGCTGGTCAGGCAAAACGAGCAATGTGAAGATGTCGTGCTGGGTTCTGGGAAATGCCTCTTTTCCCATTTTCTCTGACATTTCATAAACTAAATAATGACATTTTACTCATCATCACAAGTGGAACGTCATTGCACATGATATAGGTACATGCAATTTTTAGATATTTCACATGTGAAATGTAAGACAGCATCTTTTTTTCTTTAAATAATTTTCGTGTGTACTCTAAACCTTTATTTAACAGTGATGATAACAAGATGACAGGAATTGAAGGGAGAGAGCTGCGATCGAGGTGGTATTTCACATGTGAAGTGAAATATTTCAAATTCCACATTTCACATGCTGTTTTTTTTGTAACTTATGTCACGCATGGCCTCTTTCTCCTCCTCTCCACCTCCCATTCAATAAGCAATCCAGCGGTTTAGTCTCCGCTCATTTACATTCTTCGCACTGTCACTCACAGGCAGACACACACAGAGAAATTGTTGCTGCATGTGCCAATTTTTCAAGACTCGGAGCATTCAGCGTTCATCACTTGACACCCAGAGTTGCTCAGGTTTCAATGCTCAAACAGAAAAAAAAAGCCTCTTTCTGTCTCTTATTCTCTCCCTCACTCTGACAGTAGGTGTTGCATACTAATGTGTGTGTCTCAGGGGGGTGAGATGAGGAAGTCCTCTCCCATTACTCAGTGCCCACCAGCTGGGCAGGGGCAAGGGCTACAGCAGCCAGACAGATGGTACTGTCACCCCCTGCTCATACGCACACACGGACACACATGCACACACATGCACACACACAATGGTGTAACAGTGAGGAGGAAGTCATTAGCTGGGAAAACCACAAGATTCCTTACTGAAGGGGGGAAGAAGAGGGGTGAGGGAGATATAAAGAGGGAGAGAGAGGGGGGTGAGAGAGGTTTTATCCTAAACTCACTTCTGCTGAGGCAATCTGTCATGGTTGAAGTAATTGCCCTCGTCTCGTGTGAATGAAGTGATCTGTCATCACCCACTGCATTACTGCCTTAAGAATTGCTCTGACACACACACACATACACATGCACGCACGCACGCACGCATGCACGCACACACATGGTCACAAACCCGTGACCCTCCTGAACGCTCCGACCGAGACGCATGCAGCTGTGGCATCTTGAATAAACCGCCCTCCAAAAATTTTTCAGGGGAGGGGGAAAAAAAAATGGGAAAAGGACGCACGGCGAGTCTCTCTTCTTCCGCTCTGTTATTCATAATCGCTCTTTGTCTTTGCAGGGACAGAGCGCGAGTGTTGCAGAGGGGAAAGCGAGTGATTCTGGCTCTGTTTTATCAGTAAGAGTAGAATGGGCTTGGGTCTCATTAGGTCAACATCCTCCGGTCCTCCATTGTAGCTTGCTTGGCGTGGTTGATAAACTGTGTTGAATGAGAAAACAAAGGGGTGAGGGGAGGTGTAATTGCACTTTAACTGCTGCTATTGGACTAATATTTGTCCAAGTGGTGAAAAGAGACATTAGTCACATTGATTAGGAGTCATTATTGGACTAGCGGGTAGCGAGCTGAGCTGAATGGCTGCAAACTGGATGAATGTTGAGCATTGTGTGGACTGATAGTGAAGATATGGGAAAAATAAGACAATTTTCAGGCTAATATTGGCCTGTTCTCAACATATCTGAATCTGTAAGGTACAATGAGCATTTACAAATACCATTATACACTATGTAGGTTCTTTGCACATACAGTAAATGAAAAGTTTGCAGATGACACTTACCAGGAGGTCTTACCACAAACACTGATGAAGCTTCAAGCAGAGCAGCTTTATCAGCTGTGGATTGGTTCAGTCAGAATCATTCGATCACTAATCTGTGGAAAACAAACCAAACTTCTGTATTCCACTTGAAACTGACCAAAATCACCTGCAATATCTTCACTTGTGATGGCATTAAGATGGCAGCTCCTATCAAGGAACATCAGAGACCTTTCTTGACCCTCGGCCTGCAGAAGGACTGACTCCTCCCATCCAGGAATCATCATTCAATCATAAGTGCAAAGTGTGGGTAACAAAGCAGAAACTTAAGGGCAACACACACTGGCAGCATCACTGAGCGTTGTAGCACACATCGAAAAGTTGTCAAGGTACAGAAAGTGGGAAATGCTGACTGCTGCTTTTTGAAAGAGGTTGATGCTGGGAAGTTAAAGCTGCCCAACACATCTGCAATTACAACCAAACGGTGCTTATGTGCTGGTTTATGTGCACAGAAAACAATGGGTGTGGATGTTTGATGCATGTCACATGCTGATGGTGTGTGAGGATAGGTATCACATACGACCTTAAAGCGGGAGTATGTCTGCCACCATGATGACCATTGTTATTTTGGGAAACATGCTTGCTTGTTAGCTTAGCTTAGCATTAACAGTGAAAGCAGGGAGGTAAAAAAGGTACCAAAGTGAATTCCTGAATCGTCCACTAGTTTTGTTTCTACGTCACAGTGGTGACAATATTTGCTATCAATCCTCTCATCTAGCTTTTAGATAGATAGGAATACATCAATTGTCCAATCTGTCAACCTATTACATAAACCACAGTTTATCTGCAACAGTCATGACCTTCTCCTAGCCTGAACCACACCACAGACAGTGTGCTTCGATATTGTAAAAGAAAGTCATTTTAAAACCATTGGTTTTACATAATCCAAGGTTTTGCAGAATTGTCCAATACTATTTTTTGGCAATGGGGTTGCTATGCTCTGTTTCAAAGGCGGCAAAAATAGCCTACCGGGGAAAACATTATTTATTTATTTGGCATGAAAATGGTAAAATTCAAAGATCCAGCCTCAGTCAAGATGCATCAGTAACACTCCTCACCAAAGCACATCAAAATGAATCCCTATACAATCAAATGCAGTGCAGTAACCAACGTGACAGCCCTGCAGTCAAAGCTACATTTGTGAAGTTTAAAATCTTTTTTTTGTAGACAGTCAGGCAGGTGTTGGTTCAACTTAATGGTAATTTTTGAGGAGTTTTTATATTGAATTGCATATATTGCACAGGTGTTACTGTGTCCACCTCCTGTGCATACAGTACCTTAAATCGCAGACGCTCCCCCACATGCACACACACACACGCTCACAAACTCACCACCTCCTCCATCACCTCCACACATGCACACTCACACAAACAGACGGTCAAATTGACATACAGTCTGTCATATTTGCGGCTGGTAAACAAGCACTGAGAGGCTGTTAAAGCCGGCAAGCTGAGTAAACCAGAGACAACAGTGTGCTTAATGAACTGGGCTGCCTCCCAGCACAACATCTCATCATCACTTGGACTTAAACAAACCACTCAGCTGCTAATTGGCCGAGCTGCATGGAGCCGCTGTGAGGAATGTACGCTCCCCACCTCCACTGTTGCTTCTCAAAGGCTTGACAGACAGCAGCAAGACAGACTCTCTGTTATTGAGTCTTTGCACAGATATGTGACAGTCTGGCCTTCTGTTGGGCTTGACTGTGTACATCCATACTGAGTCACTGTATAGTCTTGTGCTTCACTGATGTGTTTCCACTGTAATTGATGGTGATATTGATGTTTTTTTGGGGGGTTTTTTTACACTTCCTCACTCTCATAATTTATTTTGAATATGATTTGCTGAAATAGTTGGTGCTCACAGTTTGAGGTCAAGGTTGATTTTTTATTTTTTATTTTTTGCACTACATTTCCCAAAAAGCACTTGTCAATCAAAAGCTGCAGCCAGTGTTGTGACATCACTCTTTTGGATGCTCAGCTGACAAAGTGTGAGGCTCTTTTCTTCATCTGTTTAGCTGCGGCGGCTATCGCTGTTGATGCTAATTACCCAGTCCGTCTTCTTCTGTTTATTTCAAACAAACGAATAAAGCCCATCACTTCCTGTGTGCCAGAGGATTTCGCCCAGGAAAGCCCTACCAGACACCAGGTGTT
This sequence comes from Chaetodon trifascialis, assembly GCF_039877785.1. Taxonomy (NCBI): domain Eukaryota; kingdom Metazoa; phylum Chordata; class Actinopteri; order Chaetodontiformes; family Chaetodontidae; genus Chaetodon; species Chaetodon trifascialis. Next base: position 17,796,251 of record NC_092072.1, read on the forward strand.
TAGATTAGCCAATGCAAAGATTCATAAACTGGGTATAAGCTGAATTATATTATTTGCAAACAAACATTTATTTATATGAAATGTTGCAGATATTTCTTCACCACCATTTATTTATATTCTTGTCTGTGTACCGCCTCAAGTTGTCCACATGGATCAGTAAAGTTTCATCTTATTTTATTATCTTAGAATTTGACATTTTAGTATGGTTTTTGGGAAACATATAATTCTGTTTTTTAGAATCCTATGACTAATACATTGCAGTATTTAGGGGGATTTCAGGCTGCTTGTGCAGCCAACAATTAACCCGCAATGTAATTTTTTTGGAGGTAGAGGTTCCTCCTTTGGGTCAGACCAACCTTGTTGCTGGGTGGAGATGTTTCGAGCGAGTGTAGGGTTTAGGAGGAAGTTGATAGAGCTTAAGAGCAGGAAGCACGCCCAAACGGCTCATGGTCAAAGCCTGAAAGTAAAAACAAAAAGCTCTGCAGTTCAAGTTCATGTATCTGTTCACTTTGCTGTACTTTAATTTTATTAAGGGAGTGTGCAAATATTTGCAGCAAGGATATGAATGATAGGGATACCAAAGGTGGATTTGAATGCTGCTGGTGATGATTATACTTTTTAATGGAGCTGCTCACTGCTGATGGTTTGCTGATATTCTGTTTCAGAGCACAGTGATTTTAATGCTGCTGAAATCAATTGATTGAATCCACATAGACAAATCCACCTTTAATAATTGTGTGTGTGTATGTGTAGTGAGCTCTTTTCAGGTCACCATAATAGAATCATGGTCATGGTCCTCCCAGTGCGCCTGGAAGATGCTTCACATATCTGCAATCTATTTAGCTAACATTCTCATTCTGTTTCTCCATCGTGTAAACTCACTGTTGTTACTCTGCACACACGGCATCTATTGCATGCCTGTGTCCTAGATGAGGGATCTATCCTGAGGCTTCTTTGTTCCACATCAAAGAGTTTTTTTTTCCTTATCTGAATCAAGGTTGAAGGATGAAGGGTGTTGTATGATGTATTAAATCCCTTTGAGAATTTGTGATTTTGAGCTACGTAAACAAAATAGACTTGACTTGGGTAACAGAATGTTGACATTTCCCCCACTTAATGTTACACATTTGCACAGCACAAAATTATAGAGGGGTTTGCATAGTTAGAAGGGATTACAGGACAGATTTCAACTGCAGGGTTTAGATGACATATTTGACATGATTAATTTATTTGCAATTCATTGAATGTCTCCTTTTCTATTCCTACACATGTTTAATACAGAGGATGTGACATGCTGGTGTGGGGTTTGGAGTTGTTTAAAGGCACCTTTGGCAGCTCCTTGGGCTTAAAAATAATGTAACAAATAAGATGGCTAGGCTAATTAGTTTTGCTGTTGAGTAATTAGCATGGTAATGTCATAACTTTTTAACTTGTAATGAGTAATTTATTATATTTAATTTTATTTAAACTAATCTATTGAGCACTGCTCTTCTAAAATAGGGTTGAAATGGGACACAACCTTTTTGCCCCTGGAGACAAATATCATCAAAAATTGGCACATTTTTGACTGCAGTTTTACATTTTAGATGTTCTTTTAGTCACTTGACATGATAACTTGCAAATGACAAGGACATATAAAATGTAAACCATATACTTTGATGCTTTATGCGACCTCTTTTGAAAGGCCTGCCATTCAGACCGTTATGTGACAGTAAAATCTGGGCAGGGTGAAACAACTTTTATGGCAGGACTTTTACAGAATGGTAAATGGACTGCACTTATATAGCGCTTTTCTATCTGAATGGACAAAGCGCTTTACAATTGGCCTCTCATTCACCCATTCACACACACATTGAAGGCCATGCAAGCTGCTGGCCTGCCCATCAGGAGCACCTTGGGGTTCAGGGAGTGAACTGCCAACCCTGTGAGAAGTGGCATGACCTGCTCATCAGCCAGAAAGACATGCCTGAGTGTGTTTGGCAAAATCACATCTTCACTTCCATCATATCATTGATAACCCTATTGGTATCTCCAGGTGAGTGGCTGTCCCATTTGTATTGACAAGCCAATATTGGTTCAGTTTTGTCTAATGCTGCATAGCTATACTGTATTTTAGTAAAACACGCGTCAATATTTGCGAAATATGGCTTCAACATAAGACATGGCATGACGGTTTTTGAAACACACAATCAGAGCATGACATTATATAAGCCAGGAGCTTCAGTTTCAGCCGAATGAAAGGGACGCACAGCCCTTCAACATCTCCTTCTCACTAGCAGATAATAGGTGATTAAGTCCTGTTGCAGACAGTGGGCCACGGGGAACCAATTGATCTGACCTTTGACCCCTCACTCTGACAGAGGGGGATGGCTGGAGGTCAGGCCTGTAAGGGATACCCTCTTTATCCTTCCCCAGAACGGGAGCTAAAAGCTGAGGGAGGCACCCAGCCAGGATCCGAGGGTCTCTGGGGCCCCCCCACCCACCAGCATCACATTTATATGGTCAATATGAGCCAAAGAGCAAACACCTCAGTGCTCTGAGCCCTCATGAAGCTCAGACCTGAGCTGGGTATCTTTGATTTTCCCAAGGGTGTGTAAAGATTCGATGGTGACGTTTGTTTGAATAGATGAACAGACAGCAAATATTGCATCAAAAAAATAGTTACACAATATCTGTCATCGGTGACAAGCTTCGATTGGATCCTAACTCCTTCAGCTCGGAGATCTCTGCAGTCCTGAAGTGAAGACTGAACTGATCCTTCTCTCAGTCAAGGACTTGTAGGGGATTTTCACTGGAGAGGACTGTGTAATGCCACTTCTCTTTGAGGTATCCATTGAAGTCAGCACTATTGCATTAAGCTTACTGGTCTTCCTAAGGGCACCTTTTCATCACAACCCACACACACACACATCCACGCATACACATCCCTTCCCTCACACTCCCCCTTTTAAGTTGAGGTATTGTCTTTGACAGCATTATAACGGTATCATTCCGCTCCCACTGTGAACAACAAAGACAAGAAACGCCAAATCCTAGAACGCAGCAATCTGTGTATGTGTGTGTGTGTGTGTGTGCTCTTAAGCAATGCTAATGGGCCCTAAGAAGCATTAAAGTGACCCCTACTGTAACAAAAGAGTTAATAATCCGTTTAGAAAACAATCAGATCCCTGGCCATGAGAAAAGCCCCCTGCTAAGTCTTTCTGTAAAGAGGAGGAGGTGGGAATTTACCTTTTTTTTCAGTCAGCAATCTTGTTGAACATCACTTGTTTTCATCGCTTTCTCTACAGGGAATGATGGAACCGTATTTAATGGCAGCTCTCGGCCGCAGTCGGCAAATAGAAAGACGAAACGGTTGAGTTTCGCAAGCGCGGTGACCATTTTGAGAAATTCAAAGTGACCCCTGCCGGAGGTCAGAGTTTTTTTTTATCAGCCCGATCTACTGTAAATGAGTCCCATTGTACTTCTAAAGGAGCTACTAACAAACAAACACTGGCCCGCCCGTTAATTGCTAATGATAGTCTCTTTGTCAAGTGTTTCCCCCTCTGGGTCAAAAATGCTCAAACATCAAAACAGGATCCATCTCCAGGTGAGTGGCTGTCAGGTGACACAGCCACAAATATAATAGCAAGCAAGGTCAACTTATATACAGACACGGGCCACAAAGTGCTCCACAGTGCAAGAAATACAATCCAGCAAAATCAAATGCAATCAACTAAAAACAAAGACAAAAGCACCAGATAAAATACACAAGGGGAACAGACATGCGACGCAAGTTAAAAGATACCTCATGCTACCAAATGCCTGTCTGAACAGATTGGTTTTTAGCTGCTTTTTAAGAGAGTCCACAGAGAATAGGTGGCTAGAGAATAATAGCTGATATAAGCCATTAAGACTGTGAATGACATCTCCCGTGCTGTATGTCAAATATCATGGTGATTAAAAAAGTGTTCCAGAGTGATAAAATAAGTACGAGCTCAGTGTGAGAGATCATAAAACTTTGGGTAGCTGAACGTATTACCTCAGGCAGGCAGGCTTGTCTGTTATGCGTCGGAGTGATCCATCTGTTTTAACATCAGGTCAGAGCAGAATCTATCACTGCTTATCTCTGCTGTCAAGTAGATGAGGACAGGTTTTTTCTTTATCTCTGCTGCTTGTCCTTCCTTCCCTCCCTCTGCTCTCTGACATCCTGGAAACTGATCACAATGCCCGTGGAAGACAATTTATTTATGGAAATAAAACAACGGAAGAAATGTGACAATTAAGCGAGACGATTTAGCATCTTTGAAAAGCATATCAGCTGTTATTGAGTATCTTGGCTGTGATGGAGGGGCTTGGCTTTATCTGCTTTAGATTTGCAGGAAATTAACATTTATTTTTGGGAAACAACACAAGAAGCAAGTACAATTATTTCACCTTATTGTCACAATTTCTCAGTGAGTCCATGAAGATTTAAAATTAAGGAGTATATGTGATTAGAGAACAGTGTTTACATGTTTAGTGAACAAGCAATAATACTTTGCTATTAACAGCAAACGTAATCAGTTTCACTGCTTGTTATGTTACTTAAGATACTCAGACAACTCTGTCAAAAGTGCCTTTAAACAGCTCCTCCATACCTGCACATGAATTAAACACATGAAGAAAGAATAAAAGCTATTTACTGACCATCAACAGCTAGCTTAACGTTAGCCCCCGTGACTGCATCCAGCAGTATTTCAGAAGTCCCGTTATCAGAATGATGCTGTAGGGTTCACACATCCTCCAACTCTTGTACTAAGAAGTGCTGTAGACCATATTCACATGTTCACACGGCAGCCATTTTCCTCTGACATCACGCATAGGATGCTCGAATGCTTTTATGGAAAAGGACAAAAACGTACTACTGTGTTCCACATCATATAAATCGTCCTCATTTCACTGTTTCCTGAATGATCGTTGGCTGAAAAGACATATGTGACATTACGTGATAACCCATTACAGCTAACATTAGCATTCAACCATTTCCAAGCTAACGTTACCGTTTGAAAGGCATAGGAAAGGCATAAATTCATTCAGAAATCTATCTGAAGCCTGTCGCGGACTCCACAACTTTATTTAAGCCTGAAAGTAAAATGAACTGGATATACTCAAGCTTGAAATGTCAGGTAATGAGCGCTGTCATCACAGAAAAATGCGTGCTCCAGTTAGCGTAACGTCACTGACTGATTTACTGGGTGAAGAGACAGCAAAACAGTTAGTGTTACATTGCAAGCTTTACTACATCCAGTGTGTTTTACTTCCAGGCTTAAGTAAATGTGTCCAAGAAGTGCATTGATATGACAGAATTCATTTATTCTTTCCTATCGTATTGTGTAACACTGTCAAATGGTAGTGTTAGCTTTTTGTGGCTAAACACTAGCATTACCTGTTGTCTAATGGTATTTAATGGGCTAACAAATATGTTCTTTGACCTTGAAATACGGCCTGATGACACTCAAGATTTTCACTGCCCATTGTCTTTTCAGTTGCTGATCAATCAGGAAACAGTGAAATGCTAATAATTTTATCAGATATATGTTTTGTATGCAACATTATCCTTTTTGATAATAGCATTTGAGCTTCCCTAGCTTCTAGTGTCATTTTTGAATGTATAAGAAATAACCCATTGCATTGTGGGATCATTAGAAAATAGTTTATTATAGGGCACAGACAACTTGTGTTAGCAGGAGTCACATTTCTCCAATTTTGTTTGAGGCTAAGCGCTCCTGTGCTACGCTAACGTGTTTTCCAGCAATCTGACGACAAAATGCATATCAGCCTTGCATCAAATTTCAGTGTTACTGAGAGTAATCATTCTAATGTAATTATTAAAGTTCAAATTGTAATCCCTCATTCGTTACTGATCACATTACTCTAGTAGAAGGCCACTGTTACAGATTATTTTGTTTTAATACCATATTACTTTTGAAAATTCAAGGTTTTACACACGGAACAGCAGAGCTCCTGCGACTAGTACCTATGAATGCCAAATAAGCCAATTATTTAATCATTATTGCTGTCATCCCTCCTTTGTTGAAGTGTTTGTGAACAAAAAGAAATCAGCTTTATGATGTTTTTGACCGTCTTCATTTACATCAGTGAAAATTACCCAGGAGGAAATGGCCAGTGCAAGTGGATTGTGGGACTTTATTCGAATGTTTCCTGCGGTAAGTTATTCCTTTGTCTGGGCTGAGCTAATAGCAGGGAATGGGATTCAAATAGAGTCAAGCTGCCTCCTGAGATCCCTCAATCCACCGTCGCCATAAAAAGAGGTCTGAGGCCAGTCTAAATATTTGGTAGTCTTAGCAGGTTCATGTTAAAAGACACACACACGCGCAGCACACACACACACACACACACACACACACACACACACACACACACACACACAGTGAATGCACAAGCAGGCCGAGGCTGTGAAGTTGAATGGCATAGCTCAAAGCCTTCCTCCCCCTATCCCTGCCTCTTTCTCTCTCTAAACCGCCAAACCATTCTCCCCCTTTCTCCAGCTCAGAGGAATTCATTAACTGCCTCTCCACAGAGACACTATGGAAATCAGGCAGCTACAAAGGCAGAGAGAGAGGGAGAGAGAGAGGGAGAGAAGAGGGAGGGGTGGTGGTGGTGAATGGGGCTATATTATCCTATTAGATGGTGGATATGTCTCGTTTCCCTCCCCTGTCATGAGAAAAACATTAATTTTAAGTGAGAAACGAGACAGAGGGAGTGGGGGAGAGAGAGAGGGATGGAGGGAGAAATGGTGAGGGTCTTTAACATTGCTCTTTTATCGAGCTGAAATGGAGAGTCCCTTGGCTCCATTTACCTTGGCAATGAGGATAGAGTCGCTCTCCATGAATGCCATTTAAAATGCCATGGAGATTAAGCATCCTCTCTCCCTCTCCTCTCTTTCTCTCTGTTTCTCACACACACACACACACACACACAGCAGCAGCAGCAGCAGCAGCAGCAGCGGCGGCGGCGGTGGCGCTTGTCATAATATGTGTTTAGGAAAACAGCTTTGAGATTCATGAGTAAAGCCCTTTAGGTGCCAGCGCTGAGGAGGGAGGAGAACGGGGAAAGAGACAGAGAGGACCATCATTTAGCCAGAGTGGGCTTTAAGCACTGTAATTAAATCATTAGATCCTCCCCTCCCTCCCTCTCTCCCCCTCTCTACCACCCCCTCCTCTTCTCTCCCCTCTCTCTCTCTCTCCTCTCTCTCTCTCTCTCTCTCTCTCTCTCTCTCTCTCTCTCTCTCAGCTCAGCCAAGCTCATCAGGGGCTCCAGTGTGAAATGATGAATCTGTATTTATGGGGATGGAGTAATTACGCAGCTAACCTCTGAGGGAACCCAGGAGGGCCACAGGGCCACTGAGCAGGGCGCTGGGTGCTCAACCTCATTAGCACTACCCGAATGTGCGTGTGTGTGTGTGTGTGTGTGTGTGTGTGTGTGTGTGTGTGTGTGTGTGTGTGTGTGTGTGTGTGTGTGTGTGTGTGTGTGTGTGTATTCAAAGGAGCAGATTGAAACAGAGCTGCTGGTTTGATGGCTTGTCAATGAGGAAACATCAATCTGTATCCTCACAGTTTATATACTTTCCCCATAAAAATCTAAGATTTTCTTGCTTCTGATATCTCAAATTTGTATTTTTACTTGCTTTTTTATTATTTTCAAAATATACTCTGTAACATCAGTGACTTCAAACCTAGGTTTAGCAGAGTACAGTAGTCCATTCTTCTCACCAAACATCTGTCATTTTCCACCCCACAGCTCCTGTGTGCTGCTATCTGTGCTATCTCTTATCCTCCTCAATCTCTGTCATTATCTTCAGCCTCCTTTATCTTGGGTCTGCAAATATGCTCTGCTGACTTCCGTCGGTAATCGCGGACATTCCTCTCGGATCTGGCCGACCATATCGATGCCTCCCGGCCCATCTGCTGGCCAGAATATCCCGGCATACCCCGCGGGTCAGCTGTCAAAGCATGCAGGAACACCTGAAATATGTGAGTTATATGCGTTCGAATTGCAACAGTTGTTTGATCCATTATTATTATTATTATTATTATTATTATTATTATTATTATCATTATTATTATTATTATTATTATTATTATACATTACCTAATTATAACTGCTAGTGTAACAATTTGCTCACAATAATAAGCCACTGTGTTCCTATAAGGACAGACTGAGGTGGTTCATGTGTTGAATGAAGTCACACTGACCATGAAAAGACACACACATGCACACACACGCACACACTTCACAGGTTTTCCTCGCTGAATAGACACAGTGAAGACTGCAGAGATTAGATCACACACACACACACACACACACACACACACACACACACACACACACACACACACACACACACACACACACACACACACGACCTAGGCTAACCAATGCACTAATCGCCTGCCCCGGGCATAGGAGGAGCTTGGTGCTTAAGTAGGCTGCCAATCAGTCAGTCAGCTCCACATCCAGAAGCTCCTGCGGCCAGACACACGCATCACTCCGCACTCGAGGTGCCAAACTGCGGCTGTGATTCAACTCCGGGTCGGTGGAAGTGGAGAAGCTTGACAATTTCTTAAAGGGGGACTCTGGTGATTTAGACACCCCCTTTCATCCTCTTCTTCTTTCTGGGGATTCCTACTTTTTTTTTTTTTTTCTTTTTCCTCTGCCTGCTCTTGCTGTTGTGTGGCTTTGACTTTAAGAGAGATTTACTGTACGCGCTCTCCGGACATGTCTTTCCCTCAGCTGGGGTACCCCCAGTTCCTCAGTGCCTCCCATGAAGTGTACGGGGGCGAGCGGGCGGCCCCTACACGGGATGGAGGCAGCGAGGGCGGCGTGAGCTCGTCCGCCACCACCGCGGCTGTCGGCTCCATGCTGGGGATGTACGGGAGCCCATGGGCGGCTCATAACTACAGTGCCTTTCTGCCGTACAGCGGAGCCACAGACCTCGCCCTCATATCCCAGATGGTGAGAGTTGATACCCGCTCACCAAAGACTGAAGCAGCTCAGGTGTTAATCATTCACTCTCACTGCTTCTGATCGGGCTGAACATTTGTTTATTGCACACTAATGCGCCATTATGCTATCGTGAAAAGTGATTAAGATGTGTTGATACAGATCTTTCTTTATTCTGCGCTATTTGACGCTTTATAATCGTTAATAAATAATTATTTTAGCAACTCCAGCCCGCACTGTCAGATAACGTTTTATTATTTGTGTTGAAATTATTAATATATGTATATAAGTTCTGTTTGGCAAAATACTGAATTATTTCACAGAGGAGAAACGCGTCATCTTTGAGGTTAAAATTGAACTTTGCAATTGTCAGTTCAGGTTTGTGTGTGTGAGAGCGTGTGTGTGCGTGTGCATGTGTGTGTGTGTGTGTGTGTGTGTATGTGTTAAATTATGGAAATAGAAAAATCACTGGAAATTTAGATGGAATCGTCTGTCGAGTAGTAGCCTATATGTTTTAGAGAAAATGTGTATTAATTAGAAAAACAGGCGAACAATTGATAATGTGAGTAATTAACGTAATGTGAAAATGTTTACAACTGAAATTAATTGCATCCCTTATTAGTTCGTTAAATCGGAGCAAAAATAGAAATATTTAATTGTTATTAAAAAAATAAGGAAACCACTTTTTAAATTAAAATTCAAATGATACAGCCTGCTTTCTTGATTCGGGATATGTCTAATTCCTGGCGCTCTGTTAAATCAAATTGACGGGATATTGAAACTTCAAAAAACTTTTCAGCTGCACATTTAATAATTCAACTCTGATTTTTACACATTCTCCCTACTTGAGGAAGAAATAATTTTCGAGACTCAACAAGTTCTCTCTCTCTCCCTCTCTCTCTCTCTCTCTCTCTCTCTCTCTCTCTCTCTCTCTCTCTCTCTCTCTCTCTCTCCCTCTCTCTCTCTCCCTCTCTCTCTCTCTCTCTCTCTCTCTCTCTCTCTCTCTCTCTCAGGGCTCCCAGTATGAGCTGAAGGAGAGCCCGGGGTCCCACCCAGCCTCTCTACCTGTCCATGCCGCCCAGGGCTTCTACCCGTACGGCCAGTATCCGTACGGGGACCCGTCGAGGGCTAAGACGGCCACTCGAGAGACCACCAGCACCTTGAAGGCCTGGCTGCAGGAGCACCAGAAGAACCCCTACCCCACGAAGGGAGAGAAGATAATGCTTGCTATCATTACCCGGATGACACTCACACAGGTGGGTAGTGTGCACGGTTTCAGCTGTGGCCTGTGCCCTAACAGCACCCTTTGGTGGGCCCCAGGCTCCATACACAACGACAATCAATCACCATCAGCTTGTTTTTCAGAGGTGATGTCATGCATTTCCTCTGAGATCAACTGTTCATAAAACTACTTGTTACGTCACTTAATATGATAATGGAGTTGCCTCTTGTGTGACTGATCCTTGAATAAAGTCACACGTCCACCCCGAGAGAGAAGAGTCTCCAGATATTTCTGATTTCAAAGCTCGTTTAATGATAATGAGGAATTAGGAGAAACGGGGTGAAGAATAATTAAGTTTTTTTTAATATGTCTCACATCCAGTTTGCAGCTCTGTATTGTCAAACGAAGAGTGGCTTTATTCTGATTTATAATGTGTGAAAAATTAATTTCTTTTTTCCAGGTGTCGACGTGGTTCGCGAACGCCCGCAGACGCCTGAAGAAGGAGAACAAGGTAACCTGGGGCCGCAGCGCGGAGGACCGGGACGGCCGCATCTTCAGCAGCGACAACGAGGACGAGCACGGCAAGAACGGCAGCGACGACGAAGACGAAGAGGAGGAAATTGATTTGGAAACGGTCGATATCGAGAGACCCGAGGAGCAGCGAGCAGGGGAGCAGAGTTCCGGGAAGGAAGAGGGGGAGGCGGACCTGCCCGCCAGAGCGCAGGCCTCGGAGCCGAAGAGCTCGGACAGCAGCAGGACGCTTTCTGTGGAGGGCCTGAGAGGAGTGGAAGCGGCTATTTCTCTCAATAGATCGCCTGTTGTCAAACTCGCAGTGGATCATTCTCCCAACAGACAGGAGTGCCAGAGACCACCGCAGAGCAAACCCAAAATCTGGTCCCTGGCTGAGACCGCCACAGCCCCCGACAGCTCTCACAAACCCTCCTCCGCGGCCCACGCGCACCACCCGGCTTTGGCCTCCGCCGGCCACCCGGCCTTACTCCCGGGTCATGGGATATATACATGCCAGATTGGCAAGCTGCACAACTGGGCCAACGCGGCTTTTCTGAATGCCAACTCTCTTTTGAACATGAGGTCGCTCCTCGGAGGGGCGCAGGCCGGACACCTGCCTCTCCACGGCGCGGTGCCTGTCGCGCGTCATGACGCACGACCGGCTGCGGCGGGCCGCGGAACTTCGGGCACGGAGGACGACAGTGATGTAGAGTCGTCAGGAAGCTTCAGTCCAAAAAGAGATGGTATGGACTGCATTTGATTGTACAAGCCCTTGCAATTAATTTGTTTACTGAACAGGCCTCAGCGCGCATATTTCAACAAGAACTGATCCAACAAATGAATTATCTAAAGGACAATATACATCCGAAATATGAAGACAATTCAAGCCAATAAACTGTTATTTAATTAGACTTATATTTCTTTTTTCTTTTATGTAATTTTACAGAGGAAGAGAGCGACCACAGGCCTGATTCCCTGAAGTCCCCATTCCAGCTCATCACTGACAGGTAACGCCGTGCATTGGAAATCAATTTGGCATTATGACATTATCAACCTCCATTTCTCTCCACATGTCTTCTGCTAAATGAACCTGAAAGCAGAGGTAAACACTGTTACACCTGACTGGGCTGAAGGCAGAACTCAGCACATAAATCATGTGATTGAGTCTCCACTTTAACGCCTCGTCAGGCAGCGCTCTAATATATCCTGCGGGGGCCCCCAACAACGCGGAGTTATCGCCACCTGTGTCATTTAAATAATCTGCCGCCATTTATTCACGCCCCCTCAGTGAATGCAGCTAATGTTTGTCAAAGAAAACGCTGATACCAACATCAGGGATGTAGTGGAGGGTGAAAGGACATAAAACAATTTACCTATAGTGTTTTTTCATTTGCATAAATAGTTTCACATTGTGTTAGATGATCCTGTAAAAGGAAAATCATAGTATTAAAACCTGTGAATTAAAAAAAATAATAATAATGAACCAAGACATGATTTATTTATTTATTTGGCAATATAATTATATTAATCCAGACACATATTTTTTCCTCCGTATTTGAGGAAATGTTGCACTTATCTCACCTCTGACCTACCTTTTCTTTATCCTCACTTCAGACCTCACCATGGGACAGCACCACAGCGAGTTCTGACAACAACATCATGAGAAGACAAAGAAAAAAGAAAAGAAAAAAAGAAAGGAATAATTTTATTTAACGGAGAACAGTTTAATGAAGGATATTTTTCGACGGGGCAACCCGTCATAGTATTACTGTTTAGCTTCTACATGCAAAAGAGATGGTTGTTTTTGTCACAGATTTGCTCGTATCTCTCTTCCATGTCCTTTGTTTTTTCTTCGCCTCTTCTGTTGTGAATGAAAACCTTGAAAATTGTAAATACAGGATATGAATTTGTCTTTAAAGAATATATTTTTGGGGAACTAAATAAATGTCATTATAGTCATTTATTATTGGAGACTTTTTTCCCTGTTCTGAATTAGAAATCGTTCATGTTCTGTCGAAAATGTCAGGAAAGTCAGGGGACAAAGGGGACGACTTAAACTTCCTAAAGCCAACTTTCTTTTCAGTTGTTGATTGAGTTTTTTATCACGTCAGTTTAGAGTGTATTATTCTCTGGCAGACATCAGTTTTAATGTGAGCATTAGAATGAATCCCAACATAGAAATTCTCTTTTTATTTTTCCTCCCTCTAAGAAATCAAGTGTGAAATCATGCATACAAATTCTACATTTATATGAATACACATGGTAGAATACTCATATAATGTCTTCTGCAATTCCACTTGTTTAATGATGATCACAGTGTACACACCTTTTAACTGACCCCCTCATCACTGTGTCTAGTTTGTTTCACACTCTCCATGCCAGCTAAACCATGCAGTGTCAGCCCATTTTATCAAGAAAAGTCTTGCCCTCATTGAAATCTGCACTCTCGCCAAAACTCGGAGACTTACTGTATGCCAGCGTCTTGGAAGCCACTGCAAACGCTGCGGAAATTGAAATTGAAGATTTCCAGGACCTTGTGAACCTGCGCCTGTGCTTTCAGCCCAGGCCTCCTTGCTTTAATGTTGGATTATACCCCCTCAGTGCCACCACTGCCGCCTCTGAAATATGGATCAGACGGCAGGAAAGGCCAGCAGCCAGTATGGGGGCAGCAGCTCTGGGGGAGGTGGATGGGAGGGGAGAGTGGGGGGTTTGTATGTCACTCTGAGCCATCCTTGACGTTCACAGGCCCAAAAATGGAGTAGAGAGAGAAAGAGAGGGTGGATGCTGGGGGCTCTTAGGGCTGTTAATAGTGGGTGTTTCTCAAAGCTGTGCTCCTGTGATTAGCAGCAGGTCAGGCATGCCATGATTTGTGTCCTTTGGCCTGTCAAGGGGCCTGGACAGCCTCAGGTTCATGAACAGACACAACTTAGATTTAATTACAAATTTAAACTTGTTCTGCAGACTATGCCAGCAATCTTTAAGAGTTGTATATGAAGTAGCTGTTTTAGGTTCACACTTCATTTTGATTGTCCAACGCTGATAGTTAGCTGAGAGTAAAGTGGCTCTTAGTAAAATGTTTGCTGACTTTGAGGTGGTCAGGTGCTGCTGAAGTCAATAGATGTTCAGTATTTGGATTAGATTACTGAAATGGTTCGAATTAGGTTAAAGTTGAGTCACGCTGGGTTAGGTTGGTCTGCAGAGGTGAAACACTTTTGTGGCAGTGTGTTGAATAGCTACTTTCTGCCATTTAATAACTTAATGTCAACAGTTGACAACTGAAAGGAAGAGGTACTTTTGCATTTGTTATTATTTGCCTAAACAAAGCAGCACAATGGACATTTTCAACAAATGGCGATTTGAGCAGGTATGATACGCACTGACACAATCAGAACAACCAGGTTCATGGACCTGGATGTTAACTCAATGCTGCCACCTCACTCTCAGAGAAAGTAAAGCAGAATTGTACTTCATGGGGTACAGCTGTCACTGTGTCTGTGTCCACGCTGAGGTACATACACAAAGCTTCTCTTCAAGTCCACTCTGAAATTCCTACCAGCTGTTCATGTAAAAATTGGTGCTTACTTTGCAAAGCCTCTAAACACTAACCCAATAATGCTATTCAGCTAAATTTGCATATAGTTCTTAACAAATGAAAAACCACATATCTCCAAATTTGGCGGCTTTGAATTTTTTAGATAAACTGAAGGATTAGGTGTCATTTTTGTGGGGTGAGAAAATTCTCTTACTGCTGAACACAAATAAAGCATTTGAAAGCCTTGTGGATTATTTGAAAAATAAAAGATGAAAACCAACCTGTTTTGCTCACGAAACAAGGATGATTACAAGGATGATTTGGCGATACGTGGCTTTCATTTTATCCAACTAATGCCATAATAATTAACCAATAGTTCTACTTGATTCAAATGACCAAAGTATACTACATAATATAGTCCTAAATCAGGCTCCATACTGGCTTCACTACACATCCAGTTTAATCTTAGTTAGTACAAATCTGAACTATAAATCTATATATCTTTATGGAAGACCAAATAATGTGCATTCACTATCACCAAGGCCTAAAATGCAGTAACATTTGTTGAATCATCATTTTAAAAAGCATTGCCTTGGCCCTGTAAAGCTGTAAAGTGATCCCTGACTTAAATACACTGTAAACATCACAAGCTGCAGTATCGAACTCATGTGAGATATGCAGTATTACTGTAATATTTTTCTGGGAATATAATGGATATATTATCTTATGCTGATCATGAACTGGAAGTCAGATCCTGGCACTGTTTTATTTACCTTAAAACAACCTTGAAGGAATAGTTTATTTTGGGAAATACTGTAGCCAGGCCCAGGCTTGCTGTTTTTTTTTTCCTGTTTCTAGGCTCTGTGCTAAGCTAAGCTGTCCAGCAGCTTACTTTATTTATACTAACACGGGAGTGGCCTAACTCTCTGCAAGAAAACAAAGTAGATTAATTCATAAAATGCCCAACTATTACTTGACAGGTGTGTCTGAGGTGTAGGGGAAATATCAGGCTTGATTTTGATGGTGCTTTCAGGTGCTGCAGATTTTCTTCTCACTCAAAAAAAAAAAAAAAAAAAAAAATCTGTGTTCTTGATTCATAAATCCATCAAACCATCCATTCTTTCACAGAAAGTGAAAGCGTCAGAGACAAGATAAACAAGGGATAGAAAGAGCAAACTGAAGTCTAAAGAGAGCAAATGAGGGGGGGGGGGGGATGCAGTGAGAGCCATCATTGATGTGAGAACAGCATGGAAGGAAGCCAGACACTTGAGGCCATTTTCACTTCCTCTGCCAACTCTGACAGACTGCCATCAGCACCGCTGAGGAGAATATCAGCCACTCTTTCTCATATGCACACTTCACTTTTTCTACACTTCATCCCAGCCAGATCACGCTACTGTTCTTCCAAGTACCCGAACAATATGTTATTCTTTCAAAGTTGGATATCAGCACGCTTAGCATGATGGGGCTGAAAATGACATCAAATGGCCGTTTGATCAGGTACACAGCGTGCCCAAAACATGCTTTGTTATGAAAGGAGCGGAAAAAGTGAGCAGATCCAAAATATGATTAGTGTTGTTCTGGCGGGTGCTGCCGGAAACTTCTTCAGAGTTTCAAGTTTATGCTTCATGTTGGTTGTTTGTCTCCCAAGCTACCCCAAAACTTTTCAAAAATGGAACTGGTACACACCATAAAAAGCCATAAGTGAGGAAAACAATCATCGCTAATACTTCTGAATGGCACTCGCTCTGTGGAGCTTTTTTTTTTATTATTTTTTTTGAGCCGTAGCCCCTCAAACTCTCAGTGTGAATAGAGTCTTCACTGGTTCTTTGGTATTCTCATATAGACCCTTTGGTGAGTTCTAATCCTTTTTAAAGAGGTAGATTATGGAGGGGATTTGTCTTTGATTTGCCTGTCCCACTGCTCTTTTCTGTCAGCACCTCGCTCTCTCTATATACCCTTCCCTCCTTCTTTTTCTCGTTCTGTCTTGATGGGATGGTCGGGAATTGAACAATGATTACCTCCATGTGCCATCCCCCTCACGCTCCCACCCTCAGCCGTCCTCCTGCGATTATGGCCACATGTATGAGGGCTCCTGGCCGCCTGAATAGATTTGTTAAAGGCCCCCAGCGGATGAGAGAGGCCCAGGGCCCGTAGCCTGGCCCTCGTGTGCGGATCTATCCCCTTTCGAGGCACTCTGCATGGGGGTGAGCTCACTGCCAGTCCCCCACGCCCACCCCCTCACCCCTACAGTGGTTACCCCTCCTACTCTTCTCCGCTCCTCCGCCACACAGAGATAATCAGGCTTATGTAAAGACGACGTGCTCTTTTGACAGTCATCAGCTCATCAGTGATCCAATCAAGCCCAAATCCGCCATTGTTCGCTGCTGAAAGTGTCTCAAATCCGCTTGTGCAGGAGAGAGGGGCTGTGCTCTTTATCCTGCCAATCACTCCTGACATTCCTGCCCCTGTTGCCATGGCCTGGGGTCAGAGGTTGAGAAAACAGGGAGCATGAGCTGACTCGGGGAGAATGGCAAGGCGCTAAAGGAGGGACTCTCCATGCAACGGCCCCATTGGTCAGCCAACGCAGGGGGTAAATGTAGACAAGTTAGGACTCTATAGCCCCGCTGAGAGGGCCAGCCGGACAGAAAGAGACATGAGCAGGGGAGGAGAGAGAAGGGGGGACGATGAGGCAGAGAAAGGGCCAAGGGAAGAGAAAGAGGGTAAGAGAGGTGTGTGAGGAGAAAGGAGGAAAAAGAGGGTTAGGGAGGGACAGTGTTTGATCACCAAATAGGCTTTACTGAGCTTGACCCCAAGGGCCTTGGAGAAGAAAGGGCCTGACACACAGCTGAAGGCTGGAGAAAAGAAATAATGAACATGCAAGTTGATATTTCTTGAATTTTTAATGGAGTTTTGAACTTAAAATGCAGAAATTAAACTTTTTCAGCAGCAAAACAACCCACTGTAATTAGTTTGGCCAACAAAGCTACAACAAAATGTGTGTGTGTGTGTGTGTGTGTGTGTGTGTGTGTGTGTGTGTGTGTGTGTGTGTGTGTGTGTGCACATTGCTAGCTGCTGGTCTGTAATTTGAAATGGAAATGTACCTCCCAGCGCAATGAAGCTAATTCATGTCATTGCAGGATAAGAGGGGCACTGGGTTAAATCTGTTGTAATGTTGTCAAAAGAATAATTTTCTGTACCCAATGTATACGTAAGTGAGCAAATGTTTAGCCTAGACGAGATATCATAGGGAATTTAGACCATTCACTGTTCCTCCATAGGGATTAGTGGAATTAAGCGTTTGCACAAAAGCGAAGTATCAAAACTCATGAGTAATTCAACAAGCCCCACAATTCTGAGTTTACCGAGGGCTGCTTCTTAGCTGGCGTTTATTGTCACGTTGCAGCTGCGAGTACCGTACAGACAAATAGCAAACATTGTCAGTGCCTTTTAAAGGAGACAAATTTAATATACAGGGAAAATACACACAACAAATACTATAAAAGGGTGGGAGTGATAAGTCTTTTCTCTGTTCTGCCCATTCATGGCAATAATCTGAGGGAAGAAGCAGATTAGGACAGAGGGAGGGTTCGTGATGGTGTATTCGCATCGCTGGCTCCTTTCAGCCATTTTGAAACAATGTTTATCCACTGGTTTGTTATAGTGTAGCAACTTAGCTTAGTGTACTGCTGTGAGAGTCCTGAGGGGGCTGAGGACTCGCTGCGTCTTTGTTCAGCATCCATTGAGACACGCCGGTGTAGTGGAGCGGGGCGGGACGCTGCACAAAATGAATTCATACGTGATCTCGGCAATTCCTGTAATCGGCGCCTCAGTTTGTGAAATGTCTGGGAAATGCTGCAGGGACAAGTTTGTACAGCCATTGTTTGCACGTGAGGAAGAAAATTAGTCTTTGGTTTGACTTTTTTTAATCATCACATTTGCAGCATCACGTCTCTATCGATATTTTATGAAGCCCGAACAGTCCTGTGTTCTTAAAACAAGGGAAGAAAATCCAATATAAAGCAACTTGTTCCAACAATTTTGCTAAAATGAGAAGCAGTAACTTTACAGGAGACAGAACATCATGAAAAAAATCTTGTTTGGCTCCAGAAAGTTCTCATTGTGCTGAAGCGGGTTTCATTATCCAATGGCATGCTGTAGAGGGGCGATGTCCCTATGGTTAGTTGGTTCATCATTTTAGTCCAGACTGAAACATCTAAACAAATATTAAATGACTTGACGTGAAATTAGCCCTGAAATTTGTGGAAATCCGGCTGACTTTGCCGTCCCCCTGACTTTCTGATACCTGCACGTCAAAGTTTTCACTTATCCTCTGCAATTTCTCAACATCGACAAGATGCATTGACTCAAAAATTTGTACATTCAAAGTTTGTGAATGATTATCTTGATTACTTCAACAACTGTTTTCTTTCTTTCTTATCTTTTTTTTTGTGTGTGTGGTTTTCATGTCTCCACAGCTGGTACACACATTAAGTAGCTTTGATCAGACCAAACCTTGTCCAGTATTTAAGTTTATGACCAAATATCTGCAAAATTAATCACATTTCAGTCCACCTCTGGTGTACTTTGTGTTAGTGCTAATTAGCAAATGTTAGCATGCTAACACATTAAAATACAATGGTTAACTTTGTAGACATACCCGCTAAACATTAGCATGCTAGCATCACCATTGTTAACATGCTAGCATATCTCGGAGTCTTGTCTTAAAATAAACAAGAAAAAATCTGCCAACACAAAACTGATTTCAACCTGACTCCAAAACAAGCCCACTTGTGTTATAAAAGAGAATTTAATTAGTGTCGGTATCTTCAAAGGACAAAAACTAAAGCAGAAAGCTAATCTTAAATCGTGAAAGAATGATTGGTTGATCATAGAAACATTTTTAAATCTTCAACTTGTTTGAAGGGAGTGAGATAATAACAGATACAAATGACAAGATAAGACGAGGATTCTGTCAGCGTACAGTAACCCAGAGCGGAAAAAAAGCCCTCTGCTGTTTTTCACTCTTTTGATAATGATAGATGACTTGTGGGTCACATATCTCCACAGTGTAATTACACATGAGATGCGTGCGTGTGCATGCACACGCACACACACGATCATTCTGCACACACACGTGGTTGCAGAGTAATGTGAGTCCTCATTCATCTGCCCAAGTCATTTAGGGTAATAGAGCTTAATGGAGTATATTAACCCTGTCCAGCTTGCGTCCCCTCCTCAGATGTGTGTGTGTTCATGCACGTGCACAGGGAAAGGGGAAACCTGCCAACTGTTTATCTGCAAGGGACACACACACACTCACACACACTGGGGGAGCAGAGATCTGGTTTCCCACTGTCACAGATGCTTACCCGCCTCTCCATTAGTGATGTGATTGGAGTGGACACAGAAAACCAGCAGCCTCGTTCCCGCAGGGGCAATCTGAGGAAATTATTGCCCCGCTCCTCTCCGGGGAATGTCAGCGCTCCAGAAAGAAGCACTTAATCGACTGCTATCGCATGCAACTTTCTGTCAACCGCTTAGCATGAGGTTTTGAGCATTTGGTGTGGATTAATACTTTGTGAAAGAGCGTGTGATGATATGTGATCAGTCATGGAACAGAGGCTCTCTAGATGTGGAATAAGGAGATCAGACACTGCGAAAGTGACAAACAGATGATCACTGGAGAATGAAGATTGATATAATAGTCAAGATATCCAGCCTGCTTTTACTCCATTTTCTGTGTGAGACAAGGAGGAAACCATTTTGTAATATAAAGAAAACTGTTTAGACTCTAGATATAGATGATCTGTCCTGATGCAAAAGGGAATGTGACAAAAAAAAAAAAATCAGACACTAATTAGGATGTACCTAAAACACTGAAACAAAGGGTGAAAACTCAGTCGGGTAGGTTGCCGGGCTGCATGTCGCCTGCGGCCAAAAGTCCTGGGAGGTCCAGTCAGACATGTAACATGAAATCTGCAACCACACTCAAGTGTATCCATGCAGACGAGCAGACCTGCTGCACTGGCTTTGGTCAGTCACAAAACTGTGGGTGACCTTTTCACCCCGGTCAATAACAACTGCAAGTTAAGATCATTGGCTGCCCTCAGGCTAACACCACCACACACACAAACACACACACACACACACACACACACACACACACACACACACACACACACACACACACACACACACACACACACACACACACACCCCACTACAATGAGGTTGTAGTTCCCTAAACCACCAGAGGATGGCAGCTGAGGTCTAAGCAGTGATACTGCAGTAGTCATATGAAACAGGGATAAATGTAACTTCCTCCTTTCATGGTATTCCTCAGTCTAAACGTCTAAGGTGGGCGCTGGTGTCATTCTCCGAGGTTCAGTGCTGTCCCCAGGTTTCCAGGATTTCCTATAAATATTCACTTTGCAACTTCCATTTAGCTTATTGAAATTCTTTCATGAGCAAATCCAAATAATTCTTGCTTATTTTTGGTCCCTTTAAGCAAAGAAAAAACTCCAAGTACAGAGATGTTTGTATGACTTAGCCCTTATATCCAGCAGAGCCCAAGCCCCCCTTAACAGCTCAAAAAATAAACTTCACGTTGTTTTATCACCTTGACACTTCATGTCTTTTCCTAAATTTTGAGAATTGCTCATAAATATGATTTTGAGCATGTTTCAGGTAGTGGTGGCAGATGTACTGCACAGTTGCCAGTGAATTTCCCTCAGGGATCAATAATAGTGTTATCTTAACCTATAATGATAAATCATTATTGATTTGTTAATTAGATTTGGCTCATTTTTTCATTGCACATATAACATATAAAATATGAAATATTTCCTTATTTAGTGCTTCAGGGTCATTTCTATATTTTGTCACAGCATCAAAGGTGCAAGTGCAGTTTGTGGCTATAGGGAAAGATTACCACTTTAATACTTTTCTACATATTTGGTTTTAATGAGTTCAGAAAAGAAAAATCAAAATTCTTAAAAAAAACACAGTGACTAGCTGGTGATCATAGTGGAGCATTTAGCAGCTAAAGAACCGGATATTTCCTTCTGTTGTTGGTAGAGACCAAAAACAGAGCAAAAAGAAAGTGAATTTTGGACTTAGATTTGCTCGGCAGACAGAAACAGGAGATGATAACGTTGCTCTGTGGCTGTTTGATGTCTAAACAAGCAAATGTTTGCTAAAAAGTTCAACTTAAAAAGTGTTCACAACTCATTTCTGATGTCCCCAAAGTGACTGAAAAATGAAGCCAACATGGAAGTGCCAAAAGATGCAGTTCCATGACTGCATGAAGTTTACAGCAGAGATATACAGATTTACAGCCTGCCACAAAAATGGCTTTAATTTCCCCATTCGTGCCATTCAACTGTACGGTAGATGAATTTTAATATAAATCACTTGTTTAAATTATATTAAGGCTTACAGCTATTAATGATTATGGGCATGGCAGCATTGAGAGACAGCCAGCTGCTAGGTTTCAGCAATCAGGCTTCATTTGGCCAACCTCAACTCCACCTCTTTGCCCATTTTTGGGTTAGGTGGGAGTTTGGCAGAGTTAGATGATGGTGGTGGCCAGAACCACTGATAGTGAGCTTCACAATGGCTCTTCACGAACCTGTGGGTGAGGTCACAGAGACTACACGTTTTATACCATCTGTGGTTGAAAGGAAAACAAATTGGTTGATTTTGCAATTATTATTGTTACACACTATACAGAGGTGGGGTCTGTGGGAACCCATACAATGAGGAGATTAAGTCAATTTCAACACAATTCAAGAGAAAACAGCTGGTAAGAACACAGTTAAAGAAATGAGTTATGGTACTGCTAATACTGGAGAATGTAAATGAACAGACAAGAAGACCAAGAGAGACAAAGGACAAATAAAGTGATAAGGTAACAGACAGAGGATCAGTGAGAGAGTTAAGATGGGTTAAAGTGTTTGTTAAAGGCTCTATCGGTCCCTGTGGACTGAGGCTTGAAGAGCTGAATAATGTATGTCCGCTCTCGGAGTAATGAAGTGGAAGTGATGGGGAGAAATACGGCTGGCCTCTCAGGGCTCAACGCAAACTGTACACACTCTTAAGAGCTGCCTGTAGTCTAAACCTGTCTCCTGCTCTGCCTCTGTCTGTCTCCGTCCACTTCCTTCACACACACACACACACACACACACACACACACACACACACACACACACACACACACACACACACACACACACACACACACACACACACTGCACAGCGGCTAAGAGGGTTAGCTTGTCTCTGTTCCCTTATCCTGCATCATTGATGAGGAAGACCAGGGCATTTATAGTAGCCCACTCAGAGTTCAGCAGCTCCACATCTTCCATGAGGCTCTTATTAGACCCGAGCTGAGGAGCAGCAGATAGCATGGCTGCTGCTCAGTGGTCAGACAGCTACTCGGTGTTGGCAGCCTTGTTTGTGGATCAAATCGAGCCTGGTTTGCTCTTGTACTTGGTCCGTGCTATTGTGCTTAACAAGAGGCAGCCGCTGTAGGCCGTGTCTTGTGGTGAAAGAAAGGGTTATATTCCTTCCTCATAATCCATTTATTGCTTGTCCTACTCTGTCCTCTTCTTTCGCTCTGAATAGCCCTCCTTTTCTCACTGAGCAGAAGCTTGAAAAAAAGGTGGAAACGTTACCTCGTGTTACCCCCTTGTTCATTTGTCTGATAGTGGAACACTGCGAGCAAAGGTAGTCTTGCATGGAAACGACTTTTCTCCACATTTTGTTCCACTTCAGTTCGGAACACCGTGACATAGTTGTTTTGACAAAGATCCCACAGCACACAGATACTATGCACATAACCTCTTTTTCTTTTTTGTTGTTGGTTTTGTAAAATGGGATGTTAAAGAGATGAAGATATCTTGCTGTGAAATGCATTTAAAAGAGCCTCTACATTTCCATTTTTGTAGGGATTTAACAAATGTCTTCATTAGTAAGCTGGCTTTCAGCTGCTTATTGGAGAATTTGGTTGCCTTTGGACAAAGCCAGGTGAGTTGTTTCCCCCGTTTTCTTTCTTTATGCTAAACTAAGCTTATTGGCTGCTAGTTATAGCTTCATATTGAACAGATAGGAGAGTGAATAACACAATGAAAAGGAGTATTTCCTCAAATGTCAACCTACCCATTTAACTAGAAGTCTATTCATGGAACCATTTCCTCTCTACTCTGAATAAGAAGAGGCTCACGAAACAATAAAGTCATGTTTTCACTCAGGTTGTTGGAAGCACTCTCTTCAATATGGGCCCTTCAGCACCACCCGCTGATATACTCTCTCAAGGTGAAATAGCTAAACCCAAGATGAAGGCTCAAAAAGCATCTACATGTTAAACAGTGATTAAAATTGCATAGATTTCAGACTTTAAGGTAGAAAATATTCAAATGTTGCGCACTGTGATTGAAAGAACTTGTGATTGGAGTTGTTTGGCCCTCTTTTCCAAACACTTTCGGCACAGCCTAGACCTCCTCCTCCTCTCACATTAACATGCTTCTATCATTAACCCCACGCCCCACCTACTGCATAATAGCTCGAGCTGGATGCAGGAAGGAGAGAATAAGAATGTGTTTCCTTTTTTTTTTTTCTTGAGGAGCATCTTGAATGAATGATTGATGCTGGGGGAGCAAGATCAGAAAGATATAATCACGGTCTAACGAACTCAGAGCCTTAAGAAATATATACTGGAAGAATGCCATAAATTTATAAACACACCATATATTAATATATAAGTAGTCTATTGAATATTCAAAAAGAGGGAATCAACATAATCTGTCCACCTCTATGTGCAAAGCATGCTTTCTAGTCTTTCTTTTCACCAAGGAAGAAAGCTTGGAAGTTAAACCCTGCCCCGCTGCTCATTCATCTATATCTCACAACTTATTTTTCACATAAACTGTATGAAACCAAGATTAAACAGTCGTGTACGTTGTCAGTGGCTAAACAAATTGCCACTCTCCATGAGTGACATGTGTTTTGTGTGAAGACGTGCAACGCCAGCGTGGGGGAGATAACTTCATTTCCAAGCTTTGAGCACAGATGAGGGAGAGACAGTTAGTCCGTGTTCAGTATATGAGCACCTTTCACGGGACAAATGGAATGCCAATCAAGCGCCGGTACACAGATGCCGCCTCCCCGCTGGGGCCAGAGATGCGTTCTGGTGATGCAGCTCTGTTGTTCCAGCCCTACTCTGGGTGCACTGGGAATATTTTGTCCTTTTACCTCTCCACATCCCCTCGCTCCATTTCAGATCCCCTGACTATTAAGGATTTCTTCTGCTCCCCAAGTTTACCTCTTCAGGCTTTCCCCCTTTTCCACATCCATGCGAGATTTCTTCAAGTTTCTGACCTGACTTTTCCTTCTGTTGCTTGTTGGGGGGGGCGGGGGGGGGGGAGGGATTCTTATATTTAATTTTATAAAAAACAAAAGGCCTTTCCTTACATTGTCCTCCCTTGACCTAGAAAAGAAACAAATTACCCCCCCCCAAAAAAAACAAAGACACAAACAAACAAACAAAAGAGGTGCTAATCAAACTTAGTGAACAAGGAAAAGCGTCTGCGTATATCATATAGAACTGCAATATTTTCCACATAATCTGCAACCATGTCTCATAGGAACTGCATTTATTTTACAAACTAGAAACTTAATAATGACTGGATTGTTATCTCTTAACATAATGAGGAAATGTTCTAAATTATCTAATTAACCATTTCTGATGGTGAAGGTATCAGTAAAAAGCTCACTGACAACATATTTAATTTGTTTTCTGCCAAAATAGCCAGTCTTGCAATATTGACATTTACGACCTTTTACGTTATTTCCATTAGGGAAATGGTGTTAACTTAAGTGTTTTTACAGTCTAAACCAAGCCACATATCATAGTTTGCAGTTTTGATTGTCATCACAATGCAACTGGGAAAACAATTTTGTGCTGTATAAATGTAATTGTTGCAACAAGCGGATCACTGTGCACATGCTCTGCAGGTTGGAGGTTGGAGGCTCTTCCGGACAGTTTAAAAAAGTGCACAGTCAAATATCTATGAAAGCCAGGTGGATTAAAAGTTAGTTACACTACATTCAGACTACATTATGTGCACCAAAAATAAAAACCTCTCCCTTCCTCGACCCCTCTCCCTGCTGATAATTTTCACACAGTCCCTTTCTCCTTTCTCTGCCTCTTTTCATTCTACCCCAAAAATTCTTTACTGCTGCCATTTTTGCACAAATGTATCCGATTTTTTACCACCACAAACTCTTCTAACATTTCCCCCGTCCTCCCCTGTCCTCCCCTTGCCCCTCCCTGTAAAAATCAATGACCTAAGAGTGCATTGAGAAGAAATTAGAGAAATGTTTCCACTTCACCAGGACGGCTTAAGACTTGGTTATTAAAAACACGACAAGCCATTCAGTTGGTAAAGGTGCTTACTCAAGGGAATGCGGGGAGTGTTTATTCGTTGATTAATTTGCTTGGAGGAGACCTGAAATTTCCCCACTCATGAATATGTGGATGACAGGGAGATTTCTCCGTGGTGACAAGTTATCTAAACTACAGGGCAAAACGATTATGCTAATATCAGGTTGTAGTCATCAATCATCCCGTGTCAATGTGGTGTCAAGGCATCACGTTCCTGATCCTCCCTCTGGCCATAGCACAGTGTGTGTGTGTGTGTGTGTGTGTGTGTGTGTGTGTGTGTGTGTGTGTGTGTGTGTGTGTGTGTGTGTGTGTGTGTGTGTGTGTGTGTGTGTGTGTGCATGTATGCAGCTGCATGTTTGTGTATCTGGAAAGGAGAATTGATCACACTCTCTTTCTGCCTCGGGACTGTTGGTGGTGGTGGGAGCGAGCTGTTCTCCTGGATAGGAGCTGATAGAAAACTGGGAGGGAATTAATTAGGGGAGTTTCTCCATCTTGATATGAACACCGGGTTACACACGCACACACAGTCCGTGTTGACGTCAGAGAGACGCGCCTTAAAATCAAAGAGCGCATCACGGGGAGATGCATGGTTTCATCACGCGCACTGGCTCGCTTTGGACTGTAAGGTAGCAGGAATCCTGTAGAGGCTGTAGCAGCTGGGTGAATGTGGCGGGACTGCGAGGGAAGCCAAGAAGTTACTTTGTGACTGTTTTCGAGGTGCGTAAAATGAAAGTGCTGCGTAAACGTCTCCGTGCCCCTGCTTGGATACGGTGGTAGACGGTATCAACATTTTTAAACCTGAAAAGTTGACTGGCAAACTAGCTCTGAACTAGTGTCCGAGGCAAAAGTCTCCCCTTGGCACGGATGCTGTTGGATGTCGCCCCGGGTCTGCGCTCCAGCTTCTGTCTCTCTGATCTTCTTTGAGCCATGGCTTACTCTCCGCTGGGATACTCCTACTCAACCACACCGCAGGTACAGTCAGATGTGTTTTGTTTTTTGTTTTCTTTTTTTCTTTATTGTTTTTGTGCTTCAGGTTAATGAAAATAATAAAATGTAGGCTTCTACACATTCAAAATATCCACGAATATGTTACTTGTTTTCTTCGCAAAATGCCACAAAATCAGAAAAGCGCAGGAATAAAAGAAGCATTGCAGGACTTTAAGATGACTTGTGCTGTAGACTGTGGACTTTTTGCGGTGCATTTAAAACCTAATTTTATTTATTGGTTTTCGGGTGTGTGAAAAAACACCTTTCAATATATTTCTTATATCATTGTTATGGGACAAATGAGATTCATTTTGCATTTTTTCGTGCCAAAGTTTCTGATGACCTCCAGCTCTCTGGCCGGTTGTCTGGAACCGGGAACGCCTCCGTCGCACCCGGTGCTGCGCTCCCCGAGCCACCAGCTCACCTCAGGCACCGGCATTGGAGTCTACAGCGGCCCTTATCCAAAAAGCCAAGGTTATTATAGCAGCTGCACCAGCGACACCACCGCTCTCTATTCCAGAGTAAGTTTCACATTTCACTTATTTGTTATTGCCGTTATTTAAAAACGCGTAATTCTACTCATTTTGTAAGAAAACGGAGGGAAGAAAGATTGAAAAATAAGTGACCCTGTAGTTTTTGAAGACTGCACAGGAATGATATGTGAATATTATACCCATATGACAAGAAAGTCAACAAAAGTAATTTCAGGTTGAAGCCACTCTTTGATGCTTTCCTGTGAAAATGTGATGGAATATTTAAGAATTCTGATTCAATATTTCATATCAGCTATTTGCCAATATTTTCAGGGGCCGCTAGATCCCAAAGACGGAGCTGCATCTTTGCATGTGGGGACATCTCAGACTCCTGCCTACTATCCCTATGAATATACATTTGGACAGTATCCCTACGATAGATATGGGTAAGTCAAAGTCCGCAGACTGAGTGAACGCTTTTATTCCCTTCAAATTAAACTTTTTCAATTCAAAACTGTAATATCGTCTTTGGCATCCTTTGTTTGTAGTGACCTCATATTCTTTTATGTCTTGGCTTCATTACAGAAGTATTACACTAAGTATAATATCCTTACTGGGATTTAGAGTCTGGAACTGGCACAGGGTTATATGTGTGGGGTTTTGTACTTTATGCTGTAGTCTGTCTCCTAAGGCATCATTAATGTGTGATTTAAAGTCAATAGTGAAGGAGGCCTTTCTTTATAGCAGATGTCATGCATTTGTTTTTGGTAGGACATAGCATAATGTTGTTTCATTTATCACGATTTGGCTCAGGTATTCCTGCTCTGACGGTGCCTCCCGTCGTAAAAATGCCACCCGGGAGACCACCAGCACCTTGAAGGCTTGGCTGCAGGAACATCAGAAGAACCCCTACCCCACAAAGGGAGAGAAGATAATGCTTGCTATCATTACCAGGATGACCCTGACACAGGTAGGATTTAGCAAAACAAGTTTTAAGGGCACTCTAGATGGCTGCGTCTTGAAGTTTAGTTTTCCCTCAGTACATTTCTGGTGGCATCGATTTGTCGTTCTTTGTGTTTGCTTTACTTCTTTCACATTTTCTATTACACCTATATACTTTTTTCCTTCTTTCCTTCTTTCTATTCTTGGCTTTGCCTTTTCCGTCCCTCCCGTCACGAACATATAATGCCATTGTTTGATTTTCTGTTCCTTTCTAACCTCCATTCCTCCCCTCCCTCAGGTGTCTACTTGGTTTGCAAATGCACGCCGGAGGCTGAAGAAGGAGAACAAGGTGACGTGGTCGCCACGGGCTTGTAAAAGCTCTGATGACCGAGGCTGTGATGATGACAGTGACGAAGCTGAGAAGCCACTTAAAGATGACAAAGACCTTCCTGGTAAGCAGGAACTAAATCAATCTGTCAGCACATTTTGCATGTTTCAAGGTTTGCTCAAAGGCTGATTAGCATGCACAGACTTTGTTATCTGTATCATTCATTATTTCAGATCAACACTGTGCAGACCTGCAGAGTGACCTTGAGGACTTTGACCTGCTTGAGTCAGATGGTTCTGACTGTGAACCGAAGCCACAGTTTCTTTCTGAGGACAATGGCACAAACAAAAACACAGACCTCCCACATGGGCATCTCACACACAACCCAGACCCACTGCACAGAAAAGAGAGGTTGTCTCCAGAATGCCCCAAACTCACACCTGCCCAGCAGCAAAACAGCAGCTTCTATCCAAACCCAGACCTTCGAAGTACAGATACCAAGCCGAAAATCTGGTCCATCGCTCACACTGCTGTATCTTTGGATGCCAGCTTGCAGCCAGAATACCCTGCCTGTATGCTGTCATCAACCGGGTCCTCCTCTCCTGGGTATCCATCAAATATGGCGTTAACCAAGCAAGACAGACAACAGGAATCACCGGTGGCCACTCTCAGAGAATGGGTGGATGGAGTTTTCCATGGTCCTCCTTTCCAACAGCCCAAACCAGCTGAGGTGTGGAAAGGCTTAAATGATGGCGTAATAGATAACAGAACACCGGGACAATCCTTTGAACATGTTAGGTCTACGTCATCTTTGTAGTCCAACCAACACATTGTCAACGGAATATTTCAAAGACTGCTGGACTGCAAAAAGTCGATATTTTGTTGTTGTGACATGACCAATTGACCGCTCGCTAATCACCAACCCCCTTAGTTACTGTTGCTTCACCTGTCAAACTTTCCATTTTCGCTCAGCACATGTGCAGTTTATAATGATAGCGGTGGCAGATTTACCATCAAAATTCATATAAACCTTTGAGACGGGAGGTCCTTGATTCCAGGCATAGGCAGCCAAAAGCAGGCTTCTTATTTCTAGTCAACAACTGTGGATTTTGCTGACTGAAATGACAACTGTTGGTGGCAGATTTTATTAGCTCTAGCCATTTTGCTAATTAAGCTAATAATATCTCAACTTTATTAGAAAACCTGGCTGGCTGACTTTTTAGTGTTTCCTGCTGAATATTGTAAAAGGGTCTTAAACAGGCATTTGCTGGCTAGGCTACATACGTGATATTGTGCAGACGGAGGCTAAAGCATCATGTCCCAGGCAAAAAGTCAGCATATCCTCACCAGCTGATGATCCATGTATCAAACGTGCTGGTTTTTATGACTAATGGGTGCATCTGGCAAATGTATTGTAATCTAAGGTAACGCTGGCTTGGGTTGCTGAAGCGTAAACTTTCTCAAATTCAGTAAAGAGCATGACAGAGCTGCTAACGTCAGCCAATAGAACTAAGCACCCAAGACTGGCCATCACACAATGAGAAAACATGATGCTCCAGTGGATATGCTTGTCATGTAATGTAACACAGGAACCCCACAAATTATGTAGTCAAGTAAACACTAGTTCATGATGTGCTCCTTGGCTTTGGAGGTCATTTCTTGGTAACTGTAGGTACGCTTGGTAGCCAGATATGCCAATGATTGCAGCTTATGATGGGAAAAAGGCACCACCTTCTAAATGCTGTCAATGCAGAGTATTGCTCCTACTGTAGTCCTGTGTACCTCTGGAGAAATCCAAAGTTTGACAGACCTGGTGTGCCCTGTTACGGCGGTGTATGGGTTTAGTGAACGGTCAATTAACAACATTTGGAAAGGCCATAGCCCTCTCATGGGCGCCATTAATGGTCAAATGTCTTAGAGCAAACAAATGTCACCACACACGTTTCTGCAGCTAGGTTGTACGGTTCACACACATGAAGAATATACAATATTGTACACTTGCACTAAAGCCTGCACATGCACTGAGTCACAAAAATAAAAGGTGTATTCCGGAGCATGGCAAAGTTCTCTGAGTGTGCCCTTACGTTAGCTGTCCACTGTGCTGCAACCACTGGTATCAGTTTAGATGATGTAAATTCTGTACAGGGATAGT
This sequence comes from Chaetodon trifascialis, assembly GCF_039877785.1. Taxonomy (NCBI): domain Eukaryota; kingdom Metazoa; phylum Chordata; class Actinopteri; order Chaetodontiformes; family Chaetodontidae; genus Chaetodon; species Chaetodon trifascialis. Next base: position 17,826,825 of record NC_092072.1, read on the forward strand.
GGAAAATACCTCCGCAGCTTCGGCTATGTGTGTGTGCGTGAGTGTTTGTGTGTGTCTGTGTGTGTGTTTTGAGGGAGTGAAAGGGGGGAAGTGGATGGTATTCAGCCGTGACTAATGGAAACACACAGAGGAGGGTGCTGCTAAATTGTTAAATCGATGCCACTTCCACCCCGGCTCCAGATATAGCTGCAATCAGCGATGCGTCCCTTTTCATTAGGTGGCTTTTGACTTTGTCATCCTGGGACTGCAAGAAAACCCACCGCACACAAAATGCTTCATAAAACCTCTTAAGTAATTTTAAGTAAGTGTCACATCTTTATCCACTTCGGTGACTTTTTCATACAACCAAAACAAGAAACATCACCAAAATAATCAGAGAAATAAGGCTGGCTTCATTAGGCCTAAACGTTTCATGAAAAATACATTTCAATCAACTTCAATTACTGACGGAAACATCACAAATTTAGCACCGAAAACAGTGAAACCAACGTTTTCTGAAACAAAGCACAACAAGAAACAGTAAGAAGTTATTTTTTTTTACCCCCCACCTTTCTCCTCCTCCTGTTTTCGATTTAGGAAGAGTGATAAAGTATTTATCAGAACAGAGGAGGGATCTGCCTGGGCTTTGTATGGAATTAACCATTTCAGATTAAATAATTCAGGATGAATTCAACCGAGAATTTCATTCTGTTTCTGCCTCATAAATAAGTTAGGTTTAAGATGATAAATAATGACATCTGACTTCTTATTTCTGTAAAGTTTTCTTTCTTCCACTTGCTGTCCGACAGGATCTCATTGTGGTTGGCTGCAAATATATTTTTTATATTACTGCTCAAAACTTCTTTTTCTATCTAACTTTGATGTACTAGAAATGATACAATTTTGTTTCCCTTTGAAAAATCTTGAGGTGGATTTGACTTCAAAAGAAGAGGCGGTAGTGTCGTGAAGAATATAGGACGGCAGTGAGATAAGAGGTTGACCCTGCGCTGAGTGGGGATAAGAGATATGAGGTTATACTTGTTCTCACTCTGAGCTGTTTGAGACATGACTCGTCTCAGAGCACGGGGAAAACTGTAAAAGTACATATATACTGCAAACTGGCGTTGAGCATTAAATCTGCTCCAACTTTGATACAAACACTAAAAAAAAAGGTCTCACTTTGTTCAGAGTATTAAAAATTTTCTGGAATCCAGTGTTCTACTCTTTTCTGTTTTTTCAAAATAATTTGTTCTGAGAGAATCCCTCAAATCAATAAGGGTGTTCCGTACAATCATTATGTCACTCAGTTTAACTAGTTATTTAAAATTACCCTCCAGGCATAGACTGAATGCAAAAAAAACCCATCTCTGTTCATCAAAAAGACATGTTTGGGAGTTTTTTCATGACTTAAATGTAACTCTACACCTTTGCCTTCATGTAGTATCCACTGATCTAAGCAGTCCCCAACTCAGCTCAGCTATCTGACAAACTGTTATGAGGAACGTTTGCTGTAACTGTCTCAGTCAACACCTCCTGTCCTGTCAGGATTTGACACGAATGGAACCTGGTGGGTTAATGTTGGCTAACATTATCTCACACACATTTGTTTGGACACAGTCAACGGATAAAACCTGGGAAAAAATAAATTTACCAACACGGATTAATGGATGGAACAGCGTTAGGCCTCAATAAAAGTTAAAGGCTACAGCAGGCTACAGTTAGCTCTCAGATTTTCAGATACTTTGGTAACACATGGAACCTCACCATTTCCCCTTTTGCAACCGAAAACAGAACACGTCTCTGCCAGCATTATCAAAATAGTGAAGCTTAGCTTGCAAAATACCGATATGTAACTACACCTGGCTTCACCTCTGATACCCCTCGTTTCACTGTAGGCCCACCCCACAACATGATGGGATTGATTCATTAGGTGTGTTATGCATGTTACCCTGACTGTGAGTGGATGTAGCCTCTTGGTTGAATTGAAGGCAATGCAAAGTGCTTTAAACCTGCATTCTACTAACGGCCAACAGGGGGCGACTCCACTGATTGCTAAAAGAAGTCCAACTGTATGTATGCCTCTGAGGAAATGACCCTACTTCTCACTTGATTTATTACCTAAATTAAATTAACATTTGAGGTAAAAACTTGTAGAGTACAATAGATGATAAAGCAGGTTATGCTTTAGGGTGTGACCACCTTGTGATTGACAAATCACTACCACAGCATGTCCTTGGATTCTCAGTCAGATCCAGTCAGGATAAAGAAGCAGCAGCGCGTATCCTCCCAAGCTCCACCCTCTCGTCCAAATATGGTCAACCAAGATGGTGACGGCGTAATGCCAAACTCAAGGCTTCAAAATGGTAGTCTACAAACCAAGAGGTGACATCAAGGTGGGTTTACACTTGAATCTGAGTTTTTGGCCCACTGCAGTTCCAAGGAGAAAAGGCTCAGCCAAGGCACTGACTGCAAGTCAGTCACTCATACTGTTTAGTTTTACATTGTAAAGTGACACCAGGACTTCAAAACTTAAATAACTGGTCTTTTGGCCACTTGGGGGCGGCAGAAATAAGGTGTGACCACAACACAAACGTCACCTTTTAAGATGTTGTGGAGTCACCTTCTCTCCTGCTAAATGTGCATCTGTGTTCCTCAATTTTTCTGTCTACTGTTTAGTAAAATACCATTTTTGGAGCTTTTTTCTCTAAAAACGGCTACCTATCTACCCACAGCCAAAACAACAAGCTGAAAGACACTAGAAATCTTTGTTTACATAGCTGATGGGAAGGGCAGATGATAATTGTCTAATTTGATCCGTTGCAATTATAAAAAATATTGAAAATAGGCCCTTGAGTATTCCTGAACTTTGTCAAAGTGTTCTTCATACAGTGATTTTTCACTCTGTCTTAGAAGTTTTCATTTCTTTATCAGTAACTGACTAAACACTACATTTTTAAAGTGGGTGTTTTAAAATTCGAGCACAGTTAATATAAAACTTCAGAAAACTTGTTTTGACTAGTTTGACAAAGTTTTCCAAATGATTCCACTTAGAGAAGGTGGTGTGCACCTTAAAATTAGCTGTTTACCAAGTAAAATTATGATGCAAAATACCATCAAAACTGGGAATATGACAGATTTTTTGCCGTTAATTTACATTTCCTCTTGTGAGAGTGCCCCTCCATCGTCTCTCTCACCTCCCGTTTTCACACTCTCCATCTTACTCCACTGACCTCTCACATTTCCCCCCCTTACTCCTCCAGCCACCACCCATCTTATCTTCTTCCTCATTTCCTTCCCTAACTCCACATCTCATTCTCATTCCCCGTCCTCCACACTCTCCCTCTGTCTCTCCTCCTCCTCCTCCTTCCCTCCACTCGTCTCACCTCACCTCTGTCTGCTCTCGACACACAAGCGAGCCACTCAACAGCCAGTCTGACACGAAGGCCTGCTCCCTGGGCCATATAATGTGATTAAGCCTCAGTGTGTTGCTGCAGGCCGGGGAATGTTAGAGCCACTGTTTACTTGTCTGGCTCACATCACCAGGAGTTATTTGGCCTTTTATGTCTTATGGGAAAACTGACACAAGCTTGATAGGCAAAGGAGGACTTTTATCCGCTCAGAAAAGTAACCTAGGAATGCTTTCTTAAATGAATCGGTCATATTATTCATTCTGCAACCTGAGACCCTTTTTCTAAATCGCTTCTACTTTTAAAATTTCCAGTGGAATGTCTGCACGGGAAGTATTGACAACTTCAAATTACTCCTCTCTGCACCCTCCGTCTGACACCTATTTCCTTTCAACACTGTCTGTGTCTCTGTCACATACTCAAACACACACACACACACACACACACACACACACACACACACACACACACACACACACACACACACACACACACACACACACACACAGGCATACATATACACAGTTCTAAGTCTCTTGTGTCTTGTCACACACACTTTGGTTTCCGGGGCTATCAAAGTGCTGAGTGCAAACTCTCTCCTCCAAAAACTGTCACATGTCGCCAGAGGTGTCTCGCTCCCTGCGGTAACCCTCTGAGCTCCTGGCACAAGAACAAGTCATTATTTCCATGGTAAAGGTCAGAAGCTCTGTCACCTGACTCTAAAGTGGAGCTGAGTGGAGTCGCCCCGAGACATTGACCAAAGGTCAGTTTTCTGTTTTGCCTCTCATACAGTAAGTATAGATGTGAAGAGGATGGGCTGCTCCCAGATCTGCCTATGAGCTCCTTTTGGTCACAGTGGCTTCCAGACATGGAGGTTCAGATAATTGGCTGCAGGGAGCTCCATAATGAGCCTGAGGGTCTGTAATATGACACATCTTCAAGGAGAAATATTTTAATAGGGCAATTACAGGGAAGAGGAGGATGTTTTGTGTAGAGTGAGTGATTGTTGTCGTGGGGCGCTGTGTTAAGGAATTCAATGGCATTTAACTCCATTATCTATTGTGTGGCTCAGCAGCGAGGAGATGTTCAATATGATTACAGTCTCATTTGAGCTTATTTTTGTCTGAACGCTCTGACCCAGCAGTGCATGCTTTGGAACTGCATTTGAAATTATTATCTAACATTATGCAGAAAGAAAGTGGATAACTGGATGTAGCCAAAGACGCCTCTGGTGATATGACAGTTTAAGACTGAACCCATGAATGAGTACGTCTGCAAATTGGTTGAACCCAACTTTATAATCTGCAGTTACTTGACATATGTGATGTTAAAGAATTCCATTATGCTGGCTGATGCATTTAAGAGCAGTGAATAATTAAACAGTGCGGTTAAACCCGGCACAAAAACACTGCACTGTTTAATTCAGGACAATTCATATGCTCAGTTTCATCTGAAGATTTTGCCCCCGGCAATGCCTCCAACTCAACCAACCACCACCTCTGAACCACTCAGACTTACCAACCGCAAGACCCACCAGTCAGCTCTCTGACACTGACCCGGCTCGCCTGCCTCATTTTAACAATACACCTCTCTCCCCTTCAATCATCCAAAGTGGTCTGACTATAGATGAGGTTAACTACAGCATAAGCCTCACTTCCAGGAGTCACCGGGGCCAATTATATCAGCCTGACTACTCTTCCCAACCTGAGCTCTATGGTGTGGAAAATGCAGTTCCACTGGCTGCATCACTGGGGACAGAACAGGCTAGTGCTGTCTGGAGCCTGAGCCAAGCACGGGCCAATTTGGCATGCAGAGGTCTTTGGAGAATAAGCCTGATGAAATATATATATGATCTTCTTCAAACATGTATTGTTCCGCGCTAGTGTGTCTTATCAGGCTGGCTCCCTCCTGATGTCTTCCAGGCTTGGCAGAGCGAGACTCTACAGCGCAGATTGTGTGGGACCAATGCACAAGGAATGCTAAGATTCCCCTTACAATAAACAGTAGAGACGAGCCATATCTCACCTGCTTATTGATGAAAGCAGGTTCAAAGCCCTGCAATCGCAAGGAATCAGTTATTCATGTATTCCAAGATGCAGGATAGAAAAAAGTCCCACCCATGCAGATAACAATGGAGCAGATGACATTTTTAAGGTGCAGCGCGCCTTCCATCAGCCTTCTTCTTGTAGTTCAGACCAATTAAAGCTTTATCATATACAAAACCTTTTAGTGTCTGTTCTAAAAATGAATAGTTGTGGCTGGTGCGATAGAAAATCATGTCTAAAAACTTGCTTTTTATTGCTGTTCGTAGCAGTCTGTCACTGCCTTTGTAGTGCCAGACTGAACACATCTGCTGGACACTGCTGACCTCTGGCTGTCATAGGAGGGAACTGCATCCACAAATTCAAAGTACTGGTACCACGGCACTGGTACTCCAATAAAACAGGGACATGAAATGTGTCATGAAAAGAACCCTTGACGGAGCTGTGCACAGACAGCACTACGTGGTCATAGACAGACAGTCAGACAGACAGACAGGCTGACATGATATAATTTATTAACCAATATGGCAGTTTATACAGAGAAGCAAAGACAGAGGAAATGTTTTAGTGATGATGCTTCTGCTTGAACTGTAATCCACAGTAGCCACATGTGCCCACTTTTGTGTCTTTATCCTGGAGGGAGAGGCAGAGAAAGATCAGAGGTCAGAGATATCTTTAAAAACAGAACAGGATCTCAACAGATAATCCATAATTCATATTCACATGTTCAATGTTGCGTATTTATAGAAGAAACAGTAATGGGTAGGTGACTGTGCAGCTATGTAAAGTCTGATATCACTGAGAATAATACTGCTTTGCATCAACACTGATGAACACTTTTAATCTGATTCACAGTAATCAAAGCGTTGGCTGCTCTTTAACAAACAGTAAACAACCACCACGACACAGAGTGACTGATGAGGCTTTGCCAAAATGGGCATACGGACCACTTCAAATCACTTTATTATCATAATGTGTGCAGGTTCTTACCAGGTTGATGTACACTTTGGGGTGGCCCAGGGCTCCTCCACCTCCGTCACAGGACACCACTCTGGCCTCAATGTCAGTCACTGGCTCCTCTGCCACCAATTTGATGGCAAAGTTCTTATTCACCTTCAGACAAACAATGATTTCTGTCACCATCGGCTCAGTAAAATGAGTTTTACATGAGTAAGAGGTACAAATCTCTCTGGAAAAAACTGGACAAGCTGTCTTTTAAAGGCTTCAGACCGATCTGTTCTCTTAGGCCTATGGCTCGCTCTCTGTTTAGCCCTCTACATGTGTGGAAGGTATGTTTAAATATGTATTAGACACACTGTAGACACAGTGAGACTGTGTTGGTGTGAAAAATGGCTGCTTCAATGATGAAGGCTATCCTGTATGTGTACCATCTATTTACCCTGCCAGCATACATCCAGTTCTTAAATAGGTTTAGTTATTATCTTAGTTTCTATTTAGTTTAGACACGTTTGTTTATTGTTTTTGTGTAATATGTGTGGCAATGTGTACTGGTTTGAATGTATGCTGAAATGTAGAACAGAAATGGATCTGAGAACAAGATGCTGATGTTTGGCCAAGCATAAATCTTTGTATGACACCATCCATCACCTCTGATGCTGCACACTGACGGCCTCATAAAGTTATTATACCCCCAACAACATCGGTTATCTGGTAACGTTTTAAGTGGCTTCTGTGGCAGGTACGTCTTACCTCTTTCTGTCTGCCAACGAATCTGACTCTCCTGTGATCGTTTTCATCAAAGACCTGTGAGGGGAAATAAAGTTATGTTCCAACTCATTATGCTGTTTTGCTGCTGATTTGGTGGTCACTTTTGAGGCACAATTTTTAGCCAGGTAAAGCAAGTACATCAGACTTTATCTGTACTTCAAAACGAAAAAGCTGTTGACACTCTCTGTGTGTGTTACAATAAACTACCAAAATTCAAATGTTAAAGGAAAACGATAACAGCCACGTCTGTCCGATGATGGATCTAAGTTAATTGACCCAATAGCTAAACTGACACAAGGCTAAGCTAATGTTGAGCTACGCAGTAATACCAACACGAGAAAATTAAAAAATGATCACTTACTTGGCCCGTGTGAGTAATGGGCTCGCCGGTACTGGAAACTTCTATGCTGTAGCGATGAACAGGTACGGCAGCCAGTCGCAAAGGTGTAACAAGCGCCTTAGCATTTTTACTGAAGGACAGAACTCTACCCACTGCGGCCGCCATGTTTACAACAGCCTAATGTCCCAAGGTGCCGTGCGGATAACACAGAACGTAGGAATATTATCACCCTGACGTTCATCTTCCAGGTTCAAAGTAGTTATATACGGTGTACCAACCGCAGCGAACTTTCCAGTTAAGTCTTTGCACTTAGGTATATGTTATGAAAGACAACAAACACGGTCATTTTGGAGTTAGACTCTACCAATGGCGGGGGAGGCAATATTTGTCCAAAGTCAGAGAGGGAAACTGCCTTACAGGCTGAACTGAGGGCTGCAAAAACAAATATCTTCTCGCAAACCGGAAGCAGTTATATCCTCTCGAATAAGAGCACCATAGCGTCCGTGTTGTGGTGATTAAAACGCAGCATTCAGGGACATATCACCTGTTGTAGTTACCCAAGGAATTTCTAAAAGGTTCGTTTTCGTTCTTTGACTTTGTGGTACGACTGTGTTGTGTTGGAGACGAAAAGGTCGGCCGTTTTTATATCTGTCTGTGGCGCTAGCAGGTCAACTCATGACATGCTCGTCTCCTTGGCACGTAGCCCCGCTATGCTACAGTGGCACCGTACTGTGGAATTTACATGTGTAACATGTCACTTACGAAAACACCCATGCAAGGCTCCATATGACTTTGCATTACGCTGCTTAGTTTTGCTCAGTTTTTTAGGAAGCTGGCTGTACAGGGGTACAATAGTTGATACATGTTAATGGTTCATAGAGTAAGTATTAACTCTACAGCATATTGCCACCGAGGATATGTATGTTGATAATGTAGCTACGTGCAGGGTGTTATTGCTAGTCTTTGATGCAATAGTTAATCTTGGGATGGGTTATGTAACGTGATTGAGATTATATAAATAATACTTTGAATGTGATGGGCAAACAAGTAAGGGCATTTCTTGTTAATTTCTCAAATAATTTGGGAAATCATTTCTTTACATTAACATGACAATAACCCAATCTCACACTAGAAATATAGTCTTATGTTATAGAATTGTGATATCCATTTTTCAACTGCAGTTACATATGATCTCTCGCTGACCCCCCTCTGCAGCCTTTGCCACCATGGCGGCCCTCCTTTTGAAGCACCTGGCTTCCTCCCTGACGCGTCAAGTGGCCCAGACGAGCCGGTTACATCTGACCTCGCCAGCAGCTTGTGCTTACAGATGTCTCTGCACCCTCACCACGGCTCCCCGCACACTGCTCCTGTCATCACCCAGAGTCAGCTCCGTCCAGCCCCCCTCATCCGGTTCCTCTGCCCAGTGTGGGCAGTCTCTGCTGGGCCAGTGTCAGCATCTTCCCTGCAACCAGTCTTCTGCAGGCATGAAAACCAAGTCTGCCCTGAAGAGACGCTGCAAAGACTGTTTCTTTGTTCGACGCAGGGGGCATTTGTTTGTGTTTTGCAAGACTAATCCGAGGCACAAGCAGAGGCAGGGCTGAAATGTCAGAGTATGGAGAAGATTGTTTGGAGATTGTGGATATACAGAAGAACTGTGCTACCAAAATAAATTGTTTGACTGAAAAATGTTCATCGCTCTTTTCATACATCTGTTTTCCTCTCAACAGCAATGGGCCAAAGTTCAACAGATTTTCACAGTGAACAAACTGAATTCTAACATTTTGTTAGCAATCTCTTTCTTAAAATTCCACAACATTTTATATGGTCAATATAGCTAATATGAGATTATTCTGAATAAAGTTTAGCTTCCAAAAAATATATACCTATACTGTACATTACAGATGCATGCACAATATAAAGAGCCATTCTCTGTGGACCATTGCATGGTTCAAGTAATTTTTGAATCTTTTTATACTAAGCAACAAGCTACGAAGCAAGAACTTGATTGTAGCCAAATCTAAGATAAGTAGAGTAATTCTTTTTTTCACCCCACGTTTTCAAAATGTTACCTTACATCTAATATTTATTAGCCTGTGTCATATCAGATTCCTTTCCATCATTCTTCCACAAGAGGGAGCCAAAGTCTATGCTTCTTGAATACAGGATCCAGCCTGCACGTCACGCTCTTATTCACGGCCTACATATTGTGAATTGTCCCTATCACCACGTGGTTTGTATAGATCAGTATTATTTATCAGTGCCTTTACAATAGTGACTCACAAAAACTGTACAGAGCCTCTTGTTGAAAAGTTAGCAGGCTTGCACACTTCTGAGGCCGTCTCAGGAACAAGCTGCTCATCTTAAATTCTATGGCTGACTTTTGCATTATTGGATCATTTCTGAAAGACAAAACCCAATGCACCCAACAGTATGGACAGTCTTTGACATGCAAGCTGTGCAGCCATGGGAACCTGACTGGTTTGAAAGATGTTTGACAACAAACACTGAGCCTACAAGTGCCACCCAGCATGAAAAGATTTCCTACATGGTTAATATTTACTGATGGAGCAACAAAACACCTGCGTATGTGCGCTTATGTAATTCAACGTTAATATTTGTATAAATAACTTCAAGAGAGCCCAGCAGGATAACATTAATCCAATATTTGCCACTACTCAAAGGCGTTTCACTAAAATGCAAGAGGTTTCCTGTTTGGCTAAAAACATGTTACCCTACATGCAGAATCCCATCATACAGAGAACAGGAAACAATGTCGGCCTGGCATCTGTGGCTTTGAGACACAACAGAGTGTGTTTATTAAATGGGAAGCTGCTGTCATCTGGAAATAAAAGACACACAGAAATTGATGGGTGGATCAAATGCAGGAGGAAACTGGACTTCAAATGCATACTGAGTCCCACTGAGAGCAAATCACCCCAAACATCTCCAACACACATTCCACAGACAGTCGCACCATATCATCTTCATCTTCTCCTGGTTGTGTGTTATATGAGTCTGTGTGATAGTCACTTGGTTGTGTGACTTAAGTGTTTCTGCATTTAATTAAATCACATTACTCTATTTTCAGGGCTCTGGGACGCTGCTGGTAGTCTGCTATTAATTTGCTAGTTTCTACAGAACGTTTTTCCAGAGATTTATTGTTGTATTTGTAGTGACTTAAAGCTGATTTTATTTTACTGGATTAGGCACTTTTATATGGAAACATTATGACACGAGCGCGTGTGTGCATGTGCCACCAAGTTTCAGATTTGCTTGTCGCTTTCAAAATAAAAGCACGAACATGGCGTTCAGCACAGTATGCGCCAATGTTTGAGTGTAAAATAAACGTGTATTACAGAATATAACACGAACTTCCCGATGACACATTGAAGATGAAGCAAAGTAGCGATGTATGACAATGCTGGCGATATTTTAGACCGCTGGTATTTTAACACTAAACAGGCTGCTCCGTCCTAACGCTCGCCACAGTCACAGGAACTATTTTGAACTTTACAACCGGAAGTCACATCTCTCCATCTGGCTCGCTTGCTCTAAGCGATCCCTCCTCTCCGCCCAGCATGACTCTCCCCTCCACTCACAGCAAGGTGGACTGACTGCTGAGCAAGACGTGCAAAAACTCCTCCATAAAACAACGAGCTCAGTAAACATTACGGGACATTTTGGTCTCGACTCTTCTCTTTCTTTTTAGGGCGTCAAGTCGTCAGCAATGAAGTCATCACACTGTCGCCCCGCCAGAGTGGGTAAAAACCCCTTCGTCCACAAGCTGAAATTCACCATGGCAGAAAAAATAAAGGTAAGACAAGGAGATAAGGCTTGATAAATTATCTTTTGTTGAGCCCCATCTTTTTGTAGTGTTTATATTGAATGTACTGCACTGTAACCGCACTTGTGTTACGGCCTGTGTTGTGGGTTAGTTTACACTCTGGTGATAGAATTTGTAAACTTTATATATATAAAAAAAGAAAACATTGGAAAACAGTGAAGCAGCCATCTGACTATCGAGGAAATGTTCCTCAATGTTTTCCTGGTTGTGGTCAGTGACAACAGAGAGCATCTTTAAGTGGTCCTCAATGGATGCTCAACAAATAATTGAAAGAATAAAACAGTTCATGCTGAGCCAATACAGATCTGCTGAGCCCTCATTATGATCAGTGATGTCTATAGAGTTAAGATCAACACGCTGAGCTCAGATTTGGGAGGGAATCAAATGGGAAACAAGAGTTTTAGGTTTCACGTGTATCATTTTTGGGTCATCAGTCACCTGTAACCGCCGTGCTGCCCCATATGCTCCATTGTAGGTGTTATCTGAGACCTGTGGCGTCATGATGGGACCAGCCACTACCCCACATTGTACTGGATGGATCCAGCAGGGTTGAATCTTGATCGACCCAATTTGCATGCGAGACATTTGCATGAGATTTTTAACTGCGCACCTGAAGACAGCTGGAAGCTCAGTCCAAAACAACTGCAAGCAGTGCATTTTTTGACATGTGCTAACATACTGTACACTTGATTTCCTCCCAAATGCTCTTTCTGCCAGTCTACACTTAACTGTTTCTGGCTGTGTCCTTCAGCTCATCCAGTGTGCACACACAAACACACATGCAGGCACACAGTGTTTACACTGTTAGCACAGGGGTAAACAAGCTGACAGCTAGCCAAGTTTCATGCGTGCTCAGATAGTCCTAATTAGAAAGGATCAGTTTCCAGAAGGGTGTTGGAAGAGTGGCTGATGGCGTGGGTCAGGTTAAAGTCAAGTCAGTGTTAGGGTCTGTCCAGTTCGGCCTCCTTCAGGTGGGAACGCCGACCTGCAGACTGATACTCAAATACAGTGCGGGTACAAATACGGCTGTTTAAGTGCTTGTTGAAGCAAGGTGTGTGCTCCAGGCCAAACATGAACACAGAGGTGCTGGGTGTGTTATTCCGCTTCAGCTCTGGCTACATCCTAAATCAACCACTGAAATCAATGTTTTTCTCGCTGCCTGAGAACGGCAGTCTGTCAGAAATGCATCCTAATCAATCAACCAATGGATCAATAGGCTCTCATGCCTAGTGAGTGGTGTGGTCTGCTAACTGTCCGCTGCTCATGTGCTTCAATGGACCAACTAAATGACTAATTTCATCTAGTTTTATACAAATCTAATACTGTTTTTTAAATTCAGAGTTTGTAATGAAGGTGGCATGAAGTCCATAGAACAAGTTGCGCTGAAAGCAAGTCACACAATCAGACAAGAGGAGGAAGTACACTGTGCTTCCTCTGCTCTGCCCCACTAGGTTTATCTGTTTCTCCAAAGCTCCAGAGCCAAGAGGTGCCTGCTTTTCATTCAAGGCGAAACGTGCAATGCTCAAATGTCAGGAAATTGGCCTTTATGTTGGCACTGTCTGTCCCCAACAATCACATTCCACTGAAAAAATGGTTAACCCCGGCCTTTATTCCTTTCTGGATTTTCATGCTTTGACTGCAGTACACCCTGCTTTATAAACATGCCTCTGTAAAGACCTTCTAACCCGTTCAGTTTGGCTTCCACGAAGCTGTAACTACACTTGCTGGAAGAGTGGGTTTACTGGGACGTGTCTGAGTTTGCGGCGGATTGTAAACAGTTGTGTGTCTGCGATGACAGCAGCAGCCCAACGAATGTAACCTGGACCATGTGTGTCTGTGTCTGCTTCACACCTCCCTCTGCCTGCTTGTAATGTGGCAGTGAGGTGTGTTTTTCCACCTCACAAACATCTAGGCGCATACACACAGTCCCATGCAGTCAAAAATTTCACTTTTTTTCCTGTTGCTCTCTCCATATGTCCTGTTTCAGTGTTTCAAAATAAAAAAAAGTGGGGAAAAACTACACTTATTAAGTGCCATAGACTTTAGATCTAAATGACTGCAGGGTGTGTGTTTTTCATGGTATGCATATGTTTTTGAACCTCTGGGTTTGTCATATATAGAAAACAAGTCCTGCTTGATACAAACGCACATTCGTCCCCGTGGCTCTTGGTCATCCTGGACCCTTTTTTTTTTTTAACTTCCAGCAAACGTGATCAGCAGGACTGTAGACCAACTAGGTCAGCAAGTGAACGGGACAGAAAGACAGCGGCGCTCAGTCCAGCTGAGTCACACACATTGCTGAACAGTGAACATCATACAGACGTGGCTGCCAACTCACCAGCTTGCAGACAAAATACCTGTGACACTGGGTAGGGCTGCAATGTCCAGAGACTGGATTGGGACCCCTCTGCAATCTCGATGAATATCTCAAATAATTCTAGAGAAATGGTATATGTAATGAGATTTCTGGCTATTTCACTATTTCAGCCTAATCTACTGGTGCACCGATCACAGTTTCTGTGCTGGTCCACTTGTCCTAGAAGGTTTTAATGGGACAACGGCTGAATTTCGGTCAAATATTATCTGTGTTTATTGAACACATTTTCCCATGTTTAGTATCTAAGTGACTAATGGGGTCAACAGTTTTTTAAAATTGGTCCAGTATTGAACGAGAGTGCTGCAGCCTGCAGCCTCAAAACGGGTTGCAGTGTAATCCCTCTGGGCTTTTGCACACCATCAATGTACATCCGCTAAACGTGTTTGTTTTTTGCTGCTGACAGGCTCGGAGTGTTATTCTTAGCGTCTGACAACATTATGGAAAAGATTCCCTCCAGAAATACCTTTTTGCTAAAGAGTAAGATCCCTTCGCGGAAGCCACCAGACTCCATTCACAGAAACTGTAATTTCATCATCGTAAAGCTCACTTCATTCAAACTCTGCAGAAACAAATGCAACTCTTGTTTGGTCGAAATAAAGCCTTTATTCATCAAATTGGGAGAGGAGTGAAAGTGAGGGTGGACAGCAGAGAATCAGTTGGCAGAATCTATTCACATGAAGCAGGGAAATTATTTTCATCAAACATTGTGACCACTGAGATTTAAAAATGTAGAATTTTCAGCAGATCTTCCTGATGGAAAAAAGCAAATTAGCACATATATGGTGGCTGTTTGAAAATAGGGGCCTTACATATATTAGATATTTAATTTAGATATTAAATATTAAAATAATGTCTTAATAGTGTGTATCTTTCTCTTGGACTAGCTGCACTGCTTGTCCTTACTTCAAACAAGTAGCTTGTCCCCTGCCTAACACACAGACTGAACCTGTACACCAGCAACATGACAAACAGAAGGAGCGGTGGACTGCTTTCAGGGCTCCCATGTGGAAATCAGAGCACACTCCCTTTGGCTCATTGAAAACAATTTAACTCAGGGCAATTAGCCTTCACCACAGGGCATACGGAGCAGTTAAAAGTGTGCTGGGTCACGTTGCACAGGGGAGCTGGGTGTTCTGTGGCACGGCTGTGGAAACGTGTGTGTCAGTGCAGGGCTGAAAACAACTTTTCAGATGTGTTCGTCTGAATCAAGATGAAGCATGCTTCAGCCTGGAAAAGACAGAGCGCTGTGCTGCCGTTCTCCTCCCAAAAGCAAGTGACATCGTCCTCTGTTGTACTGCGTTTCCATCTGTTGACTTCTCTAATTTCTCCTCTAGCGCCACCAACAGGTCTGCTTGACATGTTGTGGTGGGTTGGTGGTCCAAATTTTATATAGTTGCTCCCAGATGATGTATTCTAATGACTCTGGTGATCTTCTGACTTTTTCTCCAGTGCCATCAGAAGGCTGACCTTGTTGTTTCTTTATTTAAGCATCTCAATAACTATTGAGTGGATTGCAGTCATATTCTGCGAAGACAGTCTTGGTCCCCAGAGTATGAACTGTAAAGGCTTTGCCATCATCATGTCAAAATTTCAGTTGGTCCAATTCTTTGTGTAGCAGGAGGACAGAAGAAGAATGAACTTGTTTCATCATGTTTATATCTCTGTGTTGTATCGAGTCAACAGTTTCCTAATTTCAAAGAAAACACTTCAGATGATTCAGTCAGGTATTTCAAATAAGGTTTATTTATTAAAACTAATAGATTTGATAAAATAATGTTGCCATACTTAGGCTGTGCGTATGTGTGTGTGTTAAGAAAGCAGATGTACCCAGCTGCAGGATGGGCTGAGTGACTCACTGTGTTAATGGTCCGTGACAGATTTAATGTTGCCATATGCACGTGCAGAAGGTGTGTTTGTTTGTGTATTTGGAGACAGTTGGACCATCGTGCCTTCCCAGCCTCCTGAATATTTAACAGACAACAGAATGGGCTGACAAAGCACTGAACTTTCCCCTCAAGCCAAAAGACATTTGCTGCTATTTGGTCATCTGGAGTAGACAATGGGACGTTTTCTTTGTGCCTTTGTACCTTTTATGATGTCACTTACGTATAATACCACACTTACAACTCATAAGGTATTAAGGTAAATCAGATTAAAGTGAAATAGTCCCCAAAAATCATGTGATTTTTCATCATAATTAGCCTTAAACTGCTTTAACCCTGTGGAGACTGAAAATATTCAATATTGACTCGATACAGAAAATATGAATGAGACCAAGCTAAGCATATTTCAGACAAAAGTCTTTGTCTGGTGGACAAAGACTTTGTGACCAAGTGGAATTATAAAAGAAAAAGTCAGAGCGGAAAGAGGCATTGAAAAATAAAAAGTGACCTCAGAAAATTGAGGTAAGAATAACCTGTGATGAAAAGAAGTAGGATGAAAGAACATTTAATAGGAATCCTGAGCTGAGTCTTAAAAATTTAAAGTCTTGAAATCTGATAAATTCCTTCCAGCAATGTCGTTATTAGCATAACACACCTGCATCTCCGACTGAGCAGTCGGCTTTTTATGCACTCCGAGCATAAAAGTTTAAGCTACTTTTATATTAGAGAGAAGATCTGTGGTGCAAGTAAGCCCAGCAGTGCAGAGCCGTATTTTCATAGCAAATTTCAAACCGTCAGCTGTGGATGAACCAGTACTCCCATAAAACACTAGAAATGGCTTCCCTCTACCCCGCCCCAGCTCATTCTCATGCCACCTCCTGAGAAAATGTCAGCGGATCCTCCCAGATGGATTCGTTAAGCTCTGATGATGAGTGCACTGTGTGTCAGCCGTGGGGGTGGTGAGGCAGGGAGAGGGGTTAGAGCATCATAAATCACCCCCATTACTGTTTATTTATTAATACTGCCCTGCAGTGTGCACCTGGGCTCCTCCGGGGGGAGAGACGCACGCAGGAAAAGAAAGGAAAGGCGGGAGAGGATGGGAAGGGGTGAGATACGATTCCCAAGAGTGGTCACAGAAAGCACATCAATGCAAAGTAGGAGGAAAACAGTTGAAGGGAGAGCAGCATGATAAATGAAGGTGCAGCTGAGCAAATAAACACGGGGAGGGATGGATGGATGGATGGATGGATGGATGGATGGATGGATGGATGGATGGATGGATGGATGGATGCATGGATGCATGGATGCATGGATGGTTACAGAGAGCAAATTCCTCTGGGACTGCAGATTACTGTGAGGCAGGCCGGGAGGTTGATGAGAAGGGGAAAGAGGGAGCACGATGAAAGTGCGGGATGAAGAGATCAACCCGAGGTTGGGCAAAGGGGAGGAAGGGGCTTAAAATGTCACACAGTCTGAATTTACACTGAAGGCCATGACTTTGTGACCCTGCTAACACTCACACACACTCACCACATCTCTCTCATTACACAGTAAGAGAAAAGGCATGACAGGTCAGTCAGCTGACTTCTGATCTGCGCTGTGCCACTCATGGCCTCAGTGCACTTCATTTCAGTCACAGCGCTGTACTGTATGATCTGAGGTTGAACTCAGCCTCGTACACTGTTTGCAGAGTGATCATATTTCCTATCTTACTGTTTATTTAGTAAAATCTCACTGGTTTTATGCAAAAGCGAAAGCCCTTGTTTGATAACATCAAACGGCCAGAAAACCCCTACGTTTCCGAACAAGTGGATTGTTTACATACGTTTGAGCATCATTCTTATCAAAAGCATGTACAGAAAAAAAAGACAAATGGCAAAGATAAGAAGCAAGATTTCAAATAATCCAAATACAGTAAATAAGAACCAAATGTCCTTCTGGCATTTAAAGTCCACAGAGGAAGGATACATTTCACAATGATGGTTATGAAACAGGCAATTCAAATATTCAAAATTCAAATAAACTATTGTAAACTGGCACAGTTATTCACATGGGTTGGGATTGCCCAGAGGTTAAGCATTCCTGGCTAAGTGTTTCTGCTGCTCGCTCCGATCCCGGTATCACGAGCAGTACTACTTCTCAATGATATGTCAGCTCTGGAGTTGATCAGAAGCTACTGATGTGATCCTCCAGCTGCAATCTGTTTTTTTTTGTTTTTGTTTTTTTCTGAATATGACCTTCCGCCCCTGGCTCCGTGTTTTGTTTCTACATAAAATGGCCCTGATAGGCGATCGAAGTACAGTATACACATGCACACACACATACATGTATATTTGTACACATACATAATTATATATACATTTTATATGCAGTCAAGTTATATGTGAAGTATGTTAATTTAAAGGCTCACCTTGATGTTTGATTGATTTCTTATGGCATTAGCTTGATGAGCAAGAAGTGGAGCCGTTTACTTCGAAAAGTATTTAATGTGTCACTTTTATATGCAGTAAAGTAATGATGCTGCTGAAGTCACCCTCAGAAAGACTGACTGGCATGTGATGTGAGTTGTTTTAGGAAATATGAGTCATGATATCCAGTCCCTAGAAGTGTATGATTCAACTTCTTCCCATGGTCAAGAGTTACAAAAGAAAACAAAAATTCTAATAAATTGTGCTTCAGATCGAATCAGCAATCAAGTATCTAGATAGTATTGAGTCGGGAAATTCAGCGTTATCAAGAACTGGAACTGGGTAACTAGGGTTGTAATAATAATAACAATTAACTTTACGAAGAGTTTCACTGCTGGTTCCTCCATACATACATACATACATACATACATACATACATACACACACACACACATTCATACATACATACATACATACACACACACATTCATACATACATACATACACACATACATACATACAGAATGGGATAGGGTGATATTGGAGAGCAGTGATGTGTTCGTGTCCAAGAGTTGATCAGAAAACGAGCCCCTGAAACTATTGTGAGTAGCATTAAAGGTAAAAATTTGCACCTAGAAGTATTAAGATAAACAGTATTCAGCGTAAACGGTGTGTGGACTTGTAAAAGAATGCAAAGATCTTGGTTTATTCCTTTTGTAGGTAACACAAGGCAACTAGTACTGATGTATAGACATGCATATATTCTACATACAGTAAAGGCCTGTGAACCCACAGGGCTCCTGAGCAGGAAAGAGCACGACTCTTACTGTGACTGATACTGTACATTGTTTGTTCCTTCCTGAAGGCGCAGATGGAATGTGTTGCCCCCCCCCCCCCCCAACCCCCAACCCTACAGGACGTGCCGGCATATTATTTTGATGCATAGGAATGTACAGTATGCTCAAGTAATGACTGTTTGACAGCTGCTAAAAACCCAGCAGAATGTAAGCTGACGGTACAGTCAATGACAGTGGAGGTGCAGAGGAATGGTGACAGTGTCTCTGTTCTCTGTGTCGTCAGATCGGACTGATGTCTGTCACAGTGTTTCCGGTGCGGCTGCTGCTGATGTCCTTCTTCTTGCTGCTTGCGTGGCCCTTCGCCTTCATAGCCTGCCTGGGACGCTCAGACTCTGTCGTTGAGCCACAGTCGTGGTGGAGGAGGTGTGTGTGTGGTGGATATTTGTTGTGATTGAATTTCATGAATATACAGCAACGATAGGAGATACAGTTTAAAGCAAAGATCAGATTAAAGCAGGATGTTATTTTTGGGGATAATGTGTATAAACCAGAATTCACCATGTTACAGTAATATGTAAGCACAGAGGGAGAGTAGCAGTGGTGGAAGATGTATTCAGACCCTTTATGAAGCAGAAGTAGCAACACCACTCTGTGAAAATACTCCACTACAAGTAAAAGACCTGTTTTCCAAACCTTACTTAAGTAAAAGTATGTAAGTATTCTTTGCAAAATGTACTAACAGTACAAAAGTAAAAGTACTCATTGTGCAGGAAAGTGGGACAGTTTTCTGTCATATCTCAGGTATATAAGTGCCTAAGATTTGTGCCATTGCACTTTGTTACATTCCACCACTGGACAGTAGTTGCACAAGCATTTGTGAAGGACGTGTAAGACGGACAAGTCTTTGTCTTTCAACTGCCCGTGTGTGTCCTTCATCAGGTTTGTGGACGTGTGTCTGCGAGTGGCCTTGCGAGCCATGTGGTTTTGCGGAGGTTTCCATTCGATCAAGGTGAAAGGGGAGCGGGCGGCGTCCTCTGAAGTTCCCATCCTCACCATGGCACCTCACTCCTCCTACTTTGATGCCATCCCAGGCAGCCTGACGATGTCCTCCATCGTCACCAAAGTGGAGAGCAGGAGCATTCCCATCTGGGGCAGTGAGTCATACAGATTTCCATTAAGTGTAGTATTTTCTCTCTTGTTCCTGGTTACATTTCAAATCTTTCTTTTCACCTCCGTCCTCGCAGCTCTCATCAACTACCTCAGGCCGGTGTTTGTGTTTCGTTCGGATCGGGACTCCAGAAGAAAGACTGTTGAGGAAATCAAGCGGAGAGCCCAGTCTGGAGGGGAGTGGCCACAGGTGACATACACGAGAATGCATATAAAGCCATTCAGAACATGCACAGAGAAACAGTGATCTCACCTTAGCTCACACTGTTTGGGAATTGAAAGGTGATAGCATAAATGCAGTTAGTCAGTGAGTGGCCTCATTTCACAGCGAAAGATGACAGCAGTGCTGACTTTCAGGTCTGGAAATGATCATTTCGAATCAGGCTGGAAACACCAACACTATGCTGAAACATCTTCCTGTGAGTGCAAATTCCAGGGATGCCATGTATTTGACACTCAAATGCATGACTGCCACTGCACAGCATATGCATTACTGTGGGTATATACCCTATGTTGTACTAACAGGTCTAGGCAGGTTTTTTCTTTGACTAAGAAAACCAAGATGAAAAAGAGCGCTGTACAGGTATTCTCTCATGTCATCCATTTTAGATGGACCCAGCTCGTCTACAGTTGATCAGGGAGCTGATGAAGAATCTAACCAATAAGCAGAATTGATCATGGCATAAATCTGATGCGTTCACATCCCTAATGAGAACCTTAATGTGTGTTTGTTCCAGATAATGATATTTCCAGAGGGGACGTGCACCAACAGGTCAGGTCTCATCTCATTCAAGGCTGGTATGTGTTCAGTCCCCTTCCTGCTTTAGGCCTCATGAAACCAGGTGGAAGGTAGCTGTGTGTGCGTGTATGTATTACTCTCACTGTGGGGACATAAATTTGTTTACTTACGACTCGTCTTAATTGTGGGGACAAAATGCATGTCCCCTTAATGTAAATTATTCAATTTTAGGTTGAAGACTTGGGTTAAGGTTGAGGTTAAGGCTAGCCAAGCATTGGTTATGGTTATGGTATGGGTAAGTCTCTAAGAAATGAATGTAAGTCTGTGTAATGTCCCCAAAAGTGATGAAAACCTAACGTGTGTGTGTGTGTGTGTGTGTGTGTGTGTGTGTGTGTGTGTGTACCCTTTCATATTTTGAATGACCCTATTGTGGTGAAATTGTGGTGAAAACACACATGTATTATTCCATACTTGCAAAAATGACATTTCCTCTTAACTAAAGACATTCCCATCAGCCTCAGCTGTAGTTTGCTTTAAATGATAGTTAACGAAAGTTAGCGTACTAAACACAGGTGGTGACCAAGGTAATTATGCTTCTGCTAAACATCAGCGTATTAGCACGGTCAGTGTGAGCGTGTCAGCATGCTGATGTTAGCCTTGAGCTAAAAGCACTGCTGTATAGACTCACACAGAGATCAAGGCTTCCAGCCTTATTTGCTGTCTTAGTTGTATGACTCCTCTCGGCTCCTCAATGTCACCTCATTGTAATTGTAATACTGTATGCGTCATCCCGCTTACTTGTTCCTGCCAACCTTCTGTGCTCAACTGACCCATTTGCAGTATCTGTCTTTGTGTGAGAGACGGGATGTCCTTATTAATCAAGCGTGCAGTAGTGAGGTCTGATATTGGCACAATACATCACACAGGTAGGCACTTGCAGCTGCTCGCATATACTGCAGGTGTGGGTAGTCTTGCTCACCTTCTCAACTGCAAAAAAAACCAACAAAAAACCCCCCAGCTTTTTTGTCCACTGGCGGAAGTTTTTAGTGTATAATCCAAAAATGTGAGCCACCTGCAGTCCATGTGGATGGTATTCTCCGGAGAAGCTCATCCAGTATTTGTCCAAACCACAGCTCAGATCAATATTTGGCTGAGGTTCTTGGTCATTTCCAGCCAGCAGGGTGTTAACAGAGAGAGCGCGTGTGAGCACTTTGTTCAGTATTCATTTCATTTAGTTTGCCTGGACTTGTAAATGATTATTTATGCATGAAGCTGACTGCACGGCTGCCAGCTCCAGGCATAGATGTCTGGGCAAATTCATTTTACGTTGGCCCAGCAGGTTTGTGTTCGGTGTCCTGCTCAGGGACACCTCAACACGACACACAACTGTTGCACCCGATCTTTTTTCAGCATGTTTTTCTGCTCACATGCGTGTGTCTGTCTGTGTGTGTGTGTGTTACGCTGTCAGCCATTGTTCTCTGCCTGCTCTGTCTAATCCCCTTTCTTCCAGTCTGTAAATCTGTCATTCCCAGTAAGCCCTGTTTGTCGCACTGTGTGTGTGTGTGTACTTGTACAGCTATCCTTGTGAGAACCAATTTGGGTTTTAGGGAGTGACCACATTTTATGGAAAGCGAGGACTTTTTGGCCAGCCCTCGCCTTCGGACAGTCCTTCGATGAGCTGCTTGAGGGTTCAGACTTAGTTTTGAGAGTTAGGTTTGGTTTAGGCATTTTGTCGTGATGGTTAAGGTTAGGCTAAGGTGTCCTCACAAGGACAGAAGTATCAATGTGTGTGCGTGTGTGTGTTTGTCCAACTTGATCTGTCTGTGTGGTACGAGTCCTCTCTGGATGTGTCTCCTCTAATTATGTCTCTTCACTGGCTCCCGGCCCAACAAAGCAGCAGTGTGTGTGTGTGTGTGTATATATGTGTGTGTGTATTTGTGTTTTTAACGTGCAGGGTGCCACCTGTGCATGACGTGTTCAGCAGATACCTCCAGTCTTCAAAAGGCCTTTTAATAGAGCTGTCATTTTGGCGTTCACCCGTCTCTCCCTGTCCATACTCTCTCTATGCTCACGTTATTATTCAGAAGATGTAGTCACTGCTCCCTCTCATGCTCCTTCATGTTCTGTCACCGTCTCATGTCCAGCTAGACCAGTATGTCGGCCAGTATGGTTCTGTTAAAAATCAGATGTTAGCTCGTCATCCGTGTTTAAAGGTGGAGGTTCCTTGTTGATTACAGCTGCGCAGAGTTGTAAGTTAAATTTTCCATCATGGGGTTTTCTTTCATTCAGCACAAGGATGTCCTCTACTGTGGGAACTTTTTAACTTCACCAGCCTCACAGGTGTCGTGTTAAAGCAGAAGTGATACCAGCCTCTCCCTTCCTTCAGGACCTATTGGCCTATTGTATTGTATAGTGCACATAAATACATGTGTAAGTTTTAAGTATTTAGCTTTCTGGGTGTCCATTCAAAGATTCTATATGAATAATATACATGTTTTTTGTTTTATTTTGCTTAATTTGGGATTTTACTTTTTAATATAACTTAAATTCTAGAGAACACTGAACAGATTATATCTTGATTGCATTTTATCTCATTTTATACCATATAAGTATTAAAGAATAGTTTTGGGAAAAGAAAAAGTTGAGTAATGAGAAAGGAATCACTAGTGGTAAAACCACAGAGAATTATTCTGTGTCTCTGCCCTTCCCTCGGGCGTATTTAGCATTTTAGCATCTTTCAGCTCATTGTTTTGGTTTTGTGGTCCACATCTTTACTGTTTTATCTCACTGCTTTCATCAACCTCGTTTCCACATACATTTCAGGTAAAAGCCTGTGATAAGCACAGAAACAGACAAAGTTAGCGACTAGCTAGTACAGTGGAGCATTTAGCAGCTAACGAGCGAAATGTTTCCCTCAGGAGTTGGTGGAGACCAAAACAAAGCTAAAATCAGGTTGGCCATGAACATAACTCCCAATGAATACTAATGTTGCTCTGTACCTTCAGCTTTATTCTCATTAGTAATACTCTTATCCCATTCTCATCTATTCAGAGCCCAGACTGTAGCTTGAATGGGGCTTTGCTCAGTAATAAATACTGTATGTAGCTTCTATCAGCTCGTCTGTCATCAGCAGGACATTATAGAATCTCCACAGAGAGCTTGTCTGCCAGGACTGGAGGTTATCCTGCGGTTATGAGCTCATCCAAACCAGTATACAACTTAGACCAGTATGTTCTTCTATCCATCCATCCATTGTCTATACCCGACCATCCCTTTCGGGGTTGCGGGGGGGCTGGAAGCCTATCCCAGCTGTCATTGGGCAGAAGGCAGGGTACACCCTGAACCGGTCGCCAGTCAATTGCAGGGCACAGTACGTTCTTCTGTCTCACAAATATTGCTTTTAATATATACATGTAGGTGGTATAGGTGGTGTAGGTATATATACATTTAGGTGGCACGGTGACAACACTGTTGCCTCACAGCTAGAAGGTCCTGGGTTCGATTCCCGCTGTGGGCGGCGGGGGCGTGTCCTCCACCATGCCTTCGGTGCCTGCTGCTCGAGGAAAGGGGCCTTTCTGTGTGGAGTTTGCATGTTCTCCCCGTGTTCACCTGGGGTAACGTCCATAAAATAGAACCCCACTAAAAACATGCAAGAAGATCACCACCTGACCAAAAAGAACTGGGTGCCCAGGCGCCGCTGTCGGCTGGCAGCCCACTGCTCCTAGTCTGCCGCGGAGGAAGGATGGACAATGGATGGGTCAAATGCGGAGAAATAATTTCACGAAGCATGGCGTGTGCATGTAGTGTGTGTGATAAAATAAAATACGTTTCTTCTTCTTTCTTTCTTCTTCTTCTAGTACCCGACTAAATCTCAAATACTGGGTCGGTACAGTTTCATCTCACCACCTCCCTCCTCTCTTGTGTGTCTCAGGTGCTTTCATACCAGGACTCCCAGTGCAGCCTGTGGTGCTTCGCTACCCAAACGAACTGGTAAACACGCTCTCTTTTAATCCTTTCCATACCTCTAACTGAGACAGTTCAAACTTTGTCCGACTCCACCTGTGAATACACCATGTGCACAGACCTACACACACCTGTGATGTAATGGTTTCTTTCCCTCACGTTAGCATGCGTCCTTCCTGTGTTGAGTGACTTCATGTTCGAGTTGGATGATATTTCATCCCCCTCTTTCTCTCTCAGTCTCTCGCTCTCACACTCAGACACACACATGCGCACACACATACAGACACACACGGGTATCATGTCTCTCTCTGCACCTCTCCTCACTCTCTCATGAATTATACACTTCTTATTACCTAGTTTTTCTTGTCCATTTCCCCAGAGAGCTTTTGAAACTGTTTCCCTTTGGGCTGAGCTTAGTCACTGTGCTTTAGTGACAACGTGGCAGCAAAGGGCAGTTAACCACACACACACACACACACACACACACACACACACACACACACACACACACACACACACACACACACACACACACACACACACACACAAACACAAACAGCTTAGCTTGTCCACATTTGGTATAATCCTGTCCAGACCACCACCAGAACTATTTCCATTCCATCTGTTTCCATCTGTTCATTTAACTGGAAATGGAAACAACAATAAACAAATCTACCCCCAGCCAAGAACATTGGAAACAATTTACACAAAACTCTGATTGTTGGCGAGCCAAATCAATACATATTCAACTTTCTGGATCTTTAATGCAAAAGTGCAACACCAGCAAACAGGAAGAGAAGCCGATAGCAGCAGTTGAAAGTGCCCAGATGTCCTGCTGTAAATGTGATTTTCATCAGAATGGTCCTGGGTTTATCTATATGCTGTTTTATCGCTCTCAAGATGTGTTCACACAGGTTGTTTGGTTTCCTCACTCCAGATCAGAGCAGAAAATAATGCATTGTTGCATTTAACCTTTAGGCGGTTTACTGTTCTGTTGACTTTCCCTTTTACACATGAACAAATGAATGTGGGTCAGGGCTGCCCAAAACAAGGCTCGCGGGCCAAAGTGGTTTGATGTGGTTTGCCAGAGGTTTTTATAAAAAATATATATATATATATATATGTGTGTGTGTGTGTGTGTGTGTGTGTGTGTATATGTATGTATGTATGTATGTATGTATGTATGTATGTATGTGGAAGCAGATCAGTTAAGGGAACTTGGGATCCTAATTTACATCTTAACAGTACAATAGGTGTTGTACATTTAATAGAAGTTCTAGTTGATCATTAATTTCAAACTCTTTTTAAACTCTTTTAGTATTGCACTCCAATGACATTGATGGGCAGTTTGAAAAAAAGTTGCAAAATTAACACAGCTTCCTTGTCATATACTGGTGCCTACATGGCCCACAATGCAATTGCTGACGATTGGAGATTCAGGTGTGTTATGATAGCAGCAGCTAACGTGGCCTCGATCTGCTGCACAAGCAGAAATGAGGAGCAGGTTGCGAAGGTCTGTTGACCTCACTTCTTTATAACTACACAACCCCAGACTTTTAAAATGTTCAAATTTTGTAGCCTCCAGATCGAACCAGTTTAATCTATCACACTTCACATAGCTCCCCCTGGAGCCACAGGACCTTAGACAAGTTTCTCCACACAGAGAGTGGTACTTCCCAGGACCTGTAAACGGACTTTTGTTGAGTTCCCCTTTCAAAGAAAATTGCATTATTGTGTAACAGAACTGCAGCATTAACCGTGGAGGTGTCATTTGAAATCTTGGCGATAAAGTGTTGCAATACTGTCAGTTCACACCAGTAGGACAGTGTTTAGGCATCAATCAGCTGTAATGAATAATATGTATAAGGTGAGTGGGTCTTCAGCCATCCTCAGAACCCACAGACACACACAAAAGAGAAAAATAACGAACTGCCCTTTAGTAAGTCGCTGTAGGGATTTGACTTCTCGACATTTGTGTTTGTGTTTGTCCTGAGCCGTTTCCTCTTACTCCTTCCTCCCCACAGGATACTGTTACATGGACGTGGCAAGGTCCCGGAGCGTGAGTGTTTCTGTCTTTCTCTCACACACGCACACTCTTAGATACACCACACGCACGTACACACACAAACACACGCACACACACACACACACACACACACACACGCACACACACACACACACACACACACACACACACACACGCACACACACACACACATGCACACACACACAGCTCTTACTGCCCTCTGATAAGTATGTAGTTCAAACAGCGGTGACCTGTTTAACCTCAACAATGAACATGGTAGAATGCTGTTGGGAAATCTCCATTATCTCCAGTGGTATTTGTCCACTCTTGTCATTGCCATGTCCATTTCTCTCTTCCTGACACTGTCTCACCATGTACTTACAAGGCCAACTCTTCTGTCTTCCAGATTCAAGATCCTGTGGCTCACTCTGTGCCAACCTCATAACCGTATGGAGATAGAGGTGAGTGCTTTAGTCAGCCAGAGGTCAGTAAAACTGACTATACTCCCCATCTAATGCAATAAATGTGATATATGTAATTCCATATTTGTTATGCAACGGACAGCACAGTTAAGCTGACATTCTCTGTCTTTCCTTAGTATTTGCCTATTTACACTCCATCAGATGAGGAGAAAGAAAACCCTGCCCTGTTTGCCAATAATGTCAGGAAGCTCATGGCAAAGTAAGCGTGTGTTATCGTGTATGTATGAGCGTCAGACTGTACGCACATGCTCGTTGTGGATGTTCATAACACACAGACACATGTGAAAGGTCTTCATATACTTTCCCTCTGACTTGATAGGGCGCTAGAGCTGCCGCTCACAGACCTGTCCTTTGATGACTGTGAGATCAGCCTATCGCAGGGCCCGCTAGGCATATATGACTACAGCAGCCTGCTTGAGTTCAACCTGCTGGTGTGCCGCCTGGGGTG
Source organism: Chaetodon trifascialis (assembly GCF_039877785.1). Taxonomy (NCBI): domain Eukaryota; kingdom Metazoa; phylum Chordata; class Actinopteri; order Chaetodontiformes; family Chaetodontidae; genus Chaetodon; species Chaetodon trifascialis. Next base: position 17,854,455 of record NC_092072.1, read on the forward strand.
AGTTGAGGGAGACTGGATTGACTGGTTGGACTGGGTGAGCACTGGGTGTGATACAAGACTTTGGGGCCCCAAAGGTGTAGAAGCACTGACATCTATGGTTGGCAGGTCAGAAAGACACACTGGAAGATGCGTCCCCATCCAGAATAATATGAACCAGTTAATTAACGTCAAATGAGGAAAGTTTTGGTGTTGTAGCAGAAATGTTCTGCCAAGACTGAATATTTTTAAAGAATGCCACAGTTTTTCACAAACCGGTTTCATATGCAGGTGATACATTAGCATAAGAAAACTGTCAGATATCTGTGAGCATATCATGTGACTATTTGGTTAATTACAGAAGATTTGACTCACATGCAAAGGTAATTCTTTTTTTTTATCTCTTCCCCACATTTATGTATTGTAATGTAATTCTAGCAATTTAATGTAGAAAGGTTGAGTTTTATTCAGCTATGTGTCTAAAAAATCAGCTATAATGTCATAGTAGTCATAATTTTAGTCATGGTTTGTGGTTTAATCTGTGTGGATTTCTTAAACTGTGTCATAATGATGTCAAAGCAAACAGCCAATCAAGGAATCTGTCAAGGTTTAATGAAGAGCACATCTTGATGGGACGAAAGTAAAGTGTTGCAGATAAATCTTTGATTGTTTGTACATTTTTTTTACAAATAGAAAGAAGTCGTCGGCCAAAATTCAAGCCAAACTACTTTAGGTGTCGACAATAGAATATGAACACATTACTCACATTTTTTTCCTCCAGACATTTATCTGCTTTACTGTTTAAGATGTTGTAGATAGGTATGTGGTGTGTTTACAGGCCAACCAAAGTGAAGGCGACAAACAGTGTTTCTATATATGTCACAGTTTAACAGTATCTGGAACTAATACTGTATTGTATGATGTGACTTCTTTGTGTTTTCTCTGGTGCGCTGTGCATGATCAGGCTGAGAGCAGCGACTACAGAGGAGGTTCTGGAGGAGCAGGCCAGGAGAGCCAGAAAGATGCAGGGAGAGCGGCTGGCTTTGGAGGACTTCGCCCAGTTCGTCAACCGGCCAGTTACAGACGCACTCACACAAGTCCACAGCCTCTTTGACCAGGTAAACGCACAACACAACAGATTACCAATAGGTAAAAGAGCACATATGGTGCAGGATAAAAGTAGGTATTTAAAGTGTACAGCAAGATGACTTTTAGAGAGAGCTGTATATGAAGCTCAGAGACAGACCTGGCTGTGTTGGACAATTTAGCAATAAAATCTTTAAATTAATGACTGAGATCCTAAAATTGAGCTCTGCAGAAATTCAAAGTTTAGGTCAAATATAGAGAAAGAAAATTACCAGGCAACATGGATCATACAGAAACAAAGAAACCCCCAAACTTTTAAACGCTTAAGAACACCTACATTTAATCAGTATAATGCATTTACAATTTTGTTAATTGGATTAATTTGACTAAAAACTGTATTTTCATATTATTATAGACAATTATCATTGCAATATTTCTAAAATAAATAAATGAATTATCAGTAAGTGTCCAGATTGTAATTTATTCATTTTCAGTTGTTGTTTTGGCCTTCCGGACTCGAGTTTGAGTTCTCTTGTGTGATCATTTAGAAAGGCAAGGCTATAGACGATGTCTTCCCACACAGTATCACTGATTCAAAGCCTTTCCAGCCTGATAGGTGTCATACTGTGGGTGTCACGCGTCAAACTGCTTGGATAAACTTGATTTCAAACTAGAGTTTACACTAATAAGCATCAAGTGATATTTTCATATGGGAACATATTTTTTTTCTTTGCCACTTTTACTCACTAAGTTGATTTTGTTCCCAGCATGGAGACAGACACATAGACATCAGACACTATGTTATTGCTCTGTCTACCATTCATCGACCCTCTGATTCGATGAAGACCCTCAAACTGGCCTTCAAGGTGAGCGCTTTTACCGTTGGATCTGCTTTGGCATTGGTGTAAAGCTATAGCACTGAGAATATGTGCTGTTGTGCAGATGTATGAGAGCGAGGAGGATGGGGAAATCCAAGAAGAAGAGCTCGCCACCATCTTGGAAATCATGTTAGGAGTGGAAGAGGTGGAACTGTCGGGTTTCTTTTTATCTCTTGACAGACCTGACAGAGAAAAGATCACATATGGTAAGACCCAGTGTTTGTCATTAAGCATTTTTCAGCTTCAGCACAAAATGATGTGACATCTTTGTACACATGAGACCATTATGGAGATGATTGACAGCGTCTATCAGCGCGTCCCCGCTTCCTCCATGCTGTCAGCATCACATTTGATTTCTTCTTGGCTTCACTGAAGAGGATAAGTACCGTCTGTCGTTGATTTTCCAGGGTCCTTTACATCCACCATCTGCCTTTTCTAGAAACTGTCAAAGCCTTTCTGTACACTAGTTGTTTCTCCGTTGTCCTATAAAGCAATTTCTGCTTTTAACATGAATCCCGCTGATTTCCCATCTGCACACAGTGTAAAACGAAGCTGTTCATTTTCTCTGTAATGGTATGAAATCAGCATAGTAATTCTACTGATGTCTCTAAATGAAGAAACGAATAACACTGATGTTACAATGCTTCACATCACACCTTGAAAAAAAAGCTTGATTCCAGTACTGTAAACCAAAAGATGAAAGAGATGCATTATAATTTAATCATGCTTACAACACAATTTCCTATGTTTTCCCCTCTTTTCCAGATGAACTTCATCATTTTATAGAGCAGCACCCGCGCTTCGTCCAGCATTACCTCGATTTTAAAGACCATCCGCGCAGATTCTGCCTCGGCCGACCGAAGAGCTGTAACGGCCAGAACGACAAGAAAGATGACTGAAGGCTGGACATAAACCCAACTACCCTGTTGACCTTCTCTATCTGATGCAACAGCATCTCCATATGCTGCAACTTGCTCACCACCTCTGTGCCTTTAAGTGCAGGTAGACGAGGAGGAGTAGACGGAGAGTAACACCGTAGATCTGTGTGGATGGATCGGTGCAGCACAGGTGATGGAGTCAGAATCTCTGCACCATCATTTATCTCAGTTCTCCTCTGATTTTTTTATTTGCCTTTGTCCCCATTATGATAGAAAGAAACATGTCTGCTCTGGAAATATTTATTTTAAGTTTATTTACTGATGTATGGAATACAGATATTTAAGAAATTAGCTGATAAAAGGAGGGGTGTTTTTAGCCCTTTTACAGACTTTGTGATGAAGGTTAGCACTGTTGTTGGTCTCAGGCACTGTGCAAACATGCTGCTCATCATCAGTGTACATAGAAAACCTAATTCCAGGTGAAAAGGATCAGGATGCACACTATGCTGGGATATTATCACACCAAACTATTGAAGAAGTGCTGGGTAAGAACACCAAAAACAAAAGACCTGCCACGTAATCCAGAGAAATCACTCCACACTTCCAGCAGCTGTGTCACTGCCATCGATATACAAACCAAAAACCTTTGCAAAAACGTATTTTGATTATTGTTTGAATACCAATCAAATCATCCGACCATGCGTTTGTTTTTATTTTCTAAAATGATGAGTAATGTTATATTTTCTAAATTTGAATGCCCTTACTGTTTTCCAAAAGTAGTTTTTCTGCATCTTCGAGGAAGATTATTTTAAGAAAAACATGGAAGAGGTTCCTTTAAACCTCTGACAGGCAGATATTCCACATACTGTTACTTCAGTTTCCTGAGCTTGTGCATATCTCTGCTGCTTTAAATATTGATCACAGGTTTACGCAGGACTGACACCTTGAATAACTTATGACTGCGATGTTCCTCTTATGTTTCATTTCTCAGTGAAATGCGAAAGTCAAAGCTTCTTGGTTTTATTTTTCAAATAAAATGCCATCAGTTTTGTGTCGTTGTCACCTACTGTCTATGTCCACCAGGTGGAGCTCTGCTTTCACACATTGACTTGAAGGTATTCTGACTTTTTGACTCCCTCAAGTTGAATTGCAGTACTTCTTTGAAGAAAGTCCATGATTCTTAAGTTTCATGAACAGGCCATTGTTAAAATGTTGTCTGTAGCTTTATTTACTCAGCTGTAGAGTGTTCATACGATCTATGTTTCCCTTTGATCACTTGGTAATCATGCAGTAAATTTCTCCAGGCTGTGCCTCCCTGCTATTGCTTTCATAATGCTTCATCTTTTCTGAATCCACATGGTGGTGCTAGCTCCCTAAGCTATATCCACTAGAGAGCCCATGCACCACTGCCCACCTGATGGACAGGAAAAGCATTACCTCATCCCATCCTTTCATTCCTTCAGGTAAAAATAGACAGATTAAGCCTGGGCTTTGATGAGAGAAACCTACAGAGGAGGTGTGGAAGTAGGGAGAGAGGGATAGAGATGGAGGAGAGAGACTAAATGGATCGTTCTGCTCCAAATCCAATTCCTAATAGCTGGAGGGAGGGTGGGTGGGAGGAGGGAGAAGAAAACAGTCAAAGAAAGAGGAGAGGGAGAGGGGGAGTGGAGATATCACGTCTAACAATTAAGACCTGCCTTCAGGGTCTCAAGAAGAAGCTTTGTTGAGAACATATAAATTGCTCATTGAGCAGTGCCTCTCTGCAGTCTCTCTCAGATACTCCTGCCTCTGAGGAATCTGCCATAAAAGACAGCAGCTGCAGCCTGCAGTCCAGCACATAGGAAGGCTGGAATCTGTTCACAGTATCCATCTCCAGCCGCCATTCTGGCCAAGCGAAATCTCCCCTACAGTAAACACAAACCTGGATCAAATCCCAGTGACTGTAGTTGAGGAAACATTACAGTACATCCACTGGAGATCCCTTGTGGTTACTGTACTTTGCGGGGTCAAAGTTCCAGCTCGGCGAACAATTTATTTTTGTTGTACAGGCCAAATGGATGAACCTCTTGATACTCTATGCCTGGAAATTAACCTGTTTGCTCCTCAGAGCCAGGTTGTGTAGGTTTGCACTAGCAGTTAAAATATTTCAAATCAAAGTTTTAGCTTATGTGTTTAATATAGGATAACGTGATATGACAGCAAACCTGCAGTCTGAAACATCTACTGCAGTTTTCCCCAAAGGGTAGCCTACTTGTAGCCTACCCCAGGGGCTGCGTGGAGGAGTAGCCTAATTACTTTGAAAAGATATAGATTATGATTTCATGAAAAAAAAAAAAAAAAGAACATTAAGTGAGTGCATGGCAAATCTAGTTAGCTGAAGGAAGTGGATAAATAGTTAAAATAAGCAGCTAAAATGAATGCATAGACAGTTGAATTTGCAATCTAAAAGTGTCGATAAATAGTTTGAATAATGGTCTAAAAGTAGTGGGTAAATAGATAGCTGTGGATGAATGATTCAAACTGTTATCTACAAGCAATGGATCAGTGGCTTAAATGATGGTCTAAAAGTAATGAATAAGTGGTTCATAGAGCGAAAAGCCATGCATCAGGGGTGCAAGTAGCTAGTGGATGGTTGAAATAGCTAAAAGTGATGGATAAACGTTTGATGTCTGCTAAAAGCAATGAGTGACTGTTTCTAGCTGGAATTAATGGATAAATGGGAAGCCTGCATGGATTCATCTGACACAGTTGTGGGTTTACATCTGATAAAAAAGGCCGGGATCCACTGATCTGAGAGACCTTGAAAAATGATGGGCACTCTTGTCCTAAATTAGGAAAATCTCCCCTTTGATTGACTGTGTTTCACTGTTTAATTCCTGTTCAGCTGGCATTATTCAATTAAACTGCATTTCAGTTGGTATTCACTGTGACCTGATTCTGCCTAAATATTCACTGCTGGTGTGAAATGTACTTTGGCACCTTGGAGTGATTGATGACACATCTAAGCAAACATGTCTCCTGTCACTCAGCTTCATGTTGTGCTTTCATCATGCTCATCAGCTCACTGACTTCATTGACAATAAAGTACAAAATCATCACCAGAGAAATATGTTTTTTTTCTGTTTTTTTTTTCTTTTTACAACGGCAGTGCTCCACTCCTGTTTTGTCGTCAACCAGCTGGACAGATGTGGTATCGCACTGGTGAGGCTGTGGTGCAGCTGTAAGACAAAATGCTAGTTAACATACTCATAGTGACAATGCTAACATGCTGTTCAGCAAATTAAACACGAAATCTGAGCAAAATAAACCAATGTATTGAACAAAAATGCCATCTAGGCATGACAGTAAAACATTTGTCTCTTTCAGTTAAAACTTAGACCTCAGGAAAGTGCTAGATGAAAATTCAGGAGAGCAGCAAAGTCATTCAGGTTCATCCTCGGGGGACAATGAATGGTTCTGCAAAATTTCATGAAATCTGTCTTATGGCTGTTGAAATATTTCAGTCTGAACCAAAGCGGTTCAGCCTACTGACTCTACTCAGGAAGCAGGATGCCACTCCTCCTCTCTTCACCTCCATCACCTCTTTTGTCAATGGTGTACTCTGCATTTAATAGAAGTAGTCAACACTGTGGGTTTCATGCGATTGGCTGTTGGTTCAAACACGCTCTGTTCTGGTTGGCTGTAAAGAGCATCCGTGGGCTGCCTGTGGAGGTTTTACACTCTTACTTGTTTGGGCTATTGGCCTCACACACAGACTGCACTCCTCTTTTCCCTCATGTGGGTTTTTCATGAACTGCCTGCTCCAAAATCAGAGTGATGTAGGTGTTGAAGAAGGGATGCGTGCGTACAACGAATTCTTCTGAGTCACTTTCCATGTTTTCAGAATCCAGCCTGCTCACTTTTGAACATCCCTCAACTGTGTTATATGTTGTTTTTAATTCCTGTTTACATTATGATATGATGTGGAGCACACTTGGCTCGTGGTATTAACATGCTCAACGAGTGGATTTGGAGCTTAAAGAAATGGCCCTTACAACTCAAATCTATTTAAAAAGGTATCAAAGGAAAAAGCTGTTGAAAATAGAAGTGCATGTATCTGCGCTCTGAGTGCTGCATATTGATTGTAGATGAGTTGAACCCAAGGAATATTGCCACACAAGTATAATTCATCCTTTCGCTCTATGTTGCATATATATGGCACTGAAATATGCATTTGATCAAGAAGCCCTCACAATAAAATACTCTCAGCACTCTATAGAGTCCATTAGCTATTGAGACAAGCAGGGAGGCATCGCTTGTGTTCAAAGATGGAGAGATGTAAGGAGAGCGAGATTGTGGCTGAAAGGTTCAAGGCGAGTACCAAGAAGATAAATCACAACTTGGCTGATGCGTTTGTCAGCGTGCAAACAGGATGTAGAGCCTATCAGGTAGAACAGCCTGTGAGCAACATCAGAGAGCAGCTTTCTGTAGAGGAGAAACACTTGAGCAAGGACAATTACCATGATGACAAATGTTAGAAATCTAGTTGGGACACTTCAGGCCTGGATACAAACACTCTGTGAGGTTGTTTAAGTAGCGCACCTTCTTTATGCTTTCATCCGTTTACTACAAATCATGACACCGATACATTACTGCTGACTGTTTTTGCAAACGATGCTATTTTGGATTTTTGAATAAGCATTTCCAACCTTCAGGGAAGCCTTTGACTTCCATTCATTTCTGCGCAGAATTAAAAGGAAATGACAGTAATGAGCTTGACTTGTAAAGAGCTTGGTCTGTACCAGCTCTATATGGAAAGTGTCCTGAGACAACTTCTGTTGTGATTTGGCACTATACAAATAAAATTGAATTGAATTGAATTGAACTTGTGTAACCCAACCCATTTAACGTTAAGTCCAGATCAATTAAATGCACCATCATTTTGACGTAAGGCTTAATGCACTTAAACTGCTTGAACAACAACAGAACTTTGTAAAAAAAAACAAAAAAAAACAGCACATTTAATGTTCACTGTGTTCAGTGGTCAGATGTTCATTCTTGACCTTGAAAACGGTAGTTTGACAAAAACAAACAAGCACAAAAAAACACTCTTAACTCAAGGTCGACTAACTGTTTTTTCCCCTGTGCTTTCAATTCCATCTTATGCTCCTCCTCAGCAGCTGAAGCCTTAATTTACTGAGCAAATTAAAGCTGAGAAGTGATGTCTATCGGACTAAGCTGCATGTTGAAGAATGATGCTCAAAAAGTGATGCCAAGCGATCCTGACCAAGTGTCCATATGTGACGATTTGGGAGTTTAAACGAATCGTTAACGGAGCTACACATCAAAATTTTTGTTTAAAATACATAAAAAAGAACTAAACTTTCCAGAGATATCTGCTAAAGTTTGCATGCTAAGGAGCTAGTCACAATAAGGTCCAGCCTGTCCTATCTCGTAATACCACTTTGAACCTCAAGAGGCAATAGTGAGTCACTGTAGCATCCAGTCTGCTCTCAGTATTCAAAGCACTTGCTCCAGGCAAGAAACGAAGCTCAGCAGCAAAGACGAGAAGTGATAGAAACAGAAGAAAGAGCAATAACATAGCATTATGTATAAGGGAGACAAAAACACTGACTTAAAGGGTAAAGCTGGTGATAGTTGATATCTTCAACAACAAATATCAGACTATAACCAACAGAGTGTTTGTGTTTGTGTTGTTGGGGACTACTTTCAGCTGCGAAGTGATACACATTTGGTGTTTTAGTAAGTGTTTACAGCAGCAGCATGCTGTCTGTGGTATTGACTCAAAATAAACTAGAGCTCATATGTTCATGGTAATGAAGAAACGTGTCACTGACAGTATAGCTCATTGATGTGGTTTTAAGATGACGGTGGAGCTCAATGACACAGAGGAATAAGGTGTATCAGGCTGTGGCAAAACAGAAAATACTTCGATTGTCTTTGATGGGCTTTGCTGATAGCATAGAACAGTAGCACACTTATCCTTTAAATGAATTTTTATCTATAGAATAAAATGCCATGTTTACACAGAAACCTTGATATAAATTAACCTGAGAATTTCAAGAAGGAGATGTGATGTTTGATTCTACTTACCGGGAAGCATTGAGCGCTAACTGAATGAGTTACATGCAATGAAAAGCCTTTGTTTTTCATATTTCTTGTGTTTATTTGTAGCTCTTTGTATCGCGCTGTCTTAATGAGGTTCTTTATTAGGTTTTTATTGACTTGACATCACTGTGAATACCTTGTATCTTCCTGGTATTGAATATTATAGCAGGTATGCAGGCTTTGAAAAGCTGATTAGAAAGCGGATGCAGGTCTAATTTATCATTTCCAGTTAGCGGCATCATATTCCCATCCCGGTGCCAACTGGACAGGTCGTCATTTTGCCTGCAGCAGGCTGTCAGTGGGACTGAGGCCCGTGTGTGGTTGAATATGTAGTGTGTGAATGTCCGTCCTGCCTTCAGCATCAGTCCTTTTCACTTCAGCCATAATTACCACTGTCTGAGGGTAACCAACAGTGGCGGATCTCATTATGCCATGATATGGGTCGCGTCTGCATATACAGGCGCACATACACTGCCTATTTACATATGAATGTATCCCGTTTTCCACACACACCCACAAGCAGGCACACACTCGTCTATCGACCCACCCACACACGCACACACACAAACACAGCATTTACATATAAAAGCGTTAATGTGTGACACACACATTACACAGTACACACACACAGCAGCCTATTCATACATGCACCTCACACATATGGGCTACTCATAAATTTAGACACTTCCGTCAGAAGGCCCTCGCCAGCCGACAGGGATATGAACCCAATATAGCATCCCAGAGATAAGCCAGTGACTCTGGAAGCAGAACTAATATTATTTGCACGGTGTCGAACGTTTATCTGGCGCCGCCTGCAAAGTGATGGTTCGGTGTCACTTTTGTTTAATAATGATGTGCCAATAGTAATATGCCTGCTGGCTGGAAACCTATTACAGTTCAAAAGATTATCCAAATACAATCTAATTTGGAATATTGCATTTTGACAGCCTGTGACTGGAGGAGGTGGGATGGTAATGCGATATTTTCTTTCCTTTTTAAAAATTCCAATTAACATTTTTAATGCTCAACAAACCAATGGTGACTGCAAATATGCAGAGGTGTTTGACAGTGCCAAATCTCCTGATGGGTTTCAGACAAAGGAGAGGGGAAAATAACTTTTACACAATGCAAACTTTTGATTAGGTGAGTGCCATGTTTGGGCTCTCCTGTCAGTTGACTTTAAATTGACATTGTGAGGAAGAGATAATCTTTAAATATACTGTAAGAGAGGAAACACTGTCAAATTGTTATACCCTATAAACACAAATCCTTATTTTACATTCATTATTCTTATCAGGGATGACAGAGTTGCCTACTGTTGTCACACTAAGAGGAGCAATCTTACATGCTACCTACTTTAATATCACATATTTGCATTAGCCTGTAAATTACCACTGGACAAATACTGCTTATCGACTGTTTTAACTCTTAGAAGTGTAAATAAAAAGGAGGAAATTAGTTTAAAGTAACTGAACTCCACATTTCCTGAAATATCCACTTATTACACAGCTCACAATAATGATCCAGAATGCTACCTACCACCAATATCACTTTATTAAGAGCTGTCTGTGCATACCTGCAGCCTTGAATTTAGCTACCTTATTATCACCTTCCTCTCATAAATACTTAACCAAGATAGATCAACACAGTAGATGAAATTATGAGAAAAAAGAGGAAGATTTTTGCTAGTTATTAAAATTAAGCTATTAAAATTGAAATTAAGATCCACCTCAGATCATCTGACATTCTTATATATCATCAATATCTAATGTTTAATGGACTCCGGGAATTATTTTGTGATAAAGTGTTTTAATTTACTTTTTTTGTTCGTACCCACTTCCCCTCAACTCCAATCAACAGTACTTCCTCTGTTAGTGATTTCCTGCTTTTCAATGAATGACTTTTGACAACCACCAGAGAGGCAGTGAGTTGTTGCTTCAATCACTGTGGGTATATGGGCAAATTAATGTCACGCCAGTAGAATTATGAGGCCTCATCTGACTCTTGAGCTTTGAATTTTTAATCTTCAGTACCCATAACTTTGTCCCACAGTGTATCTGTCATTTTTCTTGTTACATCATGTACCTGTGGCTGTGTCTTAGAAAATGAAGGTGCACGGGTAAACACCTGGTGACAATGTAAGAAGTTAATATATACACAGATTGCATAATAACAGGTTTGTTCTTCAGCTTATGGTTCTATACCTAACAGGTTATGACATGTGCATGAAACAAACAAATGAATGAAAACCAAGGGATAAATAATGGATTGACTGAATTTTAATTGCACACAAATATTCAAATAAGTGAAACTAGTATGAAAAAACAAAATATTTTCATTGAAACATTTAAATTCTCTTTATTCTATTTTCATCTTATTTTTATTGTTATGATCAAGTGGGTTTTATTCTTCATTTTATTTTCCACTAATTTTCTAGCCCTGTTGTCACTGTGGTGATGATGGTCCCTTAACTGTAAGTAGTAATTTTAGCCCAAACCATGTTTTTCCTGACCTTTTTTTTTTTGGATCTAAACTCAACCAAACTATTACCATGGTGATAAAATATCAGAAAACAGTTATACAGAGATTTGTAATTTTAGAAAGCATAGACGAGCAATGTTGTCCTGCCGATGGATGCATCAGAAGAGAGAATGTGTCGTCCTAGAAGGCACGGACAAATTGTTTTTGGAGGACTTGTTGCACAATGACAACACTGGCATGCTGATGTTTAGCAGTCATAATTACTTTATCATGTTAGCATGCTAACACTTGGTAATTAGTGCTCAGCACAAGTCAAGCTAAGGCTAATGGGAATATTGGGCTACTTAAAATTTTGACCTGATGAGTCAAAAAAACTAAACGTGAACGTGTAAATGTATTCATGGTAATCCCTCAAATAGTTGTTTGGAGGAAAAGTCATCAAAATCAGTAGGATACATCCTCTGGGCACCATGGATATCCACACCAAATTTCACGCCAATCCATCCAGTGGTTGTTCAGATATTTCAGTGCGGAACAAAGCAATGGCCTGACAGACAGATGTTGCCTCAAGAAAAGCTGAAAGTAGAAGTAATCAGCAGAAATGGAATATAGTGTTTATTATTCTGTTTTCATTAGTGTGCAATCACCTGAGAAGAATGGTTACCTTAGAATGAACTCTTTATGTCTACAGAGTCCACCATGTTCCTTCAGTAGCACAGACTGAACAAACCAAACACTGACACTAGTTTGCACCTTTCATGTCACATGGTTGGAATCTTCAGCCTCACCGCTAGCTACCACTAAATACAACACACCGGCCCTTTAAGACAAGTTAATTCTACATTCTAAATATTACACATTCAAAACACTGTCTCGTTCATTTTCATTGAATATCGTTTAATTGCCTTACAACTGCAGCAACATCCCTTGATACAACCACAGCGATAATTAGGGTTTAACCTCAGTCTGCTCAGTGTAACAGAACATAGGCTGATAATTCATCAACATTCATTTGCTCTAAATTATGTCTGTTTTTTCACTGAAATTGTTCAGGTTTCTCAATGAGGATCAGCCTTAATGTTTACTTTCTCTGTCAACAAGTTCAATAATCAGTAATTTTATGGTTGACATTTTGCACTCAATTTTCTTTGAAATGAGCCTTTCACTCTACATTTGTAAATAAACAGATTGAAGAGCAGCTATAAATATCTTCACTTCTTTTTCTTCTTAGCAGATTTTCTTTTTTCTTTTTGATGTGGGAGGATGTGCTCTTGCAATAAAGCTTTTGGCTGATGAAACAGGGTGTTGGTCTGCCCACCAGATCTCGTTTCATCTTCAGAGCCTCGAACATCAACTAAGCAAAGGTTGATTGCTGGTGGGATGTAGAAAACTTCATCTTGAATGTACAGAGAGTACATCTGAGGGCTGATACTGACTAAAATAGTTGTACTGGTAGGCTAGAGTGCAAAACTGGAAGGACTCTTACAGTAAAATGATACTGGAGAGATACATTCAGTAACAGATATGTCTTCTTCCATATTACTATGCATACTGTCAACTTCCTGCACACGTACAGTATGTGACCTGCAATTGAGTATTTCATGGTGATGGACCGTATACTGCGCTGCCCGGATAAGAATTCGCCCATTGCAAATGCTTAGATTGAGTTGTGGTCGCGGAGGGAAATAACATCTCTTCATGTCGTGATGTGTGAGACATCAGCATGGTCAACCATAACCATTTCTGGAATTCTGATGAGTTCATTGGTAATGTGATTGCCTGCTGTTGCTTCACTTGTAATGGAGCTGTGGGCATGTTTAGTTCTTTTAAAAGAAAATGCTAATTTCAGCCAGAAGGCACGTAATGACAAATGAGAATGATAATAAGACTCCATTTGCTATCTGTGTCTACTTCCCTCTCTTCTCTTATGGCATTTTTTCTCTAGCACATGACTCATATCCTCTGTCCAGCTCTGATGTTCTTCACAATGTTCACGTCTGTCTGACAATAAATTAATTTCTATCTTAATAAAATTCACTAACATTTCAATATTCTGCTTTTGTGTTTTTTGCTCTGTCGCTAAATTGCACCAAATGTGGGTGGTTACTCCTTGGTTGCTCCCTGAATGAATCCAAGCTGCATAAGATTTTGAGGCAAGCACATAAAATCCCCTTATGAGGTACACAGAGCACACATGAGCAGATACAGATCACTGAGATATCAAGAGACACATAAATGCACAAGGCAACAGATGCCATTGTAAGTATGGTAATATGAACCTAGAGGGGAGGAGGCGGGAGAGGGGAACAGCAGCGTGTTTCAGGTAGGAGCAGGCAGCATAAATAGAAACAGCAGCAGCAGTATGAAGGGCTGTCAGATGATAAACACCAGCTCATCAACTTGTGAGAATGTGATTGGTGATTGTCACATCTGGCTGAATTAACTTTAGGCTCCATAAGTGTTCCACAGCAACAGGAAATTCATAAAATCTAATCTAATGAATGATTTCTGCAAGCTGAAATGAAAGCAGAGCATGAGAGTGAGCATAGAGAGTTTTTGATTGGTTGATAATAACAGTCTAAGGTGTAAACAAGCTTAAGCTTGTTTTGTACCTTTGTACGTTTGAACAGTGTTTCTGTGAGGACATCACACATATTTTAGGCCCTGGACTGCATATTTATAACATGAGCTGTGGCTGCACTGGATTGAAGGTTGCCATGCTGGTGTAAAAATAATTATTTCTACCTTTTCCAGGATGAGAAGAATAACATTTCTCCATTTTTTGATGACCACACCTGCTGATTTGTAGCCATAGTGGCAGCATGGCTCGAGGGATGTTAATGTCTGTCAGGTTAGAATTTCTCAAAGCTACTAGACAGATTGGCATGGAAATTAATGCAAACATTCATGTCCCCTTCAGGATGAATTGTAATAACTTTGATGATCCCTTAACTTTTTATGTAGTGCCATCATCAGGTCAAAATTTCAATTTGTACTAATACTTCAGTTTATAACCACATGCCTGACAAACTAACTGTACAATGTGTTTATGCAAATTAGCAAATATGTTAGCACGCTAACCTGCTAATCTAAGATGATGAGCATGGGAAACATACCTGGTAAATATCAGGATGTTAGCATTGTTATTATGAGTTAGCGTGTGTTAGAGTGCTTACATTAGAATGTTAGCTCATATTTAGCTCGGTCAGCGCTGTGCAGTAGTCTTGCAGAGCCGCTAGCTTAGACTCTAGTCTTGTGTTACACTTGAACGGCATCTCTGTCGTAAGACATTGCACAAATTTTAGGCCTTGTAAGCAAAATATTTATAAAATTACCTAATTTTTATCATAAGCTTGGTCATCTTTGGGCATATCTATAATGATAAACATTACTGGAATCACATGTACCTGGACTGCACTGTATTATTATATGCAAAACAGTAGCTTTTTTTCTTTCTACCTGCTGTTTTTTTCTCTGCTCCTGACCTCCGTTGATGCTCTGCTGTAAATATGTCAACATGGTGTCAAGTCATCTGCATTGTCATCTGTGGGAATAGGAATAATGCATCACCAAACAACACGTTAAGCCAACACAGCTGTTATTTACACAGGGTTTACATTCTGTTTTCCCTAAAAATTGGTTGGCAGCACATTTGGACTTTCATCAGAAATGCACATTGGCCCTCACAGCTCCTAGCTTGATGTTTGTGTTTTTATGTCCTATACTGCTTAATAGTGATTTTTCTTTCTTTCTACTGGGTACATTTAAAAAAGATTTTGGATCTCAGTCAAGCTTTCCTGGTCAAATAATGATTACATTAAATGATACAGAAATATAGACTGATTTAATTTTTGCACATGACTGGCAACAGACCTGTTTTCATCCGGAGAGTACCCATCCCTACTCACTGGTTGAGAGACATTCCAGCTTCCTGTCTGTATTCCACAGCAGATGAGATGTTACAGTATCATATCAGTTCGGCAGAGTCCCCAGCACCCAGAGATATAGCACCCACACACACGAACACACTCACTGGGGTGGATGGGTCTGCCAATCAGCCGAGCAGACTGCAGCCCAATCCTCGGCTGTTTGGCTCTCTCCCACAACAGTGTGACTCACTCTCGCAAGCTTTGCAGTCAGCGGAGCGTATCAGCCTCCATCTTCACAGGAAACACTGCCACAGCTTCCACTTTTCTATCTCATTATATACTTACACTTGCTAATAAACCCGCATGCTCAAATCAGCCATGCAAACATGAGCTCAAAGTGTGCTGGGAGCATGTCGGCAACAAGGACAGAAAATAGTCCCTGTGATGGCACTGACGCTGTTTGCAGGCATGATGTGTTAATGATTTTGCCACAGGAAGGAAAAATGCAAGCATACAAGCATAGTGCAGACATACATACCCTTCATTTCTGTCAGTTATAGGGTGACTTTTAAATGAGTCATAAAGAATTGGGTACTCCAAAGATTGCAGGAACAGTATAACAGAGTTTCAACCCAAATGCAATATTTCATAAAAAGCCACCAGCCATCAGTCTACAAATAGCATACTGTACATCAAAGGTTTTGGCACAAACGGGAGCTGGGCTTTAAGGCGCAGTATAAAGCTAAAAGTGCTGCAAAACAAAGCTGTGACTTCGAGTAAGTGTGTGTGTGTGTGTGTGTGTGTGTGTGTGTGTGTGTGTATGAATGATCTCCTGCTAGTGTGTGACTTGGGAGACAAGATGAGTCACACTCACAGCTGTGTCTCATGTACTCAAAGTAACACGATGTGCTCATATAGACATGAACACACACACACATGCACGCATGGACACATACACACACTCCTGAATACATCCACAGATTACATGCCACATCTCACAGGCAAATTATAAGAATACATCTTATACTGAACATGTAGTACTCTCTTTTGCAAACTCTTTTTCATTTATTCATGCACTGCTCTTGGTTGACTCTAACGCTTGTAGTCATTCTTTGCTGGCAAAACATTGGCAATTATTGTTCAATGTTTAACATGCTGTGTATCACTCAAAGTTCTGCACCTTTTGAGTATGCAGTTTAAAAAGTTATAGCTCTGAAATGTCACCTTTTCCAGACTTCAGGACTTGAAAACATACAGTATACTAATATCCATATCTAGTAAATGGATTGGCACAAGATTTTGCACAGACATTCATAAAAGCAATGACTTCCTCTGACTTTCTTGGGTTTGAGTGAAATGTCTCAAACAGTGTGGAGGGAGAGGGTTTCTGAAGCTATTCGACTGTCTGTCATTCTCTCAGCCTAATGACATCCACACTTTGTGTTTGGGGCTAATTAATTAGCATGCTAACGTGCTACACTAAACCATAGTGAATATGGTAAACATCATACCAGCTAAACATCCATATGCTAAAATTGCCATTGTGAGCATATCAACATGCTGATGTTTGCATTTAGCTCAAAGGACTGCTATCCTCCAGAGCCCAACAGAGCTGCAAGCATCAGCTCGCTGACTGTAGACTCTCAGTCTGATTTAACAGCACTGAAGCTACATTATGCAGTGAGATTTGATCATTAGCATAATCAACGCCCCAAAGTGCTATATGTTCTGGTTCAATTTGTTCAGGATTCATCAAATTTAGTCACGTCAGTGGTGGTATTAGTAGACCTGAAATCGTGAAAACATCACTATGGTCGTCAATGCTGTGTCATCACTCAGTGGCAGAACTGAAAAGAGAGTGGTTTGACATGAACTTAGATGCCAACACTCATCTTGCTTAAAAAAAGCCATCATTCAAATGGGTACATGATATGCACTGTCCCTGAGAAATAAGTGGAATACATAAATAAAATAAATTGTTGGAGAGCTAAAAGCAGCTAATAGCTAAATAAATTAAATCATTCCTCAGTGACTTCAGCACTCCATACAACCATTTCAGTCTTTCATTACAATGAACTATTTGACTGAACAAAAACATCAATAATACCACTTACTGTAGATTTAAAATAGCTTTATATTCTTTCTACAATATATTGATAAAATAGAACCAAACATGAACAAAGCTGAACACATTTAGGTATGCTGATCACAACTTTATTTTGGTCATTCATTTTACTCGGGTGACACTTGATTCGCCTTTTATTCCATTATCTTCATCAAAAATAATATCACAATAAAACAATGAAACACCAATAATAACATCCGGGGGACAGTGCAATGAACCAATCAGGACATCATGATTATTTTATTTTTACTTTTTTGTCTAACTTGAACTCTATTACTCAAACTAATTTAACTAAACTAGAGGACCTGATCAAACAAGTGGCCTCTAAGGTGCCAGTGCAAATTTCTCACTTCAGCGTGTCACCACTTACTCGCTGCTGCTGTGTACGCCTGCAAATAAAAACTCTGATTGGTGTAAAAATAAAGAGAGGGGAAGAGCTGGGCCAATCAGAAAAGGGTCTTTGTTCTGAGTTGAAAATAGAGCACTTGAAGCCCAACTGTTGCCTGGAGACATGGACTGCAGGCAATTAAGGAGCCAGATTACAGTGGGGAGAAAATAGGTGATATTGTCAATGGAGCACGAATTTGTGCATGCGTGTGGGTGTGAGGGTGAGCGGGTGAGTGCAGGTGCATCTGACTGTACATGCGTTGAACACAGCGGGCTGAGCATTAGTGCAGAAATGTGAAAATGTAGATATAGAATTGTTAATCATTCTTTATATCCTTGACATCTTCCGCATGTGAGCACCTTTCTGAATGTCCTGTGATCCTACACTGTGACTTAAAAAAAACAATTTATAAAAATATTGAGCAAAACCAAACGCTACCAAGTGGGAGGTAAAAACATATAATTTTCTACCAGCTGATAGTAGGATTCAGCTCTCTTTGAGGTTTGAGGTGGACATTACTCACTGTATTTTTAAAATACAACACTAGTGCACTGCACAAACACAGTCTATGGTCAACACCTACATCCCTATCCTGCACTGCAAGATGTTTAAGAGAACCACAAAGTCTCTAAATGAAGTCTTGTCTTACATTTTAATTTAGTATTTTAGATCAATTTGTGCTTTTAAATCCTGAGAAGTACCTTTTCTAAGTCTTAAACGACAGGGCCACCATGAACGGACATTAGCTTGGCTGCATGAAAAAGATGTGACCAGAAGCTTGGTGACGTAGTGTCTACTTGCAAGGCTAGTTGGTGAACTGCTGTAGCTGTCAAGCTTCTCCCCAGTTTCTCTCGAGTGTTGTGCTTGCTCTGAAGAGAAACTGAAGAGAAAAAATAGTTCCAGTCTAATGGTCAGTTAGAAAATTGGGAGTTCATCCTCATTTTATTTTGGACTCTCTGGCTCTCCATACCCTGAAATGTCAGCAATGTCAAGACAGCTTTCTAGTGGTCAGCAGCATAAATTTGCATGTCAAAGTTCACCAAAGTCAAACTGAAGAGTGGATCCCCCGATCGTAGTCATTCCAGGGGAATCAATTGATTTTGCCATGAAATTTTGCAGCTTTAAATCCTGGTGCGTCCAAAACTTTGCGTCTACTGTAACACCCAGGTCACAAAACAACCTTGACTTGAACAACTGATCAAAACCAATAATAAGACGAGGTAAATGAGGCCCCGGGACTAGAACAAAAGCCTGTACACCATGTAGCTCAGCAGGGATCTTTTTTAAGAAGTGAGCTGCACATTTTCCACTTTCGACAGTGTGATGGGTATCTTCCTCTCCTCTATACCTGGTGGCTTAGTGACCACATCCCCTGGAACCCTCCACTTTGGCCCCAACTCTCCTCTCTGTTCTCCTTCCCCTGGTCTGTGGAATAGCCTCTCTTTCAAGTTGGCCTTGGGGAGGATCCAAACGACAACCCCCATCGCCACCAAGGCCGAGCCGAGACAGGAGAGCCCTATCCCCGCTGCAGTGCTGAGGTGCAGACCCCTGTTGAAGCTTACAGCCTGGGTGTCCACGAAGAACAGGTCTCCCTCTCCGAACGACTCGATTTTATGTGGAGTGGAGTAACCGACTGACAGGCTGGTAATACCTGCAGTCAGGATCAGGAGACCCAGGGCCAAGGACACCTAGTGGAAGACAGAGATAGAAACCTAAAGTGGTAATTTGTGCAGCCCTGTCCTTTTTTTCTGCAGCTGGTAATCTTTCCTCAGCACACTGCACTTGTTAGGAAAGGTCATTTTGTTGTTTGTGATGTGAAAAAAAATCCAAATTGCCAAATGGGCAGGGGGCTTACATGAAATCCCTCACCTTTACAAATACCACTACACCAGCGCTTGCAGTTCATCATCGAGGCAACAGTCTGAAATGCACTGTGTGCACTATGTGGCATGATTATATCAGAGAGCGTTTTTCCACTGGGGGAGCTCATCACTGGCAGGTGAAAACAATCGACAGGCGACACCATGTGTCACAGAGGTGGTACGTCTGTCTGCAGCCTTACCCAGACCGACAGTGAGGCTGGCAGAGAGAAGGTAAGAGGTGCATGGGCAATTTGGCAGTCTAATATTGGAGAACTTTTGGTGAAAAACTGTCATAAAGGTAGAATAAAAAGTACACCTTTTCCATGACTGAATCTTAATGTATTGTTAATAAGGTAGAGCACTGATGAGGACTGCTCATTGCTCTGACAACCTGGGAAAAATATTCACCCAGTGTCCCTGTTTAATGGAAAATAGTGCAATGTTATGTTCCATGAAGTAGACATTTTATTCATCCACCACATTATTAGACACTGCCAGATGACAAAACGTGCATGCACTTTGGGAAAAAATAAAACGGAACCTGGAGAAAATGAAAACAGATTTTATTGGGCCTTCGCCTTGGTCAACACTGGTGTTTGGTCTGCTGCAACAGGATATGAAATGCTTAGATTCATTTAGCAGTTCAGGGTCGACAGGATAAAAAGCTGGTTTTCAAAAATTTGTAAGGGTAGTGGGAAACAAGGGCTGGACTGAGAGACAGAATGCCATGAAGAAATACACTTACAAGACTCTACTACATGATTGAATTTACTTTCTATGAGGATATGTGACCTGCCGTCTCTCAGGGGGATTCTGCTTACATTTCAAACAAACCTGGGACATAAAAGACAACAGTGGTGGATTTAATCTCTATTGTGTTTAATCAGTCACTAACAGATATTTATGTATACCAAATATCAGAGAAGGACTGATTAAAGGAAATACTCAATATGTCTAGCGACTAAACAATGCAAGAAACGCCAGAGAGGCTGAGCACTGAAGACGCCGACAGACACATTTCCGACACTGTCTGATGTGTATTTCGTGGAATGGTTTACTGTTTGTTTACTGATGGTGAGTAGTTGGTTCCTCTACCTTCCACACAGCTGAGCTCCACCACGGGGCTGACCTCTGGCTCTGGACGAACCCCTGATCCTCTGGGTCCCTCTCCCACATGGAGGACGAGCACTCCTCATAGAAGTGGTGCAGATAGGAACGAACCCCAAACTGAAGACAGCTAGAACCTGCCTGGAAGGATGATGTGCACAAAGGGGCCAATTTACACGGGAAGATAAACGTCCTCAGTGGTTTCATTTGCCTGCATCTCTCTTTCACATTTGGCGGAAGCACAGGCTCGATAACACCTCGGATTACAGCCTGCCTATAGGAATGGACGCTGTGTGATTCGACTGCACATGCGAAATATTTGCACTGAATTCGTGGGCTGTAATCTAAAGTCTTAACAAAGTGTAAGCCGATGTTCTCTGCACACCTGACTAATGTTGATCATGACTCTTTTAGCTGCAATAAAATCCAATAAAACTCGAAGATCACCCAGGCAAACTGAAGCTCACCTCACTCCCGGAGGACTCTCCTCCTGAGCCCGAGACACAGGCGTCAGAGCACAGCGCCATCGCACCTCACGCACCTTGTACACCTGCGGAAGAAGACACAGATAGATGCTGTGGGTGGCGCACAGATTGATATGTGTAATTCTCTGCGGCGAGGCTGGTGTGACACAAACACTGTTTATCTGCTGAATATGGATTTCCTTCAATAAGAGCCTCCCTCCCCTCAGAGACTGGTTATAAATCGTGGCCCGTGTCGTCAGGTTGCCCCAGTTATTGTTGCCGCATGCGAACGATTGACGGCTACCATGGCCCTGAGGTAGCTCTATTACCACCCACGGATGAGTCACACATATGCAAGTGCGTGCACACTCTATTCTTCCTCGTACGCATAAGCACACACGTCCCTCTGTTGTTATTCTCCTGAGGTGGTTTGATTGATTTCTTTCATTCTCTGCCTTCCAACTGTTCCTCTCAGCAGCCACACATGCCTTATCTCAGTCTGTACTAAACAGTGACTTTAACCCGACTGCAATTTGAAACATAACCCTGAAAAGCAAATCAGTAATCACCAGAGGAGAACATCCTGCTCGGGTAATGTGATGTTTTCACCCTCCTCCAAGGCCAAAATCTCGAGCCTGACAGGGTGAGTTGTTACCAACCTCTGTCCAATTAAACATGCTTTTTGCGATTCCGTGTGATTCATGTTTGTTTAGAAGCTCTGGTCTTGTTTTAACTGGAAATTGTGGGGTATAAACAAAAGTAATACAAAGCAATGCAAGAAAGTAAACTTCTCACGCTGAAGAAAAACATTAAAACAGATAAACAGAATATCAAAAAAATTTTATTTCAATGGACTGTCATGAATTAACCCTAAATTACCTGTTGCAGTTCGTGCTGTCACCTTATTGAGTAAAGCTTTTAGAAAAAAGTATCATATTATCTTCTGAAAAGAGCGCTGAATGTCGCCGCTGACTTCATCAACTTAAAATCTCATTTTCATAGCATTGAACATCCCAGTAATTTTTGTTGGGCTCAGTTTTTCCATTGAAAGAAAAAAGATCTGACCTCTCTGGTTTAATTCAAGCTGAATGTCAACACAATTAGAAGAATGAATTAACGAAAAAGCGAGGCGGGGAAGTCCATAATTAACACGATTTCAATGGAAAACTTCAACTTTGCATGACCTCACTTTTGATGATGCTTTTAAATGAATGTGTGAAGCACTGCTGAGTGACTCCAGTACATTATTTCCAGTATCTCCATTTTATACTAATTTATACTTCTACTTCATTACATTTCAGAGGAAAATGTTGTGGCCTACATTTATATGACTGCTTCAGTTACTGGTTCCTGAAGTATTCTGCAGTATAACAGACTAACATGTTAACATTAGCTCTGTTTTGATTTGCTAAATACTTCTTCCATCTAACTGACTCACACTATGATATTTGACCCTTATGATGAATTTGGTAGTATGTGCATCTTTGAACTGGTCATGATATGAATGCTAATGTCACTTCTTTGATATGGCTTCCAACATTCTTTCTGAATTTCATTTTCATGACCGTATAACACATCCTGAGATTCAAAGCAACTAAATACATGTACGCAAGTACTATACTTAAGTGCTATTTTGAGGTATTTGTACTTTACTTTAGTATTTCTATTTTATGCTACTTTGGAGCCCAAAGATGTAAAATTTGGTCAATATTCTAGAAATGCTGTGACCCTTTGCAGGAGGCTGACCCCTCAGTTACGACCACTGAACTAACTTTATGTTAAAACTCCACCAGCCAAATGCTGCTTAATGCGCTGATGCATCAGTGTTAACAGTGTAACCATTCCATAGATCATGACACCCAGTTTATGCAAAACCAACGCTTTTACTTAAATAATTGTAAGAATGTTTTGCTGATGATACTTTGCTCTACTTGGGAGTAGGATTTTTTGTAACGGAGTAGTTTTAGACTTGAGTAAAGGATCTGAGTACTTGTTCCACCAAAGCTCTTTAATATGCAAATACGCTTGAATTAATATGTGGAGCTCTGAGGCTGACTCACAGTATATTATGATGGATTACGCTCTAAAGTGTGGTACCAAACCCACTGCTTTAGAATACTAACGGGATTTACTTATTTATTTTTCACACAGATGTATTTCAGATTTTTTTTCCTCCCACGGTCATAAAACATGTTGAACCTGGTCTAGGTTTTGGCCGGGTGTCCAATCCAACACACAGCTCTACACTGAAGCACAGCGCTGTCCATGGTGCTGATAAGTTTGCCCCAACTTTCCTCCAGACTCTCACGCGAGTTAAATCCACATTGAGCCCATTAAAAAACACCAAATTCAGCATTTTATTTGTCTTGCTGGATCTTAAAGCTCCCCGAATACGCAACAGGGTTTCTTCACGCCCCGCACTCATGTGGGATGCATTTGCGTTCCCATGCCAATAACCAACTGATGAGACAAAATATGTCGCATTTTGATATGACTGGTCGCATCGTTTGGAAACAGAAAGATGGAGCTTATTCCTTTTCAGCGCAGACACAAACTAACCGCCAGCGCTGGACATCAGTGAGTCATCGCGGCCATGCAGCCTCAGTCCATTTCACACTTTTCTCCAACGCACTTTTTTTTTCTTTTTTTTTTGTCCCTGCCTCCACCACCACTGCAGCCTCCTCTTTTCACCCAAATCGAGTTCACAACCACTGACGGACTCTGTCTTACCCCCTGGCCGGAGTGCTGGCTCCTCTCACTGGGGATCCATGCGCTGTCGGAGCCGTTGATCTCCAGCGCTGCTGCTGATGTGAATCAGCTGAACGGAGACACTGAGCATGCGCGCACGGAGAGAGAAACGTGTGAACTGATGATGATCCTTATGAGGTAAACGATTCAAGTCAAGTCTGTCACAAGTTAGGTTCATGGTAGCATCTACACTATCCATCAATCAGTAATGTTTCTCAAACAACACACAATTTACTCTTTCAAAATAAAGATCTTTTCATTTGGATTAAGCAGAAGAATTCACAGCCTTTCTTGGTATGAAGCTGGATTTTATTATTATATTTGACCTTCTTCCTCATCATCTCTTTCCACTACACAGTATCCCAGCAAAACTTTAAAATACTATAGGAAAAGAGCATAAAACAGAAATATGTGTCCATATACCACAGGAGATTAAAGCATAAACCACTCAACTCTTCATGGGGTACCATGGATCCACTACTTGCCTGAAGGAATATTTAGTGGTATTATATGAAAGCCAGATTAAGACTGCCTATATATTTATCGGCGTTCTTATATTCTCGCACTGTTGTCAGTTATTCAGCTGGGATGAGCCGTTTGAAATCCCCCCGGCGCATTCTGCACCTGTCGAGATATTATCCCTTTGAAGCTTGTTTAGTCTGATGTTGGGCCACAGGGGCTTTTGAATTGGTTCAAACTTTTCTTGAGTGACCTCATCTTGACCCATACTAGGGGCCATAAGTCCGGGCATTTAGGCCTCTGATGCTTTGATTTTGACCTTTCTTTTTCATGATCAGTCTCCTGTGTGTCCCCTAACTTTGTGGTGGTGCAGTGCTAAATCACTGCTGTATTAATGGCTGTGGGTTTAGATTTTCAAAAATCATATAGGGGTGTAATCTTCAAAATGTTCCCAAATTGTACTACGTTTGGCTATAAAGTGGAAGTTTAGTGAAAAGCTTATGATTATGATTTTTAGAGCAAGTTTTGGGACATTAAATCCTACATGATTAGCAGACATTACCTGTGGGGTCCCACAGGGTTCACATCTTTGGTCCAAATATATTCAGATTTTTTTTTTTATACCTTGGCCTTTTCTGTTCTTTATTGTGCTTTTCTGTACAATTTCACTTCATTCATGAATTCATTCATTCATCAGTGAAGATTGCACTTTTACCAGCACAACCTTAGTATTGAGCATTATAAAATAAGTACAACATTCTTCAGGAATATCAAAGAAATACATAATGATTTTTTATTCAAATAAGTAAGGTTTCCTCCAAAAAACAAACAACAAAAAACATTAACATTTGCACACATAAATCAATCAAGTTGAGAACTCTTCGTGGTTGCATCCTTTTAACATTTCACTGCCAGTGAGATAAATATTCTAATGTAAAGCAAGTTTTTACACAACTCAAGAGTCTCTGAACTACCCGTCAAATGCCAGTCTGACAGAATAGTCTGCTTAAATTGAGAGTGGCATTCATCAGCTGTCAGTCACTGATAATGCCTCCAGGGAAGAAAACTAAAGAAGCATTTCTACCTCTGTAAGCAGAAGCTCTCAATAAAGGCAGGCTCGCTTGAAGGCAGGGTCCGCAGCGGAGATAATGTTAAAAGAGGCTCTCTCTCTCTCTCTCTCTCTCTCTCTCTCTCTCTCATACACACACACACACACACACACACAGTCCACATTCAGATATGTGCCAATATGTGGTCTGTAAATTTTTCAGTGTTTTGTGAAGATGCATTATTTATGCAGACTGTCATAATAGATCCCAAATGAAAAGAAAACAAATACTGTCATTTTCACATATGCCTACCAGGGAGAATACATGTGTGTGTGTGTGTGTGTGTGCGTGTGTGTGTGTGCACTCATGGGGGCAGTGGTTCATCATCTCTGTATATTTGTTATTTGGACACAGTAGGATAAGCCATAAAAGGCAGAACGAGACTGTTTCCAAGGTGCCCTGTTGAGAGAGAGACAGAAAACTGTTCTTGTTTGTTGTTCACACACACACACACACACACACACACACACACACACACACACACACACACACACACACACACACACACACACACACACACACACACACGTGTTTTTGTATGACCAAGCTGTGCTCTAGAGGAAAAAAAAATTTCCATGGTTACGAGTCCAACGAGGTCAGACACAGGAAGTGAGTGCTAGGTGTTGATTGGCTGATAGATAATTACACTTCCCTTTAAGATGATGTGCAAACAAGACCTCTTATTTTTACATCTACTCTCTTTAGAAGCTGCTGTAAAGTGCTATCAGTCATTTGAATCCATGCCTCGCTTCCCTTACGCAACTTCAACCTCGGTTTAGTGAACATCACCCGGAGAGCCTCTTTACACTTTATAAATCAGTAAAAAACCCACCATATTACATGAAAGGTGCACACAGTCATACACACATGCACAGGTAATAGTATTAATATGAAAGCAAGGTTGAGGTTAGCTTTTTAAATGATCACACAGTGGAAGTGTAACAGGTTTGGGGGCGCTAGCCTACTTGTAGTGCCTAACCTACTTATTACTTCCTTTATTCCTTCAGCTTGGGAGGGTGATCCTTTGGTGTGGTAAATTATGCATTGTGCTTGTCTGGTATCTTAAAAATAACCTGTGCATCAACCCACACCAGCCCATAAAGGAGCTGTCAATATTCTGGAACATCCAAGCCATCATGTTAATTAGCTGTGAAAAGCCTTTCATTTGTTGGCTCATCAAATAGAAAGAGTAAAACATTTTCCAAAACCACAATATTTAGGTTTGATGACTGAGAAGACAGTTTCAGTCTTTTCATTTTCTACACTTGTCTAATCCTTGTCAGGGTAGGGAGCGTGCCCGCTATCCTGGAAGATGCTTTTTGACATGTCGGTAGCTCAGTACGTGCCATTGAGATATAGACATTCACAAAGGTTCCAGTCTCTGTACTTCATTTTGAAACACCTTTTATACTTCTGGAACCCATAAATTGTTAGAACTTAAAGGAATAACTTTGCCTTTTTAGGAAATACACCTTTCTTACAGACTTGAATGAGAAGACTGATATAACTGTCATGTACAGTGCTGTGAGAAAGTATTTGCCCCCTTCCTGATTTCTTACTATTTTGCATATTTGTCACACTTAAATGTTTCAGATCATCACACAAATTTTAATACTAGACAAACATAACCTGAGTAAATACAAAATGCAGTTTTTAAATGATGATTTTATTTATTAAGGGAAAAAAGCTATCCAAATCTACATGAGCCTATGTGAAAAAGCACTTGCCCCCCTTGTTGAATCATGAGTCAACTGTGATTAACCACATTTTTGGAAAGTTGAGTTCAATTTCACTGACCGCACCCAGGCCTGATTACTGCCAGACCTGTTCAAGTAAGAAATCACTTGTCAACCTGTCTGAGAAAGTGAAGTACAGTAGGATGCAAGATCTCGAACAGAAACACATCATGCCGCAATCTAAAGAAATTCAAGAACAAATGAGAAACAAAGTAATTGAAATCTATCAGTCTGGAAAGGGTTACAAAGCCATTTCTAACGCTTTAAGACTATAGCAAACCACGGTCAGAGCCATTATCCACAAATGGAGAAAACTGGGAACAGTGGTGAACCTTCCCAGGAGTGGTCGGCCTACCAAAATTACTGCAACGACGACTCATCCAGGTCACAACAGAACAACATCTAATGAAGTGCAGGCCTCACTTGCCTCTGTTAAGGTCAGTGTTCATGATTCAACAATAAGAAAGAGACTGGGCAAAAATGGCATCCATGGGAGAGTTCCAAGGCGAAAACCACTGCTGACCAAAAAGAACTCCAAGGCTCGTCTCACATCACAAGAAACATCTTGATGATCCCCAAGACTTTTGGAAAAATATTCTGTGGACTGACGAGACAAAAGTTGAACTCTTTGTAAGGTGTGCGTCCCGTTACATCTGGCTTAAAAAGAACAAAGCATTTGATAAAGAGAACATCGTACCAACCGTCAAACATGGTGGCGGTAGTGTGATGGTCTGGGGCTGCTTTGCTGCTTCAGGACCTAGACGACTTGCTGTGATTGATGGAACCATGAATTCTGCTGTCCACCAGAAAATCCTGAAGGAGAACGTTCGGCCATCAGTTCGTGACCTCAAGCTCAAGCGCACTTGGGTTATGCAACAGGACACGACCTGACACACACCAGCAAGTCCACCTCTGAATGGCTTAAAAAAAAAAAAAAATTAAGGTTTTGGAGTGGCCGAGTGAAAGTCCGGACTTGAATCCAATTGAAATGCTGTGGTGTGACCTTAAACAGGCAGTTCCTGCTCGAAAACCCTCCAATGTGGCTGAGATAAAACAATTCTGTGAAGAAGAGCGGGCCAAAATTCCTCCACAGCGAAGCGAAAGACTCATTGCCAGTTATCGCAAACGCTTGATTGCAGTTATTGCTGCTGCGGATGGCACAACCACTTATTAGGTTCAGGGGGCAATTACTTGTTCACATAGGGTCATGTAGATTTGGATAGCTTTTTTTCCTTAATAAATAAAATCATTACTTAAAAACTGCATTTTGTATTTACTCAGGTTATGTTTGTGTAATATTAAAATTTGTGTGATGATCTGACACATTTAAGTGTGACAAATATGCAAAAAAAAAAAAAAAGAAAAATAGAAGGGGGCAAATATTTTTTCACAGCACTGTATGTACACTGAATATGAAGCTACAGCCAGCAGGCAGTTAGCTTAGCTTAGCACACAGACTAGAAACAGCTAGCCTCGCTCAGCTCATAGGCAGGCCAGTGTTGGCAGACTTTAGGCTGTGAGTCAGGGTAAGTTAAGCAAGGCTAACCAGCAGCTGGCTTCAGCTATGTATTTACCATATAGACAAGGGAGTGGCACCAGTTTCCTTGTCTAACACTTGACAAGAAAACAAATATGCGTATTTCCCAAAATCTCAAACAAATTCTAACAAAGACAAACACATTCCTTCTATTCTCCCTCTGCGCCTCTTTCTTTTTCTCTCTCCACATCTCAGACACATGTTTTGTAAGCTTACCTTTCTACAGCATGATAAAGTCTATTTTCCTTTTCTTCTCTCTATCTCAAACCCAGGCATACCTTATGGATTCACAAAAGGCATATTAAAACTCAAAAATCATTCTGCAGGCTTTGACTTATCTTTTAATTGCACCAAGGGCTTGTTAACTCAAATTCCCTCTCTTTTCTCCCTTGTGCCATATCTCTTGTAAATTCAAGCATATGGTCAGGATACATCGGTCTATCTCAAATACAGGCATACCTTTTTAATTGCGTAATTAAATGCTGGTTAAATTCACTCTGCTGCTCTCTATCTCTTTCTTAAAAGCAGGTATTACAGGCGCACAGTTACGGATGCACCCAAGCTGCGTTAAAACCTCAAATCTTTTGTTATCTTCAATGTAGCTCTGCTTTTAGTAAGCACACATTTTAATTGCACAATAAAGCCTCTGTAAAGCACAAATTCCCTCTACCCCTGTGTATTATATGAAGCGGAGCTGCTGCATCGCTGCAGGCAGGGTGATGGCAGAGCACAGTTCAGAAGGTCACTGGATGTGGATGTGGGTGCAGGGCCAGGGAATGGCTGCGTTACATCACGCAGAGCGTCAGATAATGGCACATTAACATGAATAATGCATCCAGTGTTGACAAGCGGAGGGAAACACACAGAGTCTAAATATTCTATAAGGAGAGGAATTCATAGAATAGAATAGCACTTTGGGAACTAATGGGCCGTCAGGTGTCACATCCTATGATGAACAGGCAGAGGAGTGTGTGCATGTGTCTGTGTGTTGATGTGCGCCTGCATGGCCATACCGCTCGTTATTGTTTGACGTGGGCTATAAAACCTTCTCTCAAAAAACCTTTTTAAATGTATTCCCATTTTGGGCTTCATGCTTGCTTCACTTGTGCTTGTCAGGAGGGAAAAGTCTGTAAGCAGTGCGTGTGCACTATTCACTGTAATTTGATTTCCAGACAGTGGAAGTCTGGGGGAGACATAAGGCAAAAATAAAGCTGTCACAATATGTCTGTACTTTTACAAGACTTAGACAGTTACGTCTATTGAAAAATGTCTCTTCTGGGTCTCTGATTGATGTGCTTTCTGCAGTCAGTGGCGATATTAAGATTTCTTACTCCATTATAAGTAAAAGTCTTACATTCAGTGCAACTTAAGTAAGAGCATGTAATCAGCAAATGTTCTTAAAGTATCAAAAAGTTTTCATTCAGACTTTGTAATGGGTTATTATTACTTATATCATTGTGTTAACAGCATTTTGAAGACCTATATTTTTCTTATCCCACTTGAAACCTAAACCAACAGTGAATAGGATGATGGGTAAAAAAAAAAGGAGTAAAAACTGCCTTTCTCAGGACTATTTTAAGCTGCAGGATGACACGCATTTGGTCCTCTAGTGATTACTAGTGGCAGCAGGATGGTGTGTGTGGGATTCAGTCAAATAAGAACAGTGGTTGTGTTCATGGTAATGAAGGAACATGTCACCCAGAGCAACGGCGTGACTCATTGATGAATGAATCTCTGTGGCACTGAGGAATGATAAATCAGGCTGTGGATACACAGACAGTACTTGTTAATAGGATCAATTCATTGTTGCTTCTGGTCTTTTTATGTGATGTTGACCATTAAAAATTTAGTATTTTATCACGTGAGAGAGACATGGAGCTAACTTAACCACACTACAGTATTAATTTTGTATGTGAAATCTTAATCTGCAAAGTGGGCAATAACTATAGCTGTCAAATAAATGTTGTAAAGGTAAAGGTATAATATTTGCCTCTGAAATGGAGTAAGAGTATAAAGTAACAGAAAGTAGAAATGCTCAGTTTAAGTAACTAAAAACTGTACTTGCAGGGGTAGCTTGAATAAGAGGGGTTGCATGAGGTTCTTATCAATAGTCAGTATGTTACCGACTGTAAATGGTGATCCTCACTTGTCTGGAGTTTGGAGAAGCAGCAGGAGTAGCGGTGTAGGAAGATAAGCAATGCACTGCTGTGGACGGGGTCAACAAGTGTATGCTATATTAGAATATTTCCAAAGCTTTACCTTGACATCAGACAGTCCTTTCACTTGGAAGCTTCTGAAGCTCCTGTATTCCTCTGCAGGCCATGCACTGTATTGGGCAGCAGATCAGCTGTTTGGGTCAGAGTCTCAGCGTATTATGGAAGAGGCGATAAACACCAGAAAATGAAAATGAGTGATTATAACAGCAACAACAAAATGCAATTTACTGTGGAGATGAGAGAATTCCTTTCTGAACCAGAGCATACAGAGGAAGAACGTCTGCAGATGGAAAGTGAAGGGGCCGAAAGAGAGACAGGAGGGAAACGGCATTTCTTTACTGGCTGTTTGGTAAGTCGTTCATGTGTTTGTAGATATTCAGTGTTTTCTTACCTGATGGTTGGGTGCAGCAAGTGTCTTTCTGGTTTATTTAGCAGGAATATGTAAGTTCTATGGTTGAGAAAATGTATTTCCACATGAAAGGGCTGTCTGATGGAAAGGTAAAGAGTTGAAAATATTTTAGATATATATAATGTACATTTAAAGTGATAATGATTTTTTAGGTACGCCTCCTTTTACAACATTTCACTGTTGACCCCGTCCACAGCAGCACATTGCTTAGCTTCCTACATGGCTACTCCTGCTGCTTCTCCAAACTGGTGATGTGTCATCCTCCATCTACTGGAGCGAATACACTGACTATGGAGAAGTACCTCATACAACCCCACTTCAAAAAATCTGAAATCTCCCTCTGAACACAACACCCGAGTAAACGTATTTACAGCAGTTCTATATTTCAGCAATGTCTACTGTAAGTATGAAGTATCTGTAATTAAGAGAGGCCTCGACCAGCATATCCCCCTCCAAATCTTTACATCATGGATAAAAAGTCACAGGGCTTGACATTTACATGCATACCGATTTCAGCAGCCATCAAAGTGATTTGAAATCGGAATAAAATCATCATTATTAACTGTTCATGTCATGTTTCAGCTGCAGGCAAAAATGTTTTACATATCCTGTTAGATTCTACATGTTAGAGGATGAAAAACACCCAACTAAAACCCTCTTCCATAAGGCCCTGGAGCATGGTTCCTCTTCATCTTTCGGCCCAAGAGGGTAAATTTCATCATTCATCTACTGATTATCATTTTAATACACTATATTCTGTATTCAGATACAGGGCTATCCTGGGAACAAATCCACTTACATAATCCAGCTAAGGATTGAGCTCTATCTATCTATCTATCTATCTATCTATCTATCTATCTATCTATCTATCTATCTATCTATCTATCTATCTATCTATCTATCTATCTATCTATCTATCTATCTATCTATCTATTACCCAGCTCACGTCTCATCTCTTGCATCTCAGACAGACTGACCCACTTCTCTTCCGCTACCCGGAACAGACTGTGCCTGGAGGGGAGGCTGGCCACGACATACGGCCGCTGCAGAGCTGACTGGTTCAGGGGTCCATCTCAATGGGCTCCTTTTGCTCCCCGTCTTCCCTCAAGTCATTACAGCGGCAGATAGCAGACAGAGGGAATGGATGGGTTTCATTGCAAGGCGGCGCTTCCACTTGTCTGATCATTCAAGGTCATATCGAGCAGATCAATAAGACTACAGTGATGTATGGGGAAGTGGTTTGTGTGTGTGTGTGTGTGTGTGTGTGTGTGTGTGTGTGTGTGTGTGTGTGTGTGTGTGTGTGTGTGTGTGTTTGTGGGGGGGTGGGATGGGGGGGATTACACAGACAGACACCTGCACAGGGTCAGACACAGTGTGTTATCTCAGTTCCCAGATCTGTCACTAGATGTCAGTGGAATGCAGCACAGGGCTTTGTGGAAGCTTGAGTTTATCAATGCAAGTTCCTTTGTTTCTTCAGTCTTCACACAGCGGAATAACAGCATACATATTTGAGGCCGTGTAGTGTGTTTATCTACTAAAAGCCTCCTGCAGCTGCTTCAGTTAGAGCTTGAGTACATTAATGATATCTATGAAGAAACACCGCCAGTGGGATGTGTTTACACTTTGCCTGATGAGTAAAATTCACAAGTTTATTTTTACCCTTTTCTCCAGTAGAATAAAAACATACAAACATAAAACTCATTTCCTATGAAGCCAGTTATCAAACGGTTTAAGCACCGATTTCTAAAATATCAAATGTGTTTACAGAAGAAATATTTGTCACTGGAAGCATCTTTGCCCTTCCAGTGCGATGGAACAACTACATAAATATTTCAAAGTCATATAATGTCTTTATGCATTAAATACCATCCACACAGCTGCTTCAAAGATACCCTGAACGCACCAGTGGTTTCCATGAGGCTAAGTGTGTCATCAATATGAAACTTTCATTTAAGATGGTGTCTGCTGTCACATTGTGAGACATCAAAGTCTCACAATATAGATCCACAAATCCCGGCGTAATCACATTACAACAGTAGAATATCACCGCGTTGGAGTAAGGAATCATTATCATATCAGTAACACCATTTATCATTGATATAATTAGATAACTGGCTGTATGTCATTCTAAACTGGCACATATAAATTCTATCCTACACCCCCACCCATCCCCAAGAAGTCATTAATGTATCCCAATGTAATATTATCACATGGCTACATTCCTCTTCTCTATCTAATCTAATTCATCAGTCTAATAGGTCATAATTAATTGCTCCATTATTAATCGAATGATGTCATACCTACATGCCTGGGGGTGAAATGATCTGTCTGTCATCAGGAGTGCTACTTGCGAGCGCTGGGTGTGTGTGCTGGATGTGGTGATCATAGTTTGAGCTTGTGTCTGATGCACGGTACTCAGCGGTGTCAAAAGCTCATCAGACTCCACCATCAAGTGATCAAACTTATCACTGTCCTGCGTGGCCGTGTGATTACTGCTGATTACCTTGGGTCAAAAGGTTCAAACATCATGGAGGAGGATATTACACCGCAGTGGGACATGAATATTTAACTGTCTCATTCTGGTGATGCTCTCTCTTTGGCTAACTTGAGCCAGAGGAGATGATGATTAGCCTTGCAGACAAGGCTAACGACCCAGGATGGATTAGAGTGGATGGCCATTGAATATGCCAATGACATGGAGTGGACAGTCTCATTCAGGAGTCAGGTGTGGAAGCTGGAGGAGAGGGCTTCGGATAGCAAATTAAATCTTTGCAGTTATAATCCCCGAGATTTTCATGAAATACAACTCAATTTTTGAGAATTTCCACTCTGTACTGTATTTCATTGTGAGTGGAGGGGTCCGCCATTCCCACCGTGGATCCAAACTGCCTACTGATGCAAGAGGAATTCACAGGAAATGATGTAGCATGAATTTTAGAGTTAATTTTAATACATTTCTATCTCTCACTGTTTACCCTTCACTCTTCTGATGCCATATCAGGGCTGCATTACGTTACTGCTAATGCTAACCCAAGATTTCCTACTTGTGCTGTTTGACATTAAAGGCATTTAACTGGTAAAACGTGTTAAGGCTTTTATTGTGACTTCTGCTGTTTGCTCAGACAGGGTTTGTCCACAGAATTCTGGGACTTGTAGTATTAAACCTGCCACAGATGTCAGCAAATCAACCAGGACTGAAATTGTAAGGGTTATGAATTAAATGTGTGTAGCCCAAAAAATATGTCAATGGGAAGTTATTACAGAAAAAAACCCCCAAAAAACAAAAAACAAAAAAACAGTAGATAAGCTCCCTTCTAAGCATTTTTATTAGCTTTTACTATTTCTATGCAAATTAGCCTTATTTCCTGAAATGATGATTCACCACCAGCAGTGGTTGAGTTTATGGCACATTGTAAAATTTCAAAGTATATTACAGCAACTTCTGGCAAAGCATGTTGCTTAGAGGTGGGACTGGAGGGACACGCTAACTGGCCAAAACAAATACACAGATCTGCATCATAAAAACATACTGCTGGGAGAAGTACGTACATTATCCCAGTAAAAACTCTGAGACATGTATAGGGACATATTCAGGCATACACACAAATGGAAATGCATATTTTAACCACCTTGCCAGTACTGGCACTGTATCACTGTCAACCATCTGCCCCTTTGTTTCAAGCACCATTGTAACCTTTCCCAGAGTGTGCGCGTGTGCCTGTGTATTTCTGCGAGTTGGTGTGTGTTATCTCTGGCGTACGCACACGCTTGTGTATCCAGTGTATGTTCTTGCTGCCAAATGTCCATTTGGTTGAGGAGCCTTGCCAAGGTGAGGTGGAGGTCAATTCTACACAGCTGAATCATTGAACAGCACTGAGCTGAGTCGCTGCCAAGGCTGGCAAAGCAGAGCATAACACAATGTCATCATCTGGGTACAAAACATCTAAGTGAGGACCGTGCTTCTAAATGTTAGGGGTGAGTAAAGATTCACACTGTGACGCGTCCATTTTACATAAATTCAGCTTATTTACTTTGGTTTTCCAGACAGTGTGGTTCTCTGGCTGAGTTCAATGTGAATTACTAAAAAAGATATTTCCTTGTCTCTTTACACACAGAGTTGGCGGTCAAGGCAGTTTTTTTTTTTCCTCCTGTGTGGGGCCAAAGATGCACAGTCCCCACTGAGTGTTCCTGCTTTCATCCTTGAATCTGATCAATAATGGATGGAACTCCCACAGCCTCGCAGGCAGGGATTGCTTGGAAAAAACTTGGAAAACCAGCCCCAATTCTGCCAGCCCCAGAGAGTCACGCCGGAGACAGGGCCACGCTTGGCCGCCAATTAGCACCAACATTTTACAGTCACTTGCTGGGTGTGACTGTTTGGAGGCACGCTCAAAGACACACTCGCACACATAAGCACACACACACGCACGCACACACTGACAGACACCTCTGGAGAGCTGCTGACCTACTCCCCTAACCACTTTATTGATCTGTGGGCCAAAGATGTGAAAGCCTATTGAGGTCATCATTAATGATTCATCATATCCAGAAAATGTCAAATGTGGCTTGGGAGCGAAAACATGAATGCGTCAGATGTTATGGACTAATAAACATGTGAGAGCTTTGAAGAAATCCTCCATGCATCTATATGAATCATACATGTGAGAAGAGAGGATACCGAGTATAGAGACGGCTATCAGATGGGGTGATGCAACCATTTCATCACAATTTGTTCTGATGCTGTCACTCACTTTTCTCAGGACTCCCACAGAGGCCTATATGTTATTCTGAATAATCTTCCACTTGGTCCTGTCTCTGTCTTGTTTGTTGGCCTTCAGCATTGTGCAGAGGATGGGAATCAATGTGACCAAAAATATGAACATGCGTGTGAAAAGTATGGGTTCTTTGCTTATTTGATGCTTTTAGTTCGTGCAGTTGTCCTCTGATAAATATTCTAGCACGCACACAAACACACACAGAGACGTGTATATATACAATGCATTAGCTATTCCACCGAGACCCACACACATGCATGCTATTCCACAGGGACAGATTGAGTGAAGCAGCCATGCACTCTGAGACATGCGATCGCTGTGGATTTTGAGGCCTTTTATAAAGCCATATGTACACCGAATACACTTACAGATGAAATAAACTGAGATGCCTCTCCTCTATGGCCCTGTGCGGTGAGAGTTCCCTGCAGTTCTTGGAATGATGTGATAAAAGTCACAGTTGTTTTCTTACTGGACTGCTTGTGGAGGTTCTGTAATTTGGGGCCCTCCCTCCTAGGCCTTGCAGACAGGGTCCAGCACAGAGGTCCATTCAAAAGTTCTAGGGTTAGGATTTATAGATTGGGCCAAGCACAAGCTGGCCTTGTGTGGGAGCCCCAGACAACAGCCGAGCAGGGGACATAAATTTAACTTTATGAGGGGAACTCGCTGAGCTCTAAAAAACTGAATTTCCATTTAAGGGAGAACATCGTTTCATCCGTTTTATTTTTATTCGCTGTTTTCCTCAGTGCTCTCACACCATCTCTTTCTTTAAGCACATCAAAATCACAATTCTAACATTGTGTTGGTTTCACCAGAGCACAGACAACCAATGAGCTTTGAGACATGAAGCTGTATTAGACTGCAGATCTGACATATTGCGCATCAAATATGTGATGCAGCAGCAGACAAAGCAGTTACAGCGAGGTTTAAATCAAAAAAATGAAAGCTAAGTCAATTTTAAAATTTGCAAATAAATGAGATTCTTGGGATACATAAAAATACTCTGCTTTGTTTGGTGCTCTGGTTTTTCGAATAAAATGTAAAATTATCTCATTTGAAACCCTTAGAATTATTTTATACTGGACAATTCTAAATATTTTTCATGACAAACGTTCAGAGGTTGACAGGGACAGCTTCACCTGGAGGTGGTGGTTATGTGCAAGAAGCTCAGCAGTGCACCAAAAATGCAGCAAAGGACAAGACCGCAAGCTAGCAAACATGGATGTAAACAATGCACAGTTTAAATGTTAAAAAAAATCATCTCCATATGTTTTACGAGGAAATAAATCCATTCACAGTGCTTGTTACCTCCCAAGGATGCACATAATGTGTCAAGGTGAGAAATGCTGAATGTAAACAGAATGTTTGTTTGTTTACAAGAAAACTCCACAGAGCAGCTTTAACTGCTTGACGCGAGACGTCTCCTGCTTTTACTGAAAAGGCTTTTCTCAGTCTTACGCAACTGGAGGCTGCAGGTGTCCACATCACAGATATGTGTGTGCATACTGAGTCTCGACTGGCTTCCAAACTGGTTGTCATGTCATAAAACTCTGCTTGTATGTAAACGTGTTGAACTGAGATTTAAGGTGAGCGCAGAGAAGGCGAAGGTGAAAACAGCCTTATACTGTAGGTTCTGCACGGCGAAGGTCAAACACCCAAGTGAAGCTGCAATAAGGAAAACACATCTTTAAGAGGATGGGGACTTTTAAAATGAGCACCGTATACAGAGATATTATAGCATAGGGACCACAGGATATAACGTACGGTGCAAAGAGACAGTGCAGGTCATTCAGCAGACATTAGCAGACCCTTTCCTGTAATTTCGCCCTTTTCTCTCCTCGCCACTCCACAGTGTGAGCTCTTATTAGACCAGGCCCAT
Organism: Chaetodon trifascialis; assembly: GCF_039877785.1. Lineage (NCBI taxonomy): Eukaryota > Metazoa > Chordata > Actinopteri > Chaetodontiformes > Chaetodontidae > Chaetodon > Chaetodon trifascialis. The sequence continues at coordinate 17,892,542 of NC_092072.1, forward strand.
ATCTCCAACTGAACAATGACTTCATGTCCCTGCAGTTAATTATCTGTCTGATCCATACCATAGAGAAGAATGAATGAACTCCAACTGTGTTCCATACATAGGCCACACTAATGTTCTTTCCATATAGGCAGGCACAGGCACGGTCACGAGACAGAGCTATTAGACCAATGTAATGAGTTTACGTATGAGTAATGGCTGCACACTTACTCGCACACAGAGCCCTCCGCACATCGTTTCTCCTGACTCAAGTGCGGCAGATCTTTCGGCTAATTTAGCAGGTAGGGGGATGATTTTGAGCAAACTGCTTCTGCACAAAGATCAGCGTGTTACACCACGTTTGCAGGCATAGCCGATACATGTGTTACAATAGGTGTGGTGCAGCCATGTACACCACGACTGTACGGTATATAAATTCAAAGATGCTCTCAGTTTCAGCCAGTTCTCCTTTGTCTGATTCAATACTTGTATACTATATTGGCCTGAAATGCTGTAATGGCCCCAGCTGTGATGCAGTGTATGTGCTAGTCCTGCATCAGTGCTTTTAAACACCTCAGCCATCATTCTGCAGCACTAGTGTTTATTTAAATGGATTTGGCCTGCTTAGGCTGTAAAGCGAGAGGGCATAAAACACTGAGGGCTAGTGAATTACCAGCAATAAAGCTGCGAGCCGAGCCTGTTGACGGAGCTAAGCCGAGGTGGGCCAAGCTAGGCCGTGCAGGACTACCAAATCCCCAAGCTTGCTTCTAACAACAGCCTGAATTTTTGCTAATTGTCTCTCCTTGTCATTCCTGTTTACTCAAGCCTCACCACTCTCCCCGCCATAATGGATTCAGGGGCCTGACAAGCCATGTTTGATTGATTTCTCTCCCTGACCACTCAGTGGAAGGACTCCTGGCTGCGTGCCAGCTGTACAGTGGTCCGTCCCTGGTGTGTGAGTTTGTCTGCGCTAGCACACACATTCTGATGTGTGCGTGCACAGATGGAGCCACTATAGCATAACCGCCACGCTATAACTCTACAGTAGGATACTGCGGTGTGCAGCGCTCTGCCCGGAGGGTGTCATTAACATTTAGAAACAGCCCTGGCATCAGTCACACTGCCTCTGCTTAGGTGTGTTTAACCTTTCTATATGGAGCGATACAGCAGCCAGAACAGAGGGGATTTAACAAAGAAATAGACAAGCTAGAATGGAGAGAAGTATTAAAATGTAAAGTGAAGTTTAACAGAGGGCACTACAAAGGAACGGCATATTTCCATATTTATGTTTTGGGTGCGTATGATTATGAAAGTCAAAGGAAAGTCATACAGGTTTGATTTATGTCCTGAAAGAATGGAATAAGTTGGTCTCTAGCACTTATCAAATTTAAACTTGTCAGTTCTACTGAGTCTGAATCTGTGCTCTTTCAGGTTTAATGTGTGTCAGGGCTGAGCAGTTCTCATGATGGATACGCAGGGCTGTCATCTCCAGATCGCCTCAGTTAAGATGATAGATCCGAGTCCGCGCAGAGGTCGATTAAAGTTCAGTGCTCAGGAGCTACGCTCGCATTGTGCTTTCATTCAAGTCAGATATTGTGCTGATGACGACGATGACGATTCTACTGATGTTTGCTCAAGTCACCCCGAGGGACGGGCGTGCGTCCAGTTGGCACAAAGGGCCGAGCTGATAGCTTAAATCACCGCTTCTGTTGAACATCTGCAAGATGTGTGAGTGTTGGTGAGAGAGAGGCAGAGGGAGAAAGAAGAGAGCTATTCTCATTATCGCTGAATAACTAAGCAAGCCTGGGCCTGCCAATTATGGAGTGTGAAGTCAAAGTTGTTAACATGTCTATGTGCATATGTTGTGACAAATCACTTATATTGACATTGAGTAAATCCTCCTACTGTATTTGGCTTTCAGGTAACATTTAGCTTCATGTTCAATCTTTAAATACAGCTAGATAATTAGGTCCCATAAAGGATGTTTTCATGGATCAACATCTAATCTTGATACCGTTTATGATCAACATGCAAACCGTAGAAGGTACACGTTGTTAGCGAATGCTTCAAAATGTCATAAATTATAGCATATTGCTGCTCAGCGTATGTATAACAATTAAAGTGCACTACAAACAGCACAACATATGCCGTGTATGATCAAGACCCAGTAATCTAATGTAAATTATGAAGCACGGCTAAATAAAAGGGGAGCATTAGCCATTGCTGTCAGCCTGCACTGACTGATAGGCCGCACAAATCGTGGCAGACAGGGTGAGGTATTGAGTGTGGGAAGCTATGAGCGTGTGCGTGTCTGTGTGTCTGTGTGTCTGTGTGTCTGTGTGTGTGTGTGTGTGTGTGTGTGTGTGTGTGTGTGTGTGTGTGTGCTATTACATCTAAATCACTTTATGAGGTAAGCTTGTGATGAATGTTAAAGCAGCACATACCGTTCCATATGTCAAATACAGAAGTAAGTATGTATATAAAATTGTAATTAGGAGCTGATCCTTCCATGTGTCTGATGGTATAAACTGATATATGTCCAACTGCAGTGAGTGATTCTGTCCTCAGTGGTGAGTAGATCCTCCAATACTGTACCTGCTTTAGAACAGGCTTGCAGTAAAGCCCTTTAGAAAAGACCCTCATTAGCTGTTCTTTAATCTGGAATGCATTAGGAACAAGACCATTAGATGACGCATTATGATGTTTCAAATGTGTGACATGTGAAGCTGATGCCTTCTCACACAGACTGGAAGTCTTGAAGTGATTCATCTGCTGTTCTTTGTCATAGCTCTGTTAAATTTAGCTGTTTAGATTAAACAAAGGAATAGTTTGAAGTTTCCTTTCTTACTGACAGTTAAATATTGATGCTCTTATATTGAGATGGTATGTAAGGCCAGGGGTCAGCATGCCTTGGTCCTCACCTTAACCTGGTTTTCAGTCCATCCGAACCCAGTGGTCATCCCTGCAGCTGAGCACCATGCGTGAAGGCTTGCCCACCAGACACTCGCCGGTAAGAAATGGCTCAAGGAAGGAACCCCAGCAGCTCCTTCTTGGCTGATTCATATAGGGGCTATGAATCATCCGCAGTCTGGCTCCTCTCCTGGGATCAGTTTCCCTTGGGAGACCCTACCAAGAGCTACTGTCCCCGGCAGCACAGCTCCCCGGGTCACAGGGACAGGCAAGCCACATTAAGGTGACGATTCTTGGAGAGGCCGGCAGGAGTCCAACCAGAACATGTTGGAGGGATCATATATCTGATCTAGTCTGGGAACGCCTAAGGATCCCCCAGGAGAAGCTGAGAAAAGTTACTGGGGAGAGGGACGTCTGGACTACTTTGCTTTGTCTGAGCAAATAATTTCTTAACCAACCAACCAATCTGTCTGTCTGCTCAGCACTTCTGCAGCCTCTCTGCTGGTTGTCTATGATAATTAGTAAGCTTTGGTTGTGCGGGCTAGCTGTTGTTCCCCGCTTCTAGTCTTTATGCTAAGCTATGCTAACTTCCTCATGGTTCTAGCTCTGTATCAAATGCAAAGACACAAGAGTGGTTTCAGCCTCCTCTCACTCTCAGAAAGAAAGCAGATGAGTGAGCTTCCTAAAACTATTCCTTGAAAGCCGAGAACTGTAGCGGATCAACGTTCTGGGAAGAACAACAATGATGTGATTGAAATCATACGAGATGTAATAATCTCAAGATTTGAAATCATCCTTTCAGCTGGACTGAGTGTGCTCATTTGTGAGAAACAGGTTAGGCTGTGGTCCCCAGGAAACACGATGCCTCTGAGACAGAAAGGCTTCAGATGGGATGCAGAATATCACGATTTGAATAAGCGTATGACTTCCTTAATTACAACATATTTAATTTAAGTTACATCTTTCCTAAATCATTTTTGTCTTATCAGCTGAATGGAGTTCAACACCTGTGGTTGATAGCTGACCAGCAGCCTTGACATCTCTTTCCTCTCTTCCTGTCTACAAAGTGGGACCAGTCTGGCTGGGCCTGGTGGTCCAGGTCCCACACTGGCTGCAGAGGAAACAAGAGGAGACCTCCACTCCAAAAACAAATCAAAGAGTGAGAACAAGGAAACTTGTGCTGTTGGGCTTGGACGTGAAAAGGGAGAGCAAACACCTGGAGCCTGAGCCTGTCCAAACGGAACTGGAGAGGAAACACAGGAGCATTTAGGTTTGACAGGAGGAGGAGGATGATGAAGAAGAAGGAGAGTTGGCAGATTGAGGTGCAGTCTGTCACTGTAAATCTAATGCTTGCTTTAGTGCCATCGTCAATGCAAGAAAACATGAGTTTAGTATGATGTGGTTAAAAATAATACTTTGCTGTGAACAATCAAAATAAAGGATTGTTTCTTTCAGTAATGGCCTTCTTTTTTTTATTGATTTTGCTGCGCTGACATTTGAATGACTACGACAAACTTGAAGGTGTACTCGAGGCCACCAGAGGACCACAATTCTACCGCTTTAAATGGATATTTCCCATGTGGATTGCTTGTCTTATATGACTCAACAGCACAACAGCTCTCAGCATGTCGCCAGCTAAAAAAAACAAAACAAAACAAAACAGGTGCATTTTATTCGCACACACCGAGAGGATCCTGAACACAGCAGTCAAAGCCCACCTCGAGATTCTTCATGATGCACTCAAAGAAAAGGAGTATAAACACAATGAGATGCAAGCAGCAGTTTGAAGAGCCAAGCCAAGACAGGCGGTCCCGAGGGGTTTGATTACAAATGCTGCTAGCTTTTTCGCCATCACAAACAAACAAGAATCTGCTCAAAGACGCAGTCTAACTCAAAGTAAAACAAGACACCAACTTTCATCATCCGGAGCCTTCATCAGGATTTGATTGAGCAAAAAGGTAAACGCTTTGGTTCTGAGAGCATTAATGCTACAAACGTTCTCTGTTACCAAATCACTTTTCCTCTTTGTCTTGTACACAACAGATAAATTGTGCTAATTGAGGATGGGGAAAAACTCCAAACTGAAACTTGGCGGTTGTTTGAAAAGGAGGTGACAACTGTAGCAGTCAAAATGTGATGCCTCAGAGGCTGCAGTTTATTTCCGGCGCAGGACGCAGAGACACACACGGAACACGTTACGCTCAAATCCATATGTGCGACTAACAAGTGCAAGCGAGTGACTCTCTGCAGAATTCGTACGAATGTGACGGAACTACGTGAGGACGTGATATGGGATCACAACTTTCATCACACCCAAAGTGTGTATGCACGTGTGTGTGTGTGTGTGTGTGTGTGTGTGTGTGTGTGTCCTTAGCACCAAGCCAACTCTGATTATTCCTGGAAATGGAGTAAATCATTTTCTCTTTGATGAGCTTTTGCTTAAATCTGTCAGACGCCTGCCTTCATGCTTCTGCAAGATAGTAAGATGACATCATCTGTGGGCATGCGCTCATGCACACACACACACACACACACACACACACACACACACACACACACACACACACACACACACACACACACACACACGTGCTAAAGGTAAATGGGTGAAGATTTTTCAGATACACTCAGGTCAAACGCTCTTGATATATTCACTGCCTGCTGGAGCCTCACTGTTTTGAATTACTTGTATGGTAATTTTGGAGAAACTATACATTTAAAAGAGCCCATTTCTATGGCTATGAAGAGATACGGGCGGTTTAGGTCAGAATAGCTCGTGCACCCATTTTCTCCATCAAACACCCACCGAGTGAGCCATTCAAATCTATACAGCCTCGCCTGCTTCTCTATTCAGTCCTCATTTAGTGATAGAAAGATGGGAGGAGATGAAGGGAAAAGCGAGCCCTCAGACAGTCAAATGGTGTGGGCCAGGCAAAATCTCACACACTAGTGTATCCAAAAAAGTAGGCTGATCATTTGAAAGAATATTACAGCTGCAACTTAAAGCTGGAGCCGCGCCAGCAGCCAAAAGACTTGAATTTCACTCTTAATCTGTTACTCACTCTCTTTCTCCCTCCTACCAACACATTTTTTCTTTCCCTTCCAATCTCACTCACTCTCCCACCTCATCATCTAATCCAGCCTGAGGGTAGAGGAGTGTGTATGTGAAAGATGAGCCGGTCTTAGCCTCGCTCTAACCCCTGGATCCTTACAGACACACACACACACACACACACACACACACACACACACACACACACACACACACACACAAACGTGCGCTCATATGAAAATACAAGTCTATTGGCATACATGCGCTTACTGTACACAGGCATCCACCCACACAGAAACCACCATAACTCACACATGCGCATATTGATACACACATAAACACACACACACACACACACACACACAATTCTGGCGTGGCTGGCTTAGGTGAGGGCATGCTTCGCCTGTGATTAGAAGGGCAGGGGTTATGATCTAGGTGCTGAGGTGCGACGCTGCATGTATTAAACATTGAACAATGAATCTTTGGAGAAAATGGTAATCCAAACACAGATGAAATATTCATGCCGCATGGCTGTGTGGTTCACCTCTTTTTGCTCTTTAACCAGATAAGATCCATGCGGGGTTAAAGCAGAGGTAAATGAGACAGAGAGGAGGGAAGAGGGTGCAGAGAGCAGAGGAAAAAGGAGAAGTAATGTAGTGAAGCATGAAATCATGGCTGGCTTGTGTAATTTAGCTCTGGGATGGAGCTCACTGGCTAGAGTTTCATTCCCCTTAGGCCTGCTTTTAACACACTCTTCTGTGCATGCACACACACACACACACACACACACACACACACACACACACACACACACACACACACACACACACACACACACACACACAGCACAGTACAGCGTATACACATAAAACAAATATATTGAAAATAATTAACATGTTGTATTCCACTTATCTACACAAGACCTTTTCTTTTAATCTCTCCTCTGGAAACATTGCTTATACATTTCCCTTTTCCCACTCCTCCACTGTGCTACATTGATTACTGTCACACTCAACAAAGCAAAAAGGAGCATTTTTCCTCTCTTCTGATTGTCAGAGTCTGACAGACGAGTCTATTGTCGGCGTCCTTGTGTTCGCCGTAGAGAATGCTACCTGCCTGTATTGCCACGGCCACAATAGACAGCTTCCTCTGCCTCTGCTGCCCTTGTGAGCAAGCTGAAGTGAAAAATAAGAGATGGGTGTTTGGGGTTTTACAGGACTCGATGGATGTCTAGTAAAAGGAGCACAAGCTGATCAAGTGGAAAGACAGCAGGAATCCAGGTTTCAAGGTAGATGAGTTCCACCAGAGAGAGACGGCTGGTAAACCTTCATATCAGGCAGGGTCAGGAGGGTACGTGTGCGTGTGTGTGTGTGTGTGTGTGTGTGTGTGTGTGTGTGTGTGTGTGTGTGTGTGTGTGTGTGTGTGTGTGTGTTTGTTGTATCTGAGCATATTCAGAAGGAGAGGGCTTGATGCAAGGGGGTCGGCTGCCATCCATAACATTTAACATTTAAGTGAACTGCACAGATATGATACTTTGCTGCCATGCTGATGCTGATAAGTATGACAGCATGGCAGCAAAATGTTACTGTACTGCTGAGGACACGCACATGCAGACACACAGACAGACACACACACATTCACAGGCTAGGCATCTATAAGAAATATTTATTCTCGTGCTCACAAACAAACACACAAAGACAACCGTCTCACACACACACGCAGACACACAATTATACACACACGGCATCTATAAAACACCCTATTAGGCCTCATCCCATCATATCTGAGCCCACCTCATCACTGACCTCACACTATAAAACTTTAACACACCTTGGTGTGCGTGAACACACTCTACAGTGTCATTACAGCAGCTCTAATAGGGTTGTGTGTGTGTTGGCTCCTCTGGCTTTATTTGCTCTGTGTTTCCTCTGCAGATGGAGGCTTTACAAGCCCAGGAGCCTGTTATTGGCCTCCTGTCACTGTCCCAGTGAGCTGTGTTAAATCTATAACCAGCTGACAGCTGAGCAGATATTGGAGGACTCTCCATGAACAAAAGCACAGCAAGAGAAACACTGTTGCTATCAGTCGGGGAAAAAAAGACAAGGCTTTACAAGATACTCAGCGGACAATGCTGATGATGATTATTATCGCAAGCTGGTTTGCTGCTGTGCTGCACTGATAGATAACAGGTGTGTGTGAGTGTGTGTGTTTCTGTACAAAGTGTGCAACCAATCCGTCTGTTTGTTTGTCCAGGAAGCTACTACACCGGTAACAATAATGTGGCCTGACTAATATCACACGTACGTACATACTTTTCAGCCCTAGCCTCTGCTTCGCAGTTAATGTATGCATGCACACAGCCACTGATTCACAATGTTTCCTGCAACACACAATGAGCACAGATGCATTAGTGGTTGAGGCCATGCACATTACAGAGGATAATTGCCTATGCATATTTCCTCATGTGCACTCCCTCCTCTCCCTGACTAGCAGTGGATTGGATTCGAGCACCAGTTGTAGAACCATTAATAGAAATTAAGTGCCAGCGAGAGCTACTGGAGAGAGACCAGTGGAGCTGGAATGGAGTTTATGTGAAAGATAAATACATTTCTACAGAAGAGTGCCTCCGTTTATTGCTTGGGAAATGCACTGTGATATGATAGAGGGGCAACAAATGAGTAAGGAATGGGACGATATGGCTGAGAGAGAAGAGAATGTTGCGGAATTAGAGGCCTGACTTGAATAGGAAACGCAGCAAATAAAGTTAGGTTGTGGCTTGAGTTCTTCATTTGGGATCAAAGTGGTGAGTTCAGAAGCCTCAAAGATCAGACTGATGCACTCAGATGTGACAGATGCACGTTTACCATCAATGCTGTAATTTACCAACAAGCAGCTGTAAAATAAATGAAGCACTGCTGCCGTCCAGTCACTCCGGCTCTCTCCGTCCTGTGAATGCGAGCTATTATCCGTCATCCCTCGAGTGTCTCTCCCTCTTGGCTGGCTGGTGTCAGACAGATTACATACTCATCACACACACACACACACACACACACACACACACACACACACACACACACACACACACACACACACACACACACACACACACACACACACACACACACGCCAGTGAACATGCATGCGCACACATTCACTTGAGCTAATGAAAATTCAGCCTCATCTCGGACTGTCTAATGGGCCTAATAACGAAGAGTCACTGGGGGCCTCGTGCATGTCAGGCAGATTACAGGACGCACATGGACTAGACGGACAGGTGCTTGGCAGCGACACACCTACACTGACACATGGAAGCGCACAAGTCTCATCCTTAAGAAAGACTCGACTCAAGAGGTGCAACCACCTCTCTGACCACTAGGAGGCAAGGGTGAGCTTTGCCAAACAGCCACTGAAAAGCCACTGAAGCCCCTCATAACAGACTGAAATGTAGGATCTTCAATTACACACATGACTTATCCTATTGTCATGTTGTTCTACTGAGCAACAGATCATGTTATGCATACTTACTGTATATTAGCTCTTACTGTCAGCACAATGTGCTAATAAAGTTTAATTGTTAAACTGTTCTGTGGATTATGCTCTTACCCTGAAAACCATGGATGGATTACTGAAGGGGTTTACGAGGCTCAGGCCCAGGGGCCCAAGGGGTCTGGAGTTCCTGGGCCAGAACCTCTGTTTGAAGGGACTGTGAGGATTTGTTGTTGGTCAGTGACTGAGTTGAATTAGATGAAGGGGTTTCCTGACAGTGTTCTTTTGTTCCTGATTGCTCTTTTAATATGTAGTATCGGCTAACCAAACCTAATCCAATATTTGCTTTTGTCTGTCATTTTCTTCATATTAACAGCTGCACAGCATACTGTTCATTCAAATACAGTCACATTGCTTCTGCTATTTAAATCAGTTTGACAGCAAAGCAGCTCTAAGAAAACAGAACCTGCATTTCAGGCATTCTTTTAGAGTATGCTGTAGTATTTAGTAAAATATCTGTGCAGAGGAGTGTTGGTGTGGCACTTTTGTGGTAGAAAACTTTGGATAGGAGTCAGATAGCCTCTTGTCATTTCAAGTGTGAACTAAATACTAAAGCTCATCTGCAGTTTTTCAACAACAGCAGCACCCCAGAGCTCTGGCTAACCTGCAAAATGTTGCAGTAAAAAGTCACAAAGCATCTAGAAAGAGACAAAAGATTACCACTCATACATGCAAAACAACTAAAGCGAGATATAAAATAAGAGACTGAAAATTAGATGATAAATAACCAAAAGAAACAAAAACAGCTACAAAGAGACACAAAACAACAAAAAAGAGATGCAAAAGAATCACAAAGAGAAGAAAAATGTCCAAAAAGAGACACAAAATGACTACAAGGAGACACAAACCCTGTAAAAGGTGATGCAAAAGACCCACAAAGATGATAAATGGCCAAAAGAGACACAAAACAGCTACAAAGAGACACAAATCTGCTACAACTGCCACATCATTTGTGAGTGATGGGAAGCCTTTTACATGTTACTCAGGGGCCCATTATCTCAAAATCCATCCACGCTAAAAAAACAAAAGAAAATGCCTTTAAACTAAAGCAAGCCCAATGTCTAACGTAGACGCTGCAGCTCATTTGATCAAACACAAAGTCCAGGCCACAGAGGACTGAGTTACGATTGCCACTCCGGGGGCTTTGAGCTCTGAGGCTGATCCCATGTCAAGAGGAAGCCAGGGGAGACTTTCACGTGTCGGCCTAGACAGCGAGAATAGAGAGAGGCTACCGGGTCTGCATCTGAACTCTACCTGAACTCCGAATAACTTTCCCTGTGGTCATTGAAAGTCATTGAGGGGGTGAGAAGAGGGGGAGGGAATGGGGGGTTGGGGGGCTGTGGAGGGGACAGAAAACAGAGAGAATAGATGAGGGAAGAGTGGCAAAGATGTGACAGGGGGAACAAATGTGCATCATTCCAAAAGGACTGAGGTACGAGAGAGGACAAGTAGAGGACGAGTAAGAAGGATAGAGACCGAGAGAAAGATGCCAAGGGAGGAATAAGCACACAAGCCTTCCATGAAATACTCCTCAGGCTCTCTTTCTTGCTCGGCTTGACCCTCTATAATTCAAGATTTTGGCATTAAAGTGCAACTCAACAAGTTTCTTCTTCTCACCCACAAGCCGTATATACTCTATTGACCAGTGGTATCTAACACATATGGATTTCTACATGTGCTCATGTGATTTCCCACTTGCACTATTATTATTAATATATATCGATTCAATCCAACTCAACACGGGTGATTGAACCCAACTGAATAACTTCACCTGTGACCCTTAAGTATCTGTCTGAAGGGGAAAGTGAAGCAACACAGAATTGGGAAGATAGAAATGTAAAAGTGGGAGAAGCAGGGTGGAGACTGGAAGGTCGGCAGGTCAGATCCCTGAAACAGTGAAGAAAGCAGTTTTTGTTGGACGTAAATAAATAATGCCCTCTACTACTTCAACAAATATTAACACAGAATGCAGGTTGGAGACACTTTGAAACTGGAGGTAAATAGAATACAGAGGAGATTTTTAATTTATTACCCACCAAAGTAATTACTGGGATCTGGAAACAGGTGATATCACTCAAACCCGGAGTTCCTGGGGAAGACGTGTGCCATTTATGTAGCATGACAGTACGAAAAGGTGTGGAGGGTTGGGCCCTTGAGACCTAACCCTAACCCTAACATCATCATTATCGCTCTTTTATTTACCCGAACCACAATCCTAACCTTAACTTGTGCTTTAGTTTCCTAACCTTAACCGTAGTTTAACTGCCTCAACCACGATCTTGGCCTGACCTTAACCATGTAATAGTTGACATGTGCAGATATTGTCAAAAGCAAGAATTGAAAAACCGACAGGGTTGCATTGGTAGAGCAAAGTGCAATGTGGCAAGAAATATGAGTGGTCAGACAGTCAGACAGACCGAAACAAGCCAAGAGCTCAACCATCTTATCTTATCCACCTTATTTGGAGCTAAAATGTGACTGACTAGTCCTTCACTGCATAGGAAAACTCTCTGTATGTACTTTTACAACAGATCATTTGGATAATAATTCTACTGTTCACCTTTGGTATATCCTCCAAATAAGTTCGTGTCATTAGGAAGCATGGCCATCTGACTGCTTGTGATTCACGCCCCACTGAGTTACTGTATTCCTGGATCTCAGCAGCCGACTTGGTGAGAACAATTATCGAAAATATGAACACAAGACAAAAAGACCTAAGAATGATCCTTTCAAGATGCTCTTCAAAACAGTTTGAAGACCTTTAAAAATGATCTGCTTTCAATAAACATGTGTGTCTGATCTGGAGTTTCCACAAAAAACGAGAAAAAAAAAATCTTAAAGGCACATCTGCTCCCTCTCCCTTGTTGGGAATCCAGAATCTATCAATATGCTAATATGTTGTCTGTTGACATGTAACTGCTGGGCACTAGATGTCTTGTGCTTTACTAAAAAGTCCATTCTCAGTGTACATGTGCACGTCATAACGTCAGATCTGAAGCGAGCACAGAGAAACTTTCCAGCGCATCCATCATTCTGCTCAGATACACAAGTGAAGCAACATTAAGTCAAACACATTTGTAAGTGGAGGGCGACTTGGAGTGTGTGGAGGGCACTTAACCCCACCTGCTCTACTGAGTGAATTACTCCACTGAAAGACAATATGGTACTGAGCCTGGATGAGTAAAAGAAAAAGAAAAAACTGATGAAGGCCGAAGTCATGATCGCACTTTGTCCACATCTCAAAATATATCTTACAAAAAAGCATCCTTGCTGTCTAGTCTGACTCCCCTCTGTCAAGATAAACATTTCATATGAGCCTCCTTCTCCCTACAACACCCCCAACCACCCACTCATCCACTTACAGCACTACCCTGCCCACGCCGTGCCCCCCCCCCCCCCATCCTGTTAGTAAGCTTGGACATGCTTCCCAGCCCGCTGCCCACACATTTCTCAGCTCCTCTTCATTTTGGACACTCATACATTTATGGAGTGATTCGGTGCAGTTCTCCCTCCAAGGCATCGGGATTACTGCACATACTGAGCTGTGGCGAGCGGAGGGGGTTTTGGGCGGAGGGTGCGGTCAGTTGACAGAGAGGAGGAAAGGGGGATCTTTAAGTGAGGGATGAAAAGACAAATGGAAGCAGCAGTGGAGTGGTTTTTAAAAAAAAATGAAAGAAAAACAACAAGAATCGCAGTTGTTTCTGGCCAGTATATGAACACTTATCTGTCCCACAGAGCAGTGCATGTGTGCGTGAATGCACAGTATATAGACATGCCCACAGCATGTATGTGGTTACGCACGTGTGTGTGGTTGAGCCTTGTTTGAGGTGTCACCAGTAATTTAAGGCCATCTTTTGGTGCAACACCCACTTTTCTCTTGTGATAAAACACTGTCTATATCACCTGTGAGCCAGTGGTCGTTCCGTGTGTGTATGTGTGTGTGGGTGTGTGAGAGAGAGAGAGGGTGTGTGTTGTACTCTAATTAGCACCTAAACACACAGGAGAGTGCTGAAGGCAGACAGCAGATAAATCAGACAAGGCTATAAGATCGTAACACACTAACAGAAGATATCAGCTGCACTGCAGCTTTAACACACTTGATAAATTGACAATACAGCAGTAAGCTATAAGCAGCTGGCTCCTTTCCCAATTCCAAAGCACTGGACTGTGGGGACAATTTTGTGTTTGCACTGCAGCTTTCATTGTCCCAACTACAAAGATGTAATAAGTAATGAGACATGCACCAGGAAGGGGTTTTCTTTTCCACATTCATTTGCTAATACGTACCCACTGCATTTCTATATGTTTCCCTCCAATTACCAGCATTACTCAAAGTCAGAGCCTCTCCCAGCACATTTTTCATCTTTCACTTTCCTCACTCTCATCCATTAATTTGAATATCCCGACCCCAACTGAGCGGTTCTAGGCAAACACAACAGTGGTGGCGGAAACGAGCGTGCTCCCTGATGGGTGTTGTTCCTCTCTTCTCTTTCTCTCTGTCTTTGTGTGTCTCGCTGCCGCTCTGCTGCTATAAGCACTGCAGGCGTGAAGGAGACAGATCCCAGCACTACAGTATGGTCTGGCACTGGTGTGTCCCCGCCCCAGGGGAGTCTGGGAGAATGAGTCCCAGCGGAGGTTTGTTTAAATGCTAGAGGGAGTGTTTGCCCCAGACTAGACTCTCTCACACTAATGGATATGTCTGCGTTATTGATAGTAGGACTGCGGGAAAAATGTGTATAAGCTTTTTTATGCATTCATTATACTGTAGCCATACAGGGTGACATCTCATTGCCCTTGCAGGTGAGATTGTTGTGTTGGTGCAAACAGTTGTGGCAATCTGCATTAAAGCTGTTCTAAGTTAGATATTTCTAAAAAACAAACCTGTAACATCAGCTTCAAACAGAAGAGGAGCGTTTCAAATCCTCTTTAAGACTGACCAAATGTGACTGCGTGAAACTGTAGTTTCAGGTGCGAACAGGAAGGAAATCTGTGACCCCGAGTTGTCAGAGCCTCCGTCTCTACATCAACACCACATCGACCACCAAAAAGAGGACAGTAAAGCTGCTCTAATCAGTAGACTTGTATTACAATGAGTGTATAAAGTGAAAAGGGACCCTCGTATAAACAAACCAACAGAATTATTAGGCGACTCTGCACGTTCCCTAAGTTCTATGGAACTTTTTGGCATTTTTAACTCAATGTTTTGGTTTCTCTCTTTATGACTCTACTTTTTTGGTTCAGTCTCACCACTCAGCAGTAGTGGGCATGTGTTTTCAGCAAAAAAAACCTGCCGCATGCTACCTGTCAAAGACCTAACAACAGACGGATAAAGTTAGCTGATGAGCATGGTGGAACATCTAGCTGCTAATGAGCCAGATATTTCTCTCAGAAGTGTGTGGAGGCCAAAACAGAGCTAAAGGGAAAATGACCAGGTGGTCAGAAATGCAGCTCTGAATGAATGCTAATGCTACTCTCTCATAAACAACTTTTAATACACTTCATCAGGTCAACGTGGCGTTTAGAGCTGATGTGCTGCCCCCAATTGGCCTTAAAAGATTAATGAATGCAGGTTAACAGTTAAGTTCATTAAACCATTCCCAATTTGGGTCAGCTAACTTACATGTTATCCAGGAGTCTACAGGTCTTGTGGTGCTTTCGTGTGCTGGGGAGCCTCCTGGTATTTGTACTATCAAGACAGCTGTGAAACTGCATCATTCATGTGCTGTTTCGCAGACCCACACAGGACAAACTGTGAGAAAACACACGTTATTAAAAAAAGATGTGATGTGGAATTGTTTTATAATTAGTTAGGCTATAGCAGGAGCTGTTTTTCTGACATGAAAGCAGAGACGCTGGAGAATCCAACCAGGGTGTGAATGAGCACAGCAGCAAAATAAGTGTTTATAATATGTTTACAAGTTAAAAGCTGAAAGTGTCCTTTAGCACACGCTTTAGTGACATATTCCTTCTTGTCCCTGTTTGTTTTCCCACAAGACTGCTGTAAATGCACACTTTTCACTGTGCTGTACCTGACATTTATGTTGAGCAGCATTTATCTCTCTGTCTGCATGGTTCAGACTGCTTTCATCTCTCCGGTTTCACAGTGGTAACAGGCGAGATAAAGAAAGCACAATGAGAGAGAGACAGACAGTGAGAAAGAAAGACAGAACATCCTGTAAGTGAGAGTTTACCCAAGAACAATGCTGTCTGCCTTCAGCTAAGGCTGTCTGCAGTAGACATTATGTCATGTGTTACGCCTGCGAAGGCGAGAAACTGTTGTAGTCAATATCTTGCTGCGTGCATCTCGCTCTCCTCTTCACGCTCTCTCTCTCTCTCCTGCCGTGAGTGAAGCACCCGAGGACTTGTGGATAGTTGCAGGCTCTTCTCTGACACAATACATATTCACATGGACCTCCTCAGCGGCAGCTCCCGATCGCTGCTGGCAAGGTTAGCTCTGTTTATGAAACCATCAATTACACATATTTAATTTAGTAAGAGAAGAAACGCCGCCACACTGACTGAATCCAGACCGAGTGTCCCCCTGAGCACTGGGATAAATAGAGCAAGGGAAGAGGAGGAGGAGGAGAGAGAGAGAGAGAGAGAGAGAGAGAGAGAGAGAGAGGGAGACAGACTTCATTAATTCTGTCGTCCATCTAATTGGAGCCCTGTTGGACCCTACAGCTAAAATGAAGTCCGAAACGAGTTCTAATGAGAAAAAAAATGAGGGGGGAAAAAGTTGGAGCTACTCATATCTAGAGAACAACCTTGGGCAAAATCAAGACTCCATGTACAATGCAGACCCTTGGGATGCCCCCAAATCCCTCGGTTGGACGCTGATTAAAATTGGACGATATTCATGCTAAATAATGAGACGAGAGGCCTACCTGAACTTTGTGATCTGACAAAGCGATGTTTTGGAGCAGAAAATGTGAAAGGTTTACATCAGAAATTCACCATCATGCTGCGATTTGCATTAAAGGTCTGCAAGTAGAGATTGTGAACTTCAGCACAGAGAATTATGTTCGAGATACTTTCACATACTTACTGAGTGCTGCAGACACTTCAGCCCCGCTGAAGAGTCCTTAAGCAAGAAGCAGGCGGCATCTGCATGGCTCTTCATCTGGCACTCTGACCTTCCTGTGGAGGAGGGTAAGGGAAAAGAGCATTCAACTAGAGTGAATGATGCAGCGTCTATTCTATGAGAAGAAACTTCAGATAGAGTTTAAAATAAATATTTCCAGATCAATTCTACTAAAATCATTGTTCCATAAGATAAAGGTAAGCAAAAGAGAGACAAACAACATGCTGTTTTGGGTAATTATATTCCCCTGGATGCATATCAGAGCCCCACCCCGAAGTACCAGTCATAACAAATGTGGCATCATAGGCGACGCTGGTTATAATGGCATCAGTGCATCAAGACTTTGTCTTTCATTATGGCTGTGATCAAAACCAAAAGCTAGACCTCAAATTAGAGGAAACTGAGTTGAACAAGGAAAACAAGCACAGCCAAATAAACAAGAGAACTGTGTGAAGGAGAGGGTATTAAAGTAAAGCAGAGTAAGGTTGAAGTCTGCTGAAGAGACGAGTAGAATAGAATGTCTGATAGCAAGGAGGAGAGGAGGAGAGGAGGAGAGGAGGAGAGGAGGAGAGGAGGAGAGCGCAGACAAATAGAATACAGAGTAAAGCAGAGCACAGTAGAGAGGAGGCAGGAATAGAATAAGATAAAATTCTATTATACTTAGAGTGTAATATAAAGGGGCGAAATACGGAGGAGAAGAGTGTGGTAAAGAGGTGATGAGTGGAGAAGAATGGAATTAAGTCAAGTACAGAGGAGTAGAATAGGATAGAGTAATGCAGAGAGAGAGAGCAGAGCTGAGAGGGAAGGGTAGAGAAAAGCAGAGTACAATAAAAGAGAAAAGAGTAAAAAGTAAGAGTACAGTATAATATAGTGGCGTTTGGGGTGGAGTAGATTAGGGGAGAGTAGAAAATAGTATAGAACATTGTATAGCATAGTAAAGAACAGAGGAGTGAAGAGAGGAAGAGTAAAACTGAAGTAATGTTGAGCAGTAGAGTACAATAATGAAGAGTACTGTACAGTAAAGCAGAGTAAAGTACAGAGAAGTAGAGAGCAGCAAAGTATGAAGTACAGCAGAATATAGTAAAGTAGAAAAGTACAGAGCTGACAGTAGAGTAGATGAGTGTGGTGGTCAGAGTAGAATGTATTTAAGTACAGAAGAGTAGAAGACAGTGTGGAGAGGAGCACTGAAATACCTGAAGAGGAATAGAGTAGAGACTCAGAGAGTACAGCAGAGAGGAGTAAAGTACAGTAGACTCCAGAACAGTACAGTTCAGCAGATCACAGCACAGAGGACCTGCTCTGCATCACATCAGCAGCAGGCAGTGTTGTCACAGTGCATGGTGTAAATGTGCTGCGTGCAGGCGGCTGTACAAACTGTGCCTCGTACAGGATGTTCATCTCATTTGTTTGTGCGATGTGACGGCAGCGTGGACTGACGTCTGGCTTCTGCTGACTGTCAGCATGTTACCGGCACACTGGGAACCATCCTCCACGCCACACCACCAAATCTGAGCTCTCCTACTGAAAATGATTAGCGTAATCAAATTCATTGCCGAGTGTCGCCTCATCTCCATCTCCAGCCCCATTCACGGAGACCCACACGCACACACACACACAACGTCCTGTGCTGTGTCTCCCCTTCCCAGGAAAAGACACACTGTTCAGTGGCATTCCTACAGCAATCCAATTAGGTTTGATTTCAATTCAATTACTGGCCTGTTAGGGGAGTAGAGTGGAGATCCATTGAATGAACTTTACTCAGAAATTCCATTAATACTGAGAAAGTCATTCAAGTCCATAATCTGGATGGGAATAGGGTAGTAGAAGAGAGAAAAGCTGATATTAACCCTCACTATTTCCCTTGGAATGAAGTGGAGTAGAAACCGTCTGCAGTCTGCTGTCTGCCGCAGTGGCGCTTCTAGTCAAACAGGGAAATCATTAAGGCTCTGGTTCAACAGCAACTGCAGAGTCTCACACAGGAAGACATCTGCTACATATGAGACCACAAACAGCAAACTGTCAACAACCATCTACCCCCACAACCTCCCTCTCTGCGTGTGTGCTTGTGCGTGTGCGCATGCAGTTCAGCACGTGTGTGCAGCCCTGTGACTGCAAGAACAACAGATAAGCATTAACGCATCTCGGTGGCAGCGTGTGCAACCATAAATTACTACCTCCTGCAGATAAGAAGCTGTTGCCACTTCAAACCCACTGCAAAAAATGCCCATTGCAAAAAGTTGTCTTGTCACATGTTTTGTGTTAAAATAGTATTTTGTGTGTGTGTGTGTGTGTGTGTGTGTGTGTGTGTGTGTGTTTGTCTTTATCACATGGTGGGGTCCAGCACCTGACAGCACAGTCACAGTGTGGGGTCCAAAATCTTTGTGGGGTCCAAAATCCTGGACCCCACAACGATAACAGCTAATTCAGTGAAAAGAAGGTCAAAATAATGCCCTGTAAAGTTTTCAGGCATGACCTCACAATGCACTTTTACCAACACAGTGTGCTTAAGTGTGCTTAGCAGAAGTAACTCAGTATCGGCCTCTAGTGGTCGGGGCCGGTAATGCACAAGCACACTTTTCACACACACTCGGCTTACTGAGCATGCTCAAGCAGCCAAATTACAATTAGTCATCCTCAAACCAGGAAATACACGTGCAAGGCTTGCTCATCTTATCCTGATGTTAATTTCCCTGGGGAAATTTCGAAAGGACCATGGGGGCTACTGCCGGAGTGTGTAAATTATGACAATGCTAAAAGCGGCTAATGCCAAGCTAACATTAGCATGTCAAATAGCATATTGAAAAGATCTCAAACACCATTAGAATGCATTTAAGAATCATTTTACTGTAGGTTAGCATGTTAGCATTAGCATGCTAATCATTAGCATATTAGCACAACAACCTGATATGAAAAGTCAAACCTGTATGCACCAACAAGTTCATAGGACCTCATGTTAGCATTAGCCGCTGTTAGCATTGTGGCTAATGCTAACAGAACAATATCACTCATTACATTACTACCATTTCAAACTCACCAGTAATAGTAAGATAAGATTAGTGGCTCGTTATCAAGCCACTGCAGAGCTTGATGACGAGTTGATCATTTGAATCAGCCACATAGCTGCAGCTGAAGCTACATATGTGTTTGTGAGTGTGGCAGAGGAGTGCTCAGAGAAGGACTGAGGCTCAGAGGTTGCCACAGCAACTTGAGGTGGTTGCCATTGACGATAGGGGCCCCCCAGTCAGATAGACAGGGGCAGACAGAAACGTGGAGGGAAAACAGCCATTTTCTGCCTCTGCACTAGTCTCACATTTGGGCTTATGCTGACTTAACCGTAACTCCTATCAAAACAAGAACATGAACAAGAACATAGATGTAGAAAGCATAAAAGGCTCTCCTACAACAAGCTAAAATAATACTGTTTTTACTTGAAATAAGGCAATAAGAGTTGCTAATGTTACCATCACTTAGGACTGAACAATGTGACAATGGTCTGTAGTTCTGACAATATTCTGATATGGAATGACTGAGCCTGCTTCTGTATTTTACTCAATCCAAATTAGCCACAGTACAACCAAATATATTTAAACACCACATTTAATGCCACCAACATAGCTTGAGGGCCTATGCTATTTATACAATATAAGCAACTACAATATATACCAGACACAGCTTATAAAACAATCAGATACTACACTGAATGGGTTTTTATTCAACATAGTTTCACCTTATTACAGGGTAATTTGCTGCTCATTAGAAGAAAACTGTACTGCAATCTAGGGTGAAGCCATATCACTGTTATTAGAATTATTAGTTATTAGAAGAACAATGCATCTTTATTTTCCATTCTTATACCCTTGTTAGTCTTTCTTAGAGGGTAATTTGCTACACTTTACACAACGCAATGGTACCAAGTTGGAGGTAATGCAGGAATAGCCTTAACTTAAAATACACAAGAGTGTCAGCCATGTCCATCCTCACCTGCTCTACAATGCTGTAGTACTGACTCATACACAACAAAGCCTTTAACTGACCTTTTCTAGCAAGATTAAGCTCATCAACTTAAATCTATTAACCAAAATAACAGTAACCTTAACCAGTGCTTTCCTCGGGTAATGTAGCTACTGCTACATACATTAATAAAGGATATTCAGTCAAAAGTAATGTAACCTCAGAGGGAGAGAGAGAGAGAGCATCATTTAGTCGGCAATTTGAGGGATGATGAGGGGGGATGCCATCCCACTTGTTAACAAAATTACCACAATGCCTCCCCCTTGTAACCTGCCATCTCACCTCTCCGTCCCCTAGTAGTGGGCAGAGTGCAGGGGCAGAGGGGTTGTTTAGTTGAACATGTCAGTCTAGTCTGCTGACTCATCCTTTATCTGACTGAGTTTTGTGCAAGTTAGAATCTATGACCCTGACCATGGCTCTGGAAGATCAGTAGCCTACCTGTGCTGTGTATTGATAAATCCATGGCCCTGTAGTAGTAGACGGATTTGTGATTGCGCCCTTTTCTCTCAGTTCGGCCGTTCTGTTCATCTCGGATCTATAATATTCTCTAAATTAGCCTATGTACTATAAATACTTAAGTCTATACTATATTGTAGTCTATATAGTCTATCCTAGTGTCACCTTCATCCTGAAAATGACAAATAGCAACATGTATTTGCAGAAGAGTGAGAGGATCATTTACACACTGCTTCCTGTAGTATTCCTATAATATTGCTATAATATAGTGTTTGTTCTGCAATACACCAACAGGCCAAGCCACCTCTGTAACAAAATCCCACTGGACCATCCCCCCTGTTAAAAACTAACAAATCAACACCCCTCTTATGGTCAGCTTATAAATACAAAATAGCTTCCAATATTTTCTGTCATTTGATTAATTTTTTAATTAACCCTTATTATTTTTTACTATGGACATGTTTTTTGAAAACATTAACTAATACTGCAACATTGACTGTGGTGCCAAAGTGTGTTGCTAAATTAGCAAACTTAGATTTAGGATTTACAGTCAGTAGGTTGATAACTTCCTGTTAAGCTGCCATGTACATTGTTCTCACCTCTTCCTTGCCTGGGAGCTCCAGTTGCCAAAGTGTTGCTGAGTCTGATATAGTAAAGACTGCCGCAATCCTCCAGTTTGGCCGAGTGTAATGTTAGCCACTTGGCCCGCTGAAGCGACTTGGGAGTTGTGAGGCCTGAAAAGTTCTCTCATCTCACTTTCCACTGCGCTGCAAGTAATGTTAGGTGCAGATGAGCCTGTTCTCTGGCACTCAATGGACAAGGACAAAGATGTGACAGTCTCAGGGGAAGATAAAATATTTCTTAAAACCCCAATGGCCTGCTGCAGCCTCATCTCTCCTGTCCATGCTGATCTGACCTGAACATGACCCTGGTCTAACTTCTCAGTCAATCAAAGTGCGATAAAATGACCTGCCTTCCATTTCCACTGTACTTCCTTTTCTATTATACTCTGTCCCTCACACATACATACATCTTCTTCTTATATACATATATTATTCAAAATATTAAATATACATTGGCCACATGTGCATGAGAGCAAAATGTATGAATTTGTGAGTGAAAATATCTAAATATGAGTGTTATGGACAAGGGTTCGAACTGGAGCCACACAAACCACCAGGAAACAGAGAGAGTTCTTAATTAATTCAATATTAAGATTGAATTGAATTATTTTTTCTTAACATAATGATGATGATGATGATGATGATGATGATGATTGCCATGGTTCTAAATGAAGAAACATGTTATAGTAAATGGTGAAACAACATGAATTCAGCTTTCAAAATGTATGAATGTGTCGGTGAAAATATATGAATATGAGAGTAAAATATATGGAGTGAGTGAAAATATATGAATATGAGAGTAAAATGTATGAATGTGTGAGTAAAAATATATAAATCCATCCATCCATTTTTTATGCCGCTTATCTCTTTTGGGGTCGCGGGGTAAAAATATATAAATATGAAAATAAAAATGTGTTGGTGTAAGAATGAAAATAAATTAATGTGAGAGTAAAAATATGTGTCTGTGAAAGGACAGTACGTGAGAGGGCCTGAATGAATTATGGCTTGCACAGCCCCTCATAAGATTGCGTTGGCGGACGGCGGAGTCCTACAGACGACAGCATTACCACCCTTACAGGATGTGCTCACTATACAAAACAAGCGCTCCTTGACCCGACTCACGTGAGGAGCTAACGTGGAGAGAAGCAATTTACGTGGACGTGTTGGTGTGTGCGGATGGCTGGGACAAGTGTCTGTGAAAAGGTAAGTTGTGCTACGTGAACATTAAGATACGAGTGAATTACCACAGTTATCATTTCTTGCTAGTAACAGAGGTGGTTACGTTTTCAAACAGTTAGTAAGCCAACTGGAGGGACAGCTACGTTATGCTACCGAGGTCAAGCTAGCTGGCTAATTGGCTAGCTGGCTAATTGGCTAACAGTGTGGTCGCTGCTGGCACGTGTCAGGTTAAAACGGTGGTTAGTATGGTCAGTTTCATCATTGCTTCAATTAATAAAACACTAAACAAGTGTGTGATTAATGTAACTCAAGGAGGGATTCATTCTGATTTGACATGAAATTAATGGTGAAAGTGTGGCTTGACAACGAGACAGGCCAGCTTATTTTTGACGGCCCTGCGGCTGATTTATTAATAAAGAGGTCCTTCAATAAACTAATGCATTTGTCCATAATGACAAAAAAAATGTCAACTTCCCAAAAACTGCTGTAAAAACATATTCATATTTTCTTCCACTTTAGATGATTCAATATTTTTCAACTTCTTTCGGCCTGAAATATACATATCAAATATTAATTATATTTTGGGGATTTTAACCCTTTAGATGCCAGTATCCACTGTTTTTTTTATAGAAAAAAAAAACAAAGCTAAAATGATTTCCAGATAATACATTTCAAGAATTATTTGATTATTATCATTATTATTCTTAGGCCCTGAGATGGGTCAATGATTGGCAGCAACATTAATTTTGACTCCACTCTCTTCGAGTGGAAGAGAGATTGTTGACGGTGCATATTGGCATGAATGTGAACATTATTTTAAGTTTTGCCTGGTTCAGGATAGCATTGCACTCTCGGGTAAAGGTTACTCTATACCACAGGTCTCAAACTCATTCCACAAAGGGCCGAGTGGCTGAAGGTTTTCTTCAACCAAGCAGCAGCACACCAGACTTGACTCATTTCATGAGCTGATCTCAGTCTTCAGACAGCTGATTGGTCTGGACTGCATCCTCTTGATTGGTTGGAGGAAAAACCTGCAGCCACACGGCCCTTTGTGGAATGAGTTTGAGATGCCTGCTCTATACAATGTAGTAAAAGGTTTATTTACCTTAACTTCACCTCTCTCACACACTTGTCGGTGTCTTGTAGTTGTGGAGTACACACCAAGGGAATAGTATTGTACAGCTGCAATGCTAAATCGGTCAATCGATAATTATCGATAATTAAATGATTATTAAATTAGAAAAAAAACAACTGACACTTTATGGACCAAGCAACTAATCAGTTAATTGAGAAAATAATCAACATCGATTAATTGATGATGAAAATAATTGTTAGTTGCAGCCCTATAATATTGTACACATGCAGTTACATTACTGTCACTTTTCTCTCCATGAACTACTTATTATCTTTTGTTCTGCCTGTAGTCATTGTAGTTGAGTTGAAATGATGTTAAACTTATTCTTCAGGTTGGACAGTTGACTGCCAGTGCCTCCTCTGAGGCTGAACTCTCCACATCTGCCGAACAGGCCCCTCAGGGATCTCCATGCTCCAAAATGCAGGTACTGATTTTTGTCTGAATTGTTTTACATGTCTTTAAGTTGCTCTTACTTTAGTTTTTAAGCTGTTTCTCTATGAATAATTGTTGAAGTGTGTGCACTTGAAGGTACATTTTGGCTGTGTTAAGGTCAGTGTAAGCACATGCTGGTTTTGGTCTTTTAATGTAGTTCAGTCTCTCGCAGACACACTTGTCAGGTCTCATGTAGTTGTGGGGTCCAGTCTTTGGGCTTTTAGACACACCTCGCACACACACTTGTCAGGTCTCATGTAGTTGTGGGGTCCACGCCAAGTGAATAATATTGTGCATATTTAATTACATTCATTTCATTTTTGTGTCCATAAACTTAAAAAACTCCATGTATGACACATGTCCTTGAATCTGAGGTCAGTTTGCCTTTTATTAGTCAAAGCAGCAGTTGGTCACAGGTCAGTTTATCCTGCCAGACTTCACCTTTACTTGTTCTTGAGTGAGGAGGTTCCAGTTAGGGGACATATTTATGACAGAAATCAGAGCCAACTTGAAAGTTTCAAAAGTAAGAATGATTATGAGTCAGATACAGGAAACATTTCAACATTTTGTCTTTTGTATCTGTCTGTAGTCATTGTAGTTGAGTTGAAATGGTGTTAAACTTATTCTTCAGGTTGGACAGTTGACTGCCAGTGCCTCCTCTGAGGCTGAACTCTCCACATCTGCCGAAGAGGCCCCTCAGGGATCTCCATGCTCCCAGATGCAGGTACTGATTTTTGTCTGAATTGTGTTACATGTCTTTAAGTTGCTCTTACTTTAGTTTTTAAGCTGTTTCTCTATGAATAATTGTTGAAGTGTGTGCACTTGAAGGTACATTTTGGCTGTGTTAAGGTCAGTGTAAGCACATGCTGGTTTTGGTCATTTAATGTAGTTCAGTCTCTCGCAGACACACTTGTCAGGTCTCATGTAGTTGTGGGGTCCAGTCTTTGGGCTTTTAGAAACACCTCTCGCACACACACTTGTCAGGTCTCATGTAGTTGTGGGGTCCACGCCAAGTGAATAATATTGTGCATATTTAATTACATTCATTTCATTTTTGTGTCCATAAACTTAAAAAACTCCATGTATGACACATGTCCTTGAATCTGAGGTCAGTTTGCCTTTTATTAGTCAAAGCAGCAGTTGGTCACAGGTCAGTTTATCCTGCCAGACTTCACCTTTACTTGTTCTTGAGTGAGGAGGTTCCAGTTAGGGGACATATTTATGACAGAAATCAGAGCCAACTTGAAAGTATCAAAAGTAAGAATGATTATGAGTCAGATACAGGAAACATTTCAACATTTTGTCTTTTGTATCTGTCTGTAGTCATTGTAGTTGAGTTGAAATGATGTTAAACTTATTCTTCAGGTTGGACAGTCGACTGCCAGTGCCTCCTCTGAGGCTGAACTCTCCACATCTGCCGAACAAGCCCCTCAGGGATCTCCATGCTCCCAGATGCAGGTACAGATTTTTGTCTGAATTGTTTTACATGTCTTTTGGTTGTTCTTACTTTAGTTTTTAAGCTTTTAATTGTTGAAGTGTTTGCACTTGAAGGTACATTTTGGCTGTGTTAAGGTCAGTGTAAGCACATGCTGGTTTTGGTCATTTAATGTAGTTCAGTCTCTCGCAGACACACTTGTCAGGTCTCATGTAGTTGTGGGGTCCAGTCTTTGGGCTTTTAGAAACACCTCTCGCACACACACTTGTCAGGTCTCATGTAGTTGTGGGGTCCACGCCAAGTGAATAATATTGTGCATATTTAATTACATTCATTTCATTTTTGTGTCCATAAACTTAAAAAACTCCATGTATGACACATGTCCTTGAATCTGAGGTCAGTTTGCCTTCTACTAGTCAAAGCAGCTGTTGGTCACAGGTCAGTTTATCCTGCCAGACTTCACCTTTACTTGTTCTTGAGTGAGGAGGTTCCAGTTAGGGGACATATTTATGACAGAAATCAGAGCCAACTTGAAAGTTTCAAAAGTAAGAATGATTATGAGTCAGATACAGGAAACATTTCAACATTTTGTCTTTTGTATCTGTCTGTAGTCATTGTAGTTGAGTTGAAATGGTGTTAAACTTATTCTTCAGGTTGGACAGTTGACTGCCAGTGCCTCCTCTGAGGCTGAACTCTCCACATCTGCCGAAGAGGCCCCTCAGGGATCTCCATGCTCCCAGATGCAGGTACTGATTTTTGTCTGAATTGTGTTACATGTCTTTAAGTTGCTCTTACTTTAGTTTTTAAGCTGTTTCTCTATGAATAATTGTTGAAGTGTTTGCACTTGAAGGTACATTTTGGCTGTGTTAAGGTCAGTGTAAGCACATGCTGGTTTTGGTCTTTTAATGTAGTTCAGTCTCTCGCAGACACACTTGTCAGGTCTCATGTAGTTGTGGGGTCCAGTCTTTGGGCTTTTAGAAACACCTCTCGCACACACACTTGTCAGGTCTCATGTAGTTGTGGGGTCCAGTCTTTGGGCTTTTAGAAACACCTCTTGCACACACACTTGTCAGGTCTCATGTAGTTGTGGGGTCCACGCCAAGTGAATAATATTGTGCATATTTAATTACATTCATTTCATTTTTGTGTCCATAAACTTAAAAAACTCCATGTATGACACATGTCCTTGAATCTGAGGTCAGTTTGCCTTTTATTAGTCAAAGCAGCAGTTGGTCACAGGTCAGTTTATCCTGCCAGACTTCACCTTTACTTGTTCTTGAGTGAGGAGGTTCCAGTTAGGGGACGTATTTATGACAGAAATCAGAGCCAACTTGAAAGTATCAAAAGTAAGAATGATTATGAGTCAGATACAGGAAACATTTCAACATTTTGTCTTTTGTATCTGTCTGTAGTCATTGTAGTTGAGTTGAAATGGTGTTAAACTTATTCTTCAGGTTGGACAGTTGACTGCCAGTGCCTCCTCTGAGGCTGAACTCTCCACATCTGCCGAAGAGGCCCCTCAGGGATCTCCATGCTCCCAGATGCAGGTACAGATTTTTGTCTGAATTGTTTTACATGTCCTTTGGTTGTTATTACTTTAGTTTTTAAGCTTTTAATTGTTGAAGTGTTTGCACTTGAAGGTACATTTTGGCTGTGTTAAGGTCAGTGTAAGCACATGCTGGTTTTGGTCTTTTAATGTAGTTCAGTCTCTCGCAGACACACTTGTCAGGTCTCTTGTAGTTGTGGGGTCCAGTCTTTGGGCTTTTAGACACACCTCTCACACACACTTGTCAGGTCTCATGTAGTTGTGGGGTCCACGCCAAGTGAATAATATTGTGCATATTTAATTACATTCATTTCATTTTTGTGTCTATAAACTTAAAAAACTCCATGTATGACACATGTCCTTGAATCTGAGGTCAGTTTGCCTTTTATTAGTCAAAGCAGCAGTTGGTCACAGGTCAGTTTATCCTGCCAGACTTCACCTTTACTTGTTCTTGAGTGAGGAGGTTCCAGTTAGGGGACATATTTATGACAGAAATCAGAGCCAACTTGAAAGTTTCAAAAGTAAGAATGATTATGAGTCAGATACAGGAACCATTTCAACATTTTGTCTTTTGTATCTGCCTGTAGTCATTGTAGTTGAGTTGAAATGATGTTAAACTTATTCTTCAGGTTGGACAATTGACTGCCAGTGCCTCCTCTGAGGCTTATTGAGGTTTTGCTTCAAATGTGAATGACTGCTCAAAGTGAGAATGTTAGTGTGAAATAAAACACTACACGTTGTTGTTTTCAATAAAGAAACATTTGCACATAGCAAGCCTATCCACCTCCATTTGCACCGACTAACCGATAAAGCATCGTTTGTGCTTAATTTGTAAATCAGGAGACTGTTGTTCTGGCAGTTCAGGTGTAGACAAAAACTCTCGGAATGCATCAAAAATCCACAGTGCCTCGACCACATTGGGCAGTTTCACAAGTGCTCACTGTTAAAACTAACCAAAGCTGTCATTACAAACAAGGGATTAGGTATTTACTTTTATTAATCAGAGCATCAAAATCAGCAGAGGAGGTGTGTAAAAACAGCTGTTTGCAGCTCTCTCTCATTGATTGCCCTTCATTCCACTTGTTTTCCTTCTGTTTGTGGATTGCACACAATGGGAGGAAATGGAATCAGGGCTAAAAGACCTATTAAAAAACACAAAACTGAACATATTGTGTCTGTCTATGGATCCCTTCCACTTTATACTATGGACAGTATTGCATCCACACAAGAACCCCCTAATTTGTCCTTGGCCTTTGTTCCTCAAAAAACACTATCATGGAGAAATACAAATGTTTATACTTTTTTATCGAATGTTTTACAGGTCACCAAACTTTTAAGAATGTGGGAGAAAGAGGATGTCCGTGCTGTTGAAGCACATGATGTTCTTCATCACTTCATGTCGTGTCCCTGGGAAAAGCGACTGTGATAAGTGTTTTATTGTTGTTATTGTTTGTTTTATTGTTGTTTGGTCAAACCTGCGCTCTGGTATTTTTGTTCAAGACTTTTAACATTTTAATAATTGCATACAAAAGTGTAAATAAAGATTTTGATGTTTAAGATTCATCCAACAACCTAAGTTGTGGAGCAATCTGTTAAATTCAGCAAAATTAAAAAATACAGGACTGTACTGGTAATACAGCAACACGTGTGTAGAGAGTCTGAAGAACCTTGGTCTGACAGTTTTCATTAATAATACTTTTATGAGACTGATGTTGTTACAAAGTCTTGGGACTTTTGTCCTGTAATAATGACGACTTTAAATCGTGATACCTTTTATGAGTTCTTAATACAAGGTTTCGTATTGAAGCAAATTCTAATCATGAATTATATCCCAGAGCTCTAATCTATAGTAAGGTTTTAATGCTCAGAACATAATGACAAGACAGTGGTTGGCATGTATGGCTGTTAAAAGTTTACTATTTACACAATTGACCACAGCAGGTTAAAAGACTAACAATATAATAATACTGTAGTAGCACAAATAGTTCTTAAGACTTAATCAATATTGTATTGAATTCCAAATACTTAACCTAAGAACCTTAATTTTTTCATAACTTACCAGGCTCCAGCAGATGAATGTCATGTTCCACAAAGTAAGTTTAACCTGACTGTGTGTTAAACCCACAAAGACAGAAAACCCAGACAGTGTGTATATTGACCCCACTTATGACTAAAACCCTGACAAGTCCCCACACGGCTGGATCTGGTCAGGTGAAGGAATTTACTTTGTCTGATTGATAATTTGAAGTGACAGCTGTGTTGGTATCCACTACAGGATACTGCCTGATTTTTTTCAGTGCTGTACAACCTTCAGAAAGGGTGGATCCCACATTGCATGTTCTTGTCTTGTGTCCTTACAACGTAACAAAGACAAGGCTGTGTGTGTGTGTGTGTGTGTGTGTGTGTGTGTGTGTGTGTGTGTGTAAAAGCTGTTAAAAATGAATAACACTCTTTGTAGGGGTCTGCTATTTCCCCATAATTCACATAGAAGTTTCCAGGAAAGAACTTTAAAATCTACTAATTATGAGGAAAAGAGAGACAAAGTTGTAAAAGTGTGTTGAGTTTGTCAGCAGATGTTGATTTCCAGAAAAATGTCCTTCAATTACTGATGTCAAGTAAACCCAAATAAACATTTACTAGTTTAAATTTCCCAATTTTTGCCTGATCAGATGACCTGCTGTGCACTGACTCACATAAACTGGAAATTAAATGGAATAAACCAATTGGAAATAAACAAATTGATCAAATGTGAACTGTAATTGGTGTCAAATTACATAGAAACTTATTAGGAAGAGGGAATTATTGGGATATTACAGAGCTGTAAAGAAAAAACAGTACTCTCCATAATGGAAAACTCCAGCCTCTAAGGGAATTTATGGAGTTTTCAGAATAAAAGCATTAATCA
Source organism: Chaetodon trifascialis (assembly GCF_039877785.1). NCBI lineage: Eukaryota > Metazoa > Chordata > Actinopteri > Chaetodontiformes > Chaetodontidae > Chaetodon > Chaetodon trifascialis. The sequence continues at coordinate 17,922,829 of NC_092072.1, forward strand.
TCCTGAAACAAAGCAGAATCAGGAAGCAACAGAGGCTTTTTATTTTAAGATAAGTAAAAGTCAAGCTTCAGCTAAATCACATGTTTGGGAGGATATTTTTTGCAGCATGCGGTGTGGTAATATACCTTGGAGCATAAAGGAAGTTCCCAGACAGGGGAGCAGACAGGTTCTGTCACAGATAAGAGCTGATCGTGATCTAAAACAATGGGCTGTTTACGACACCGTATCTATATCCAGAAGAGGAAGAATGACTTCACTAACTTTTTAATATCACGGTTTTAAAAAAAGGAGGATATTGTTTGCGTGGCAAACAATCCCTATTCCCCCCGAATGTGGCTCTTTCTTCCTTTTCATCTCATACTCAAAGACAGACACACAAACCCCCTATTGACACCTATATTTGAGTTTATCCATTATCCATATCCATCAGCATCAATCATTCACCCCATAACTGCTCCCCGTCCACTGCTACGCACAGGCATGGGTGCACACACGCATCAAAACTCAGATACACTTGACTGCCGGCGAATAGACTATCAGTGTGGTTTTTACTGGCGTGTCTGAGGCACTGACACCTCTGCGCTTGGTCTATTGATTTTGTTGTCTTATCCTAATGAGTCTTGCGTCATCCATCACTGCCCCGCTGGTAGCACTCAGGCTGCCTGGATGGCTGGAAGGACAGAATTAAGCAGGGACAGGGACTATCACCTTGCCACTAGGTATATATCAATGAGAGTTTCCCGAATACCATTTTTGAAAGGCATCAACAGTAATAAAAAGAACGGGCTGCACAGCTGCTCGAGCCGTGTGATGTGAGGCTCTGGAATAGGATAAGTGCATTCTGACATGATTTCAGGCCCCTTAGCTGATGACTTCTGACCCCGCAGGCTCTTGCCTTTAACACTTGCTTTCTTGTGTCATGAAAGAGCTTTCAGGTTGTGTTTGTGTGTGTGTGTGCGCAGGTATGAGTGTGTATGTCGTGTAGGTGTTGACTACAGCGATGATGGGGATGTTAGAAGGCTGCTCGCACCCATTACTTACTTACACCTTTTGGTATACACACTGGAGATGAAACACTTCCACATCCCGTAGCTTCTTCACTTCATCCATCTGTTCATCCACTCAGCCGTTACGGAGCTTGTCCCCCTGCTTTCTGTCATCTCTGTGACTCCAAATGATGTTTTGATGTTGCTTCTCCACCCTGTGCTGATGCATTTAGACACAGCCAGCCTCTATCATCATTTGTGCTAGCGAAGGAACCGTCTTCTCTGTTGTCAGTATTAACATCAGTGTTTGAATAAATAAGTCTCCCGGCACTGATTCATCTTCATCACTCTTTGTGTACAGCTCCATGACTGAGTTTGAAGCCCAGGACGAAACAGATGTATTCCAATAGGTTATCAAATTTTCATACAGCCTTTAATAAATGCAGCCTGTCCTATGCGTCCTATGTTCTACATGTCCCACATCTTCTATGGTGTAGTGCATTTTATGTCCTATACTCAATCCCACTTACTACATCCTTCTTCCTTGCCTTGCATTTTGCAAAGTGCCCCCCAAGTGGTAGATTTGATATATTACATCAAATTGACAATATTTTTCATCTTATCCTGCTTCCTATTGCTCTCATACAAGGTTAGTTATCAATACACACAAAAATGTACCCTACATCTTACGTTGCAACTTAAAATGTAAACGTCCAGTGTTGTGGATTTCCTGTTGTACATCCTTCATTAAATATCTTCAAACATCCCACAAAGTGTGCTCATGAATGTCCTTCATCCTACATCCCAAACCCCACACTCTACATCTTCAGTCAATCCATTGTGGTCATTGTTCCACACAACGTTCATTTCACAACCCTGATTCCCAAAAAAGTTGGGACACTGTGTGAAACATAAGCAGAATGTCATAACTTGCTAGTCTGTTTGTACATATACTGAATTGAGAACAGTAAATTTAATATTTTGACATCCTCTATCCTTGGATCTTAGGTCATACAGTACCACCTTTATCATACACCTCATGCTGTGCTTCATGCATCTGCCTTATGTCCTGCGTTTGTCCACTCTACATCCAGTTTTGTTCATCTTAAATTCTATAATGTATGTCATCATTAAATGTGCCCCCATACATATTGTTCAGCCTTCGTCTTTGATCGCAAATCTTATGATTTACAACCTACATCCTGTTTTATATTTCAAGCTGAAACCTATCTACTTTGCACTACTTCCAACATCTGCATGCAGTCAGTATACATAGGATGTAGGCAGCATTTGAAGCCTAGAATTGGATGCAGATGTCTTTGCTTGGCTATTGCCATCATAACACACGCTACCACTCAAGGCTGCAAAAAAGAACCAATCCTTGATGAGAGAATAATTGTGTGGGACAAAAAAAAAAGACCAAAATACCCTGTCTTCAGGGGGCATCTGGGTGAAAATTACTGGCTTTAATCTTATTAAACTCTGAATGTTGCCACTATTTACTGGTTTTAAAGAGGATAAGCTACTTATGGGGTGGTGAGGAATGAAGTGACACTGTGTTGTGAGAATATCTCTGAGTGTCACCCACCATACAAAAGCAAAGTGTTCATCCCCATGCCATGCTAGCACATCACACACCAACACAAGCCAAATACTATAGTTTACAGTGTGTATGAAAAGATTACACACAGGCTGTGCTGTCATGTGACTCCAGTTTGCCACAAAAACAGTGTGTGACTTAGCTGTAACATTGGCAGGCGGGGTTTCATGCACCCTAAGGCTAGCACACATACAAATGCCAACACACACATTCAAGAAACACAAACACATGCATGCACAAACACTTGCGCACACACAGACGCACACACACACACACGGGCACCAAAGAACCCAGCAGGCTTTGGGAGCCATGCCCTGACCTCTGGTTCCCAGTCAAAGGGGTGCTGTTCACCAGTACACAACAGCACCACTGATCCCCTGTGTTCCTCTTGTAAATTTTGCTCTTTCTCCTCAGTGCTCAGAAGAGGCCTGTGTTGTTTTGTGAAAAGGAGGAGGAGGAGGAGAAGGGAGGAGTGGAGAGTCAAGAGAACAGAGGAGTGAAGCCACTGTCTGTGTGAGACTGCTAAATCACTGTGTCTGCATGAAGGCTGGAATTGTGCATGTGTTTCTTTGTGTGTGTGTGCATGCGTGCGTGTGTGGTGCGTGACCCTCTACAGTACATGTGCGCATAAAAAGAGCAGAGAACAAGGGACCTTTAGTCTGGGATGAAAACATAGCCCAATGTAACAGGCCAAATAAGATTAACTGGCCTAATGGACACACTTATTTTCATTATTCTGCATCGTTGCTGTAGAACGGAGAGAACAGGCTCGCTACTGCAAGCGGCCCCGCGGCAATAATGTCCTGATAAAGCAGTCTTCACTCCATCCACTTCTAATTTCCGAGAATTCACTCATTCATCTTCCCAGTTTGCTGTATTAAACCGTTACCTCAATAGGATATTCCATCTGTCTTGATAATTTATTCATTTAAAGTATGCACAAAAGCAGCTTATATCACTCGTGACAGTATGGTTTGCTGTATGTCCATGAAATTTAATACAGTTCTTTCCTTATTAGAGATGGGAATGTAGATCTGTGCAATTCAGCTTAATGAGCATAAATAAATCAGCAGCATTGAGGGAGGAGCCACTTACCCCACCTCCCCCTCTTTAATCTAGCCCTCCTCATTAACACATTCGGAAATATGTAAATGAGATGAGACAGCATGGAAATATACAAGCCTATTACACAATTAACATGACTGCTTGATTAAGTAATATAGAGACTTTATAATATCGCTGTGCACGCTTGTGTATATGCTCACACATTAAAATTCATTTATTGTGTGAGTAATTGCCTTCACTGCAACCTCAACAACATCCACTTCCACTCAGTGTTTTTTTCCAATTCAAAGACGTTTTACGCAATGCTCAATAATCTAGAGTTTAACCTTGAACCAAACACAAAGCCCCAAATCCAGATGTCATATATCCTACAGCCAAATGAGCTATGTGATGCAACCCCATTGACATTAACAACATAACCATATAACGTTACATCTAATCCCATTCTCCTCCTGATTACCTAAGAGCCAGATACCATCTAAATCTGCTCAATAATTGCAATGCAGATGATAATCAAGCGTGATGGAGAGAGAGTGACAGTGAGGGCTATCGCCAGTTTGACGTGATTACAGCACCGGCCTCAGGGACCCATATCTTGATTTAGATTAAACCACGCTCGTCAAACGTAAAGCACCCGTCTTTAATACGACCGTATATCAGCCGTCGCATAAAAAATCTGAGGTTCCATCAAGTCCATGAACAGTCCATCAGGGGGTTGGTTAAATGAAGAAAGACGGAGTGAGGGGGAAAAAAAATCAAAACACAGTGTTGATCAGAGAGAGAACGTGAAATGACGCAAATATTGTGACACTGAAAATAAGTCGATACGACAGCCAGAAAGAAAACAGACCTGAAAAACTGCAGCTGTGAAGTTGTGTGAATAAGCCACCTACAGGGACGACGTCAGCTGTTCGCCATAGCTGTGCGCATGATTTCAAAGCATCAGAATATCAGTACTGGCCTACGTGACTGATATCAGCTCAAAAGCATTTCCAAATACTGATTTTCCCTCAAATTGCTCAAATTACAAACCTGAGCGGTATTTAGCAACATAGACCGTCTTACCAGATTGGGCAGTTTTCTGGCAAACTGGGGTACTTTTTGTTTAATTTGGCAGATCTTTTTTTTTTTTTGGTCATAATTTGAGCTGACAAAAAGTTGCAGATACTTTAGACTGAACTGACCCAATCTTCTCTGCTGATTTATTGGAAACAGCCAATGCGCTGACTGCACAGATGTTAGCTGGTGCTAGCTCGCAACATACGTAGGGACCACGTCTAAGAGTGTGTGCATGTGTGTCAAAGATAAGATAAGACGTTACTGATCCCACACCAGGGAAATTTAGTTGTTACAGCCAGCAAGTATTACAAAGAGCATGCAAAGTGGCATAAAGAGGTCAAAATAAAAACGTGTAAAGTACACAAAAAAGAAAAACAACTATGTATATGTACATTTGTCCAGATTCAAAGAAAAAAATAGTTAATGCCATAAAAGTCCTACTGCCATAAAAAAGTACTATAATATTCTTATGAGAAAACTACTGACATATGTTGTATTGCATTTGAGAAATACTAGGACTATGCACAACATATATAGTTCATAAATGGATAATGGATAATAAATAGTGTTATTGCGCAGTTGAGAGAAATATACAATTTACTTATGCAACTTTTCTGTGTGTTTATGCTCATAACTCACCAGGATCGCCGGCAGTTTCCTCCAGTCTATCTCAACATTCTTGCCACTGTGCATTAATACTGTTGATTGATAAAGCCCTGTGATGAGTGTGAACCTTTAACAAAGCCTACAGCTATAGTTCAACCTTATGGGAAATAAGCTGTTTTGCTCTTATGACAAAGAGTTCACTAACCAGACTGATACCTCTGTCATGTCTGTTTGTTAAAATATGAATCTACAGCTAGCAGCTGGCTTAAGCTTAGTGTAAAGAATGGGGCCAACAGTGAGCCTGGCTCTGAAACTCCCCCACCATCATCTCTAAAGCTTTCTAATTAACATGTTATATCTTGTTTGAAACAGTTATTTTGGACAATCAACAGGCTGCGTTGTTATATTGGAACTACTTTCTTCTGAAAATGTAGTCCCTATGAAAACAGCTGCATTGGAAGCAGAAATGTCATAGACAGATATCTGAAAACTGGCAAATGGAAATAACACTACAGGCATGGCTGGGCGCTGCAAGAAAAGTGAGGAAATATGTGTGAGGCTTTTTTTTTTTTGGGTGAACAGTCCCATTAATATGGATTTTACTGTGCCATAAAACTGGAATTGTGAAATAGCATTGCGGCGTTGAAGCTGAACTTCAACCTAAAGTAAGAGGCTGGTGTCTGCCGCCACCAGCTCATACACATCTTTTGAATGCTTTGACATGAGCCGAGATGGATGAGGAAACACTGAAGGAGACACAACACTGAGGCAGAAAGTTGACAGAAAGCACCACAGACTGCAATTTTCCTCAAGGGACAACTTCATGAAAGAAAGAGATGGATGATGATCACATGAAAATGCTCTTTCACATGCAACACACTAGCAGCGCGTCCTCAGAGAATCAACTGTGTCCTGTCTGGGAAATTCTTGCTATCAGAAGACAATGCTGCATACTGTGCGTACAAAGAACAAACTGCACTGTCTAAATGGCGCTGGGCAGCACATTCTCTATATCTCATGCAATCATAACTGGCCTGAAGATTGGAATTATCCTGTGACAGACTTACATGTGTAAGGACCAGTATGCGAATGAGCTGGTGGCATGAAACCACCTACACCACCCTACACCACCCGACACCACAGCCATGCAGGAGCACCATTAAGACAGAAAGCTGCTTTTCCACCCGTCCTTTATCATCCATCTTTTCTCTTTCTCTCTTTTCTCTACATCTTGCACTCTGTTGCTCTCTCAAGAAAAAAAAAACATGTTTTAGAAGGTGTCAGGCAATCAATATAGTGATGAGGGCTGTTGTTTTGAGGCCTGATATACTACACGCACACCAACACAAGAGTAATGACTACTATCCACGGGCACTGTAACAGTCATGAATTATACTTTATTGGCTACACTTTGTCAGATATATGACTCTCCTGCCTCCTCATATGTATTCTGCAGCTGACAAGATTTGATACATACATGAACACGCACACGCAGCTGCGCGCACGCACACACAAAAGGTAAAAAACACTGATCACAGAACATTCTATAAACTCCCCAACCATGACCCGAGGCCCTCCACCAGCTCAGAGAAAAAAAATACAGATGAAAGCTTTTAAAAATAACAGAACAAGACATTTTCAAATCAATACTTGTTTCTCTTTTTTTTCCATCTTGAATAGTGCTTGATGACCCACGCCATTAGAGCAGACTGGGAGGCGCGTCGGCGACATGCTCAATGCGCTGAGCGGCATGAACAATGCTGGGGCTGATTGTAAGAGCCTGTATGCACCTGGGGGGGTTAATAAAGGGGATTGTTCTGTGTTGTATTTTCTCTTTACTCATTTATGTTCAGCTAGGTTCAGGTCAGGCATAGTGTCCCTGAAGCCATACAGTAAGGTGTATGTTTTCAGCGGGATGAAACTCAGTGGCCTTGACCAGAGAACACAGAACAGAGTGAACACACACTCTCTGCTCCACTGACTAAATCAATCTTTAATATACCATACTGCTGCCTTCTAAGAAACACAGAAACCATGCACCATGTGGCACATACATGTACAGTGCGTGTGTGTGCCCACATGCTTGGATGTGTACCTGTGTGCATCATAAAGTAGCAGACACACCGCATAAATGTTAAAGTATGGTGCAGGTTCAAGGGTTGAAACGGACCCGCGCCTCTCTCCACACCAAAGAAAGATGGAGTTGCAGCAGCCAGGTCAGCAGCATGAAAAATACACGCACTCTCACTGTGATACACTCACACATGAACAAACACCTGGTTGCAGAGCCGGTGGATACCTTACAGGTCTTCCGCTCGGCCTCAAGCTCCTCGATCACACAAAGCACCTCAACTCCACGCAGCTTGAATATCTGTGGCCGTTCCATGAAGCCGGTTCATTCATTTTGCCTGCTTGGCTGAGAGAGTTGGCTAATGACATGACAGAGGAGCTCCATGCAAATAGCCAACATCTGTCACAGCGCTAGCTCCACTCCATATATTTATTTGCTGATCCTACTTAATATTTCTGCATATTACTGGCTGTTTGTTGGAGGCGGACAGTGATGCATGTTCCTGCATGACGCCGTACAAAAGAAAGCAATCTCCTGCAACCCTCACATCCACTCCTGCTGCTTCTTCTAAATGCATATTTTGTGCTGGCTTTGCAGCCCGCTGAAGGTCAGAGGAAAGTAAGGCCCCTTTATTGTGGAAATAGGAGAAACACATTTGGTGGAGTTAATGTGTGCTGCATTTATCACCGACACAATAAGGAAGGCTCGATAATATATCTCATGCAGTGTGGAGGGAATATATTACATGTAGGTGTTGTGATGGCTGAATCTGGGTGTTATCTGTAGGGGGTTATTTAGGTTTATCTTGTATCACGGTGACATTCAGATTCTGAATATCCAAGGTGCCCGCTGACTTAGTTTCAACTCATTTCGCCGTGTAAATGCAAATGTTTATATACCTACACTAAAACTTTAATAACTCAGATGCTCCCGCTTATCTTTAAAATAGGAGCCGGTCAGATATCAAATCCTCCTGAGACAACCTATTTGGCATTTAGCTGTCAGTACCTCATCACCTTGCTCTGCTGTCTTCCCCAACTTCTTTTTTTTCCTGGCGTATGGGGGTGGGGTCAAACGTCAACATGGCTGTTTTTTTCCTGTCTCTGATCCAGTGTCAGCCTTCAGAAATGATCCCTCACCGACACGGGGCTGTCTCAGGTGCCCCCAGCGCTGACTGGCAGGCCTTGGAAGTGGAGAACTGCTTTAGCCCGACGTTCAGTCAGCCTGCTTGCTCGCTGACACATTCAGACAGATACATCACTGAGGGCCAATGACAGCTCGTTATTGCTAGAGATGATAGAAGCTCACCACAGGGATTTGTATCAAAGCAAGAATGTTTGCGTGTGTGTGTCTGCGTGCATGTGTGTGTGCATGCACAGAAGCATTAGATGAGAGGTGAAGACACGGGGTACGAGGACTGCCAGCGGTTTTCTAACCTGAATATGGGGAAAGGGTCCCTAGTTTGAGCTAAAAGGAATTCAGAAAGCACAAACATCCAACCGGCTTTTAAACTCTACGACATCACTCCTTGTTCACTTCTGTTTGAGTTATTCGCAATCCTAATCTAATGAACTGGAATAAAGTTTCAGTCTTTGTTGGTTTGATGGTTACAGCTGCAAAATTATATTTGCCTAATAGTGGAAACAAGTAATCTAATCACTTGCTCCTTGCCTCAAGTCCTAACTGTCCGTTCACTTCTGAGGAAATGTGCTCATGTCTAATAAAACACAATGAAATTAAGAAATGGGGGGAAACAGAACCATGAGTGTACAAATAACTCACAAAAAAAATGAAGAAAATACATTTTTAAGCTTGTTTGAAAGGGGAAAGGCGAGAGATTAAATCAATATAATACTGCAAAACCATAAATCTACTGCATGTGCATCAATGAAGACGACTTAGTGATTAGCTAATCAGATATGATGAATGTTTAAAGGGGCTATAATCAATATGTTTATATTAGCACTGGATCAAATTACTACATGTAACGTAAAAGCAATCACTTGCAGTGATGAACCTAAGGAGTACCAGCTTCAGCTTCTTGGACTTAGATTTGCAGGGTGGTCAGTACTAAATGGATGATACTGGTGCTCCATAAGTGCTAGATGTGTAAAGAAGTAACTGTTTGTAACTGTTGATGTCCTCCTCTAACTCTGCAAAAAGTTACAAAAGTCAAACTACTCCTTTATAATCACTTTGTGTCCTTCGTTTTTCTGTTATAATTGTGTAAACCTCATGATCCCACATGGTGGACTTTCACTCCTCAGAGTGTCGGGTCAGTGTGAACGTATTTTCATAGCCTCAGTCGGTTTGTTTATATGAGGTGCGTCTGTATCCTGTTTATCAATCTTATTCACATCCTGAACAAGATTTGATGACACCGACTCTCTATTTCAGTGTGTGTGTCCGTGTGTGTGTGTGTGTGTGTGTGTGTGTGTGGGCTTGTGTGTGGGACACAACATCATCATCATCATCATCATGCCATAAAACAGTCAATCCCAGCTACAATCAGCCCCTTTCATGCGAAGGCCAGGGCAAAATGATGCTTTCAAGCTCAGACAGTGAGGGCTATTGATCTCAGCTATGTAATCTGAAATGACTTCTGTGTTATTATTTCTCTTGTACTATGTGACCCAGATAGAGCATGAAATGAGTGTGTGTGTGTGTGTGTGTGTGTGTGTGTGTGTGTGTGTGTGTGTGTGTGTGTGTGTGTGTGTGTGTGTGTGTGTGTGTGAGTGTGTCTTAGGGGATGATGTGCCTCTTTTTATATCTGACCTCAGTTATGCAACACAGGTTATTCAACATGTTAAGCCAATGGGAGGGTTACACCCTGGAGTGTGCGTGAGTGTGTGCGTTGTTGTGTGTTTGGTGGTGCGTGTTCATCAAAATGTGCTTTTTCCTGTGTCGCTTTTTTTTTTAAGAATCATTTTCACTTACCAGTTTAGGATCAAAAAGTGGTGAACAGCAGAGGACAGCGGAGGAGTGATGAGTCATGTTCTATCTGAATCTGTGATACATATATAACCACTGGGGGGGGGAGAGAGAGAGAGAGAGAGTCCTGCTGATACATTGAGTGAATGATGTGATAGTAACCAGATCCTCCATGGATTAGCCTCTTTCTCTCTCTGATAACTTCTGCTCTCTGCACAGCCAGACCAAAGCTCAGACTCACTGATTACTGAAACTGTGTCAGACACATGCTGCATGAATGTATCAATTATATCACATTCAGATTAGATCTCATTTCATAAATGAATGTCAGCTCTCTCTGTTCAGTCACCAGTTCCTATTTCACAATAATGATTCTATCTAGATTTGGGACTTTATCGTGTTCATTTGCTGTTCTAAAACTGTGGCTGGTAGGTCTTTTCTGGGAACATTAAGTCACCCAAATGAAGACGTGTGTGTTATGTTGCTGGTTTGCTTGGAGCTGGGTGGTGTGCATAAGCAGGGAAAGCCATCGTGGCTTAACCAAAAGAAAAAAGAGAGCCAGACAGGTGGCAAGGATCTAGTTTAAAACTCACTTGCTTAAGTGTTGCTAATTAGGTTTCCCTATAGTTCAGGCTTAATTTGCACATTCCCTGTCATTCCTTCTTTGGAGCTTCTCAGCAGGAGGTGTCCTCAAAGTCTGTGCATTCAGCACTTTTTCCTGTGAAAACCAACCACTGGACGCTCTTTTTCCTAAGAACGCATACGAGAACTAATCTATATAAAAGTGAACTCTGCTCGGTCTCGGTGAAGGTGAGGCTTTACAGACTGTTGAGGAGTCTGATGGTTAGCCACACCTGTCACACACTATGTCACATGAGGGTTTGGGTGAAGTCACATGTGAGTCATTGAGGTCACAGGGCAGGCATGAAACTGTGGCCACATGAAACACTGTAAGGTGTGAATTGCTGCGAAACTGCCTGTGATGCCTGCTTGATAATTTGAGAAACAGCTATGACCTGGATGGCTGAAAATCCTCATGGCTGGACTTCACTGGATGTTCCCATGACCTCTTTCATACGCACTTATGCAATGGGCCTGCATCATACCAGGCTACAGTGGCTTAAATCTGATAGTCAATGTTAGATTGATTGATTAAAATGTTCTTTTTAATCAGTGAAACACACCTCTCAGTGACTCCTAAAAACTTCTTATTCACTTATTTAAGTCACAGTTTCCCAAGAGGCCAATCTCTACCTTGATTATAGGGACTGTGATGCTGTGATGATAGCAGCACCGCATACGTAGCCACATCACCATCACACCTGTAATCAGAGTAAAGAAATCCCTCGTGGGTGTTGCTGCAATAATGCCGCATGACATCATTTCTGAACTTCATCACTTGAACAGCGTGTGTGACTTGATTTCTCCGTATGTGAGCAGGTTTGGCATCCTTTGGGAACTGGGACTGTCAAGCATGCAGAAATCATGGCTTTAACTATAAATACTGCTGATGTCCCATATTTCAGGTGAACAAACAACAGTCAGCTTACAGTGCTGGTTTCAGCTCTGTACTTATCAGATTAGTCAAGTCTAAGTCTCTCTGATGGGAACTGAGTCCCATCATCCCTTTCAGAGTTTGTTTTTGTGTGTAATTTCAATTGCACAGGGACTAGACCACCATGTGTGTGTGTGTGTGTGTGTGTGTGTGTGTGTGTGTGTGTGTGTGTGTGTGTGTGTGTGTGTGTGTGTGTGTGTGTTCATGTATGTCTGTCATGCTCATCAGTATTCATCTGCCAGAAATATGCATTTTTAGAATGGCCAGTCGTCTGGCTGTGAAAGTAAGATAACACGAATATTGCACCTTTTTGAAAAGGACTGAAAGGGGACAAATCTTTAAGCACTTGACCCTCTGCCCTGCTCAAGAAAATAGCTAAGTATGTAATTTAAAAGTGTGAAACGTGATTGCATGTTTTTTAGCGGTAAAACCACTTGCAAAACCATTTTGAGATTTTCCCCGTGCCTAGATAAGGAGACTTTGAAGAAGCAATTTCATGTGATGTTAGTCCAAATCCATTCCCCCGAAGCCTTTAAGCTGGGGCTGAAATCTCGCTGGTGTGAGGAGTTTGTGTCTTACTGATCGGCTAAGCCCTGTGCCTCTTCAGCTGCCACTATTCAGCACAGCGCTCCCTTATTGGGACACACTTCAGCCTCACACAAGTCAGAAGTCGGGGCGGCAAATGGCAGAGAGACAGGTTCAGAGTTAACTGTGAGACTCTGAAAAGCGGGGAAAGGACTTGGTGGTATTTTCAGATAAACTTTTTAAATAGGAAAAGTAATACAAAGGCTCGAAACAGAGGAATCGCCTTCAGCCATTTGCGGCAAACAAATAAAAAAAAGCAGAGAGATGAGGGGAGCAAAAACAAAAAAAAAATCCAGGCGATTGAATCGGCAGACGATTGAAGCAGCTACAAATTCCATATGGTGCAATAACATTTGTTGATCCCTCGCTCTGAATTGTGCCCACAGAAGTTTCCCATAGTTTTAATTACCAGCTTGTCTCCTGCCAGAAGAACATCACGCCTGTTCAACTTTATCTCCAGCTTTCATTGCACGCTCTGTGATTCTCTCCGAACTCGCCATCTCCGCTCTCCTTTGCCTCCCCGTCATGTTTTTTTTAATCTCTATCAGTTTCCTCTTGTCTTTCTTCCTGATGACATGACACAAATAAGAAAAAAGAAAAGAGCTGCGAAGGCAGTCAAAGCGTGTGAAAGGATTGCAGGGCAATTGCACGAGAAACAAACATCAACAACCCATGGCAGCAGCAACAGACGTAGATCGTCATCTGCAGCAGCAGCAGCAGCACATGATTACATTTACGTCAATTTAAATGGTTAAAAGGAGAGAAGAAGAAGCAGAAGAAGAGAGGAGAGACTGTAAATGACATTACATGTTGTTTGTTGTTTGTCTTTGCTGCCAAGCTGATGGGAGAGAGAGGGAGGTCAGATGGTTAAGTGAGGTTAGAGAGTGTGTGTGTGTGAGAGAGAGAGAGAGAGAGAGAGACAGAGAGCGAGAGAGCGAGAGAGAGAGAGAGAGAGAGAGAGAGAGAGCGAGAGAGCGAGAGAGAGAGAGAGCGAGAGAGAGAGAGAGAGAGAGAGAGAGAGAGAGAGAGAGAGAGAGAGAGAGAGAGAGAAAGAGACAGTGAGAGTCATCCATAGACACAAATGCCAGCACATCCGCCTCAGGGAGGAAACATAACGGTAAACCTGATGAACTCATGTTATCTAATCCCTACTGGAATACACACTCTCTCTCTCTCTCTCTCTCTCTCTCTCTCTCTCTCTCTCTGTCTCTGTCTGTCTGTCTGTCTGTCTGTCTGTCTGTCTGTCTGTCTGTCTGTCTCTCTCTCTCTCTCTCTCTCTCTCTCCCTCTTGCTCTCTCTCTCTCTCCCTCTTGCTCTCTCTCTCTCTCTATCTATCTATCTATCTATCTGTCTCTCTCTCTCTCTCTCTCTCTCTCTCTCTCTCTCTCTCTCTCTCTCTCTCTCTCTCTCTCCCTCTTGCTCTCTCTCTCTCTCTATCTATCTATCTGTCTGTCTGTCTCTCTCTCTCTCTCTCTGGCTCACTTGCTCTTTTTAAACAGAGCTCTGGCATGCTACCTTCAATAAGAATGCTTTTCATCAGTAGAACACCACACTGATGAATCTTTTATTTCTATCTGTACCCAATGATTATGACACTCTGGCTGAGGCAAAGACTTCAGCATTAGTGTCAATAATTGATGCTATCCAAAGGAACACAGTCTCCAATAAGGACATAGTTATGAGAGCTTCCAAGCGGGTAGGAGGAATTACCCAGTGCAAGAGATTAGTCACTGGTGCATACAGACTGTAGGGTGGTGCTTGGCTAAAAAAAAAAAAAAAATCATAATATAAAGTTGAAACCCCAGGCTGTTGCGTTTTTCCTGTTTGGCCTTGTCTCCATCTTTTTTAAAAAAAAGTACACCAAACACTGCCCCTGAGTGTGAGTGTTTTTGCGTTCCTTCGTCTTTCATTTGCACACTCAAACCACTGAAATTCAGTAATTGGATGGACATGTGTACCATAACTCAAGCCAGATTTACCTCACCAACATGTGCCCTCAGGCAAGGTCTGAGCATAGATAAGCAAAACTGTCTGTAGAACTCTCATCTGCGGCACTGGGGCTTTTAATGTGAAATCCAATAGTTTCAGGGTCAACTGATCTCTGACAGCATGTCTGGATGTATTATTCAGTGCAAGTGGAGGTTCGGGCAGCAGGAGGATGGACAGAGGATTACAGAAAGGCCGGCTTGTACATACTAAAAGAAACAACCAAGTTCACATCCCCTAAAGATGCAAAGAGCAGGAGTACGCACGCAGAAACAACAACTGTTTTTTTTTTCTTTTCTGCAGCGTGGTGGCACATTATGCAACAGATTGAAACTTGGAGTCAATCCACAGAGCAGAGCTGTGGCTTCAAGCTAAATCTGCCCAAAAAAAAGGAAAAATCAAAGATGGTGTCTGACCCCTGCAGAGTCACGCTGAAGTTCTGCTGAACAGATCCTGTTACAGCTCACGCATAAGGTCTCAACATTTTATTTTTATTGCTGTCATGTTCAATCAGCTCCCTTGAGAATTGGGTCACCCCCTCCTTCTCCTCCTGTCTCTCCATCTCCGTCCTTCACTCCAAGCCTCCACTGCCCCCCCACCCCCCCACCCCCGACACAAAGAGGTCCTTCCTGAGACGTAAACCATGCTGTTAATTAAAAGATTCCTCAATGGGCATCTCGCAGTAATCTGTGTTCACTGCATTCCAGTCGCACATGGATCATTTGACTAACGCACAACTACCCATGCATTAATGAATGTATAATCATCCATATACAAAACTGCTCCGGGAACAGAGAGATGGAAGAAAAAGGGGGGGAAAGATTGATTGTTAATAGTTTTATGACTGATAAACAAAGCAATCGATCAATCTGTGTGTAGTCGGAGAGGCACTTACATGGGTTCCTGGACGGTTGGGAATAATTTGTCGTCTCGCGGTGTTAACCCTTCCAAGCGTGGAGGATGTGGATTAATTGTGAGATGGGTGAGAGGGATGGGCGGATTTCTCCACCATGCAGAAATGATTAACGCTGCAGTTAGGCTGTGCCACAAACATAACAGCTGCAGTAAACGTCTGAACAGATATGAATGATTTTGTGCACACGTGTGCAATTATGAGTGTGTTACATGAAGACGGTGCAGAGAAGAAATGACACAGTATGTCTGAATCTGAATTTGGGTCATTTTCACTAAGGTAGAAAAGGTCTGATTATCTTAAAAACCCATTGCCCTATTATCTTTATTGATTGCAGAGAAGGTTAAAAACAATACGATACACACACTCTGATGGAAAGTTGAATATTTTCCACAAATGATTACTGCACAGTGTTTGGCTGGGCCTGAAACTGTCCCAACAGAGGCCAGATCATGCGACCATCTGCAACATCCCATCTGGGATAGTCTATCATAAATGTTGATTTGGCCAAGAACACACACTCTCTAAACATAGTGCACTTTGCCAAAAAGAACAGTTGCCAAGACGAGGGAAAACATTTGCACAGTTTTCACAGCTAATTGTAAAACATCATCATTAGGAGGAGACCGGTATGCCAAATCAGTCAAACCAGCATCACACAACAAGCAGAACTTTTGTCAGATGGACTGTGGGGCTGTCTACAGAACGCAGTGGGAGACATCGAGAATGTAATTTTTAACCTGTGCTCACAACTTACTAATATGCACTCTTGAATAAAAGTCACGTTCCTGTAGCAAATAGAACCGCAGTTACAGGTTGTTGTGGCTGCCCCTGTAAACTGTGAAGGAGCGCTCAGTTTGCAGCAGGTTATCGGATGTGTTTTGGTGCTGAGAGGCCTAAAAATACTGAGGGCCACATTTGCTTAAAAAATAATGTGCTGCAGATGTGCGTTGGTTCTCACTGGATTTGCAGCCACAATGTGCAGCTCTTTATTTAGTATGGCAGCAGCTCACTACTGTACACAATAAGCACCTGGGCTGTGCCTGGGACTGCCACCACGATGCATTCAGCAAAAGACCTCAGTTCAGCAGAAGCATTTGAATAAGGTCACCAAGCTCAGAAAGTAAATCAATTGTAGTGATCTTAATCGCAAAATATGTACCTGGACTAAGGTCCAGCTCGCCTGAGAAAATGCAGAATGCACATGTTCCTTTATACAGATGTGATGCTACATTGAACATTGCTTCAGATTATACTGACCAGGTTTGGCTGCTGTTTGTCAGGTGTACATGCTGCGTACTCCTGTGTAGCCTCATAGAGGAAAATAAACAGTGAAAGCGGTCCAAGGCCATGGACAGTTTAATCCAATGTACTTTTTCAACCAACAGGTCAATGAGCTAAACCCAGGAACTAAACTAGGAACCAGAAGGTCCTTCTGTACATTAGCGCTTGCATTTCCACTGCGTCTCAAGAACTGTGAAGATTAGTCTGCTAATGGGTTCTAATGGGATAAAAAACATTCATTTTCACACACAAGGAAGCAGCAAAGCAGAATTTTCTTTGTAGCAGCTCTGGTGGTTTAATGGATGTAATGAATGGCTACAAAGGAAACATGCAGAGGTGAAAGAAGGTGAAACTCCAAAGGTGTCCATCTCCAAAGCAGCAACCATCAATGATTGAATGCTTTACAGCTGTTCACGTCTGCTTTAGTATGTAATTACATTGAAGCAGAATAGCAAATTAAGCTTTTTTTCCTTTTGTTGACTCACTTTGTTCTCTCAGTTGTCAATATGTGTGTCTCTAATGTATATATCCTCTTTTTTTATCTTGCTCTTTTTAGACTCATTGGGAAGTTGAACAGCACACAGCTTTGTTTTAAAAGATTTGCAAGAAGTGGCCACAGTTTTTTCAAATATCACACTAGTGGCACCCTGTGCTTCCTTACCGCATGATTGAATCTGTACACACAAGCTGCAGCAGCTGTGAGGTTTGCGTGTGAGCTGTGAGCGATGTCCAGCACTGCACACTCCACTCTGATACTTCTTGGAACTGGCACCAGGTGAACCAATTTCAAACCCTGGTTCCTGGTTTCTAAAGAGGTTTGTGCAGTGTAAATGGGCTGCTTGGGTTTATTACAGTTTTGTTATATTTTCCGAGATGGTGCACCAGCATGAATTAAACCATGGGAGCTGCTGTGAAGTGTCAAGCCTGTAACCATTCAGCTACAGGGGTCTTCTGATTTTTGGCATCTTCTACACACGCTAAAATCTTACCAGCATCCTGTAATAAAAACACTCTCACTAGCTCTAATTCCACAGCCATCTTCTGACAATTGAACTTACTCAGATATCCCCCACCCCCTACCCCTTATACTGAATAACCACTTGTCCTCACATGATCAGTGACAAGGTTCGAGTTCACAAGGTTCAATTTGCTGAAGAACAAAGGTGAAACCTCTGGGAGAAGCTCCAGGAAAGTGAGTCTTGAGTTGAACTGAGCATTTTACCACAGACACAACCTCCCAAGGCCCAGAATGAGACACCACAATCAGGCTAACACCATTACCACAATGTTTTGATAATTTATTTAACTTTAATTAGAAATTCTTTTTGTGCAGGAATATTTTTGCCCTCCTGATACTTACCGGACTCCATAGCAGTCAGTGTCCTCTGATTTATTTTCAAATGAAAACTACAAAATAAATGTTTTTTTTCTATCAAATAATGCATTATCAAACCAATTTAAACCAAATTAATCTACATTGTCAAGCCTATGTTACCCAAATAGGGAGTCTCCTGCCATGAGGAAATTTGCATTTAAATTGGACAACATCCTTTCATGTGCACAAGGGCGGGTGGGCAGCAGAGAGCAATGTTACCCCAAGAAGAAAAAAACCGAATGTGCATGCACACCCACTAGCAACCAGCAGAGTAATCCCAACATTTTAGTCATAAATGGAACAGTATGCGTGGCCGTGTTGCCAGCAGCCAATGATGTGAGCTATGGACAACATGACACCAAACTGTCTGTGCCACTTCTCACCACACTACAAGCCAGATCCCAGGAGCAGGTGAGGCATCTAACGGGGGCAAAGACTGTTGACAGTGAGTCAAAGTGACAGACAGATCACACTTTGCATCAGCAGCAATCCCAAACCACAGAGCGCCAGTCCTCTGCACCAACACCTTCAGTTTCACTCTGGTGTCATCACCCTGCTTTCCCCTCCTCCCCTCACCTAAACTAACCCCTCACCCTCGAACGCTCCTGCTACTCCCTTCCAACTCGGGCTCAACACACAACAGAGGGGGTCCAGGATGCACGTTCAAGAAGAACAGCATTTGACAACAACAATGTTCAAATGTTCATGAATGTTCAAACACTGGCACACCTGGGGCAACGATCTATTGATCGCTCGCTCTCAGTCAATGTCTTTTATTTCTTTTGTGCTTAAAAAAGCAGTATTAGGTGTGCACATTAAGTGAGAGACTAATTAAACGTTCCAGCAAAATGATCACTGGCCCGATGTAGCCTCTTGTCATGAATACATCTGAAATACTTTGTATTCATAAAATCATCCTAATGACCTCAACTGACTTCACACTGCAGTATTGGAAGCCTCTGGGTGTTGCCTTTACTCTCTGCTTCAGCATTTTTGTGTGTCTGTGTGTGTGTTTGTTTGCAGCGTACTGCATGCTTTTGCAATCAAGTGCCCTGTAAAAGGATTCATCTTAACAAGAAGACGATTTTGTTTCTGTGTCTACAGTGGTGTGCTTTATTTGGTTTCATATTTGATCTAGAAAACACTCCCTGTTTAACAGATATTGATAATATATTCAGATGTATGGTGCAGTAATGTAAAAGACTGAATAAAAAATCTGTATACTCTTAAGAGTATTCATCACCTTATCTGGTTGTACCTGTCTTGGCTGGCGGTGCCAGTAACATATGTTCAAAACAGAGCTGGTGCACTGGAGGTGACACATTCTACTCCATTTCACACATCAAATCAGCAGCATAAGCCCGGAAATATCACACTTTGTCAGACTTCACATCTTTCAAGTTGTGCGATGGCTGATTCAAATAAACAGGCTTCTACACAACCTTCAACAGCACGTCTGCCCTCTTATCTGTAGTCGTAACCTAATTTCTTTCACCTCTTCAAGCTCAAAAGGCAACAATGTTTTGATTTCAGAACAATACATTTTCACAGCTGAATATGCTGCTAATAACTTGCTAATAGAGGCAATTTTTGTGGCGTACTTAGGAGTGTGCAAGTGGAAACTGCTGTATGTCTTTAATTTGCTGTAGTGAACAGATTTTGAGATAAACATAATACCACCCAAATTATGTTTTTTGTAACCAGCATAATTAGAAAACATTTTTCAATCTGGTGGATGGTAATGTTGGAGAAATTAGTGCAAGCTCAGTTTTAAAAGGATACAACTGAGACTGCCATCCCTGCCCTTCAGGCATCCCTCCAAAGCCACTGCCCCAAAACACATGATCTCGCACTGCCTGACTACTGCTGGAGGAGGAGTCCACGAGAGAGTTTTGAGGAAAAGAGTAGTGATGAGAAGACCAGTTCTTTTACTAAACAGATCAATAAACAACTCTGCTGAATGCCACAATCATATAAACCCATGCAAAACAGTCACGACAAATGTACCTTTCAGTCTTTCAGCCTAAATCGGCAGCCTTGCCTGACAGTTGCTGCTCAGTGCTGTGGACTTGTGCTTTGTGCTACTGGGTTAGCTGTCGAACGAGTCTGTCGGCTCAAGGTCTGCGCACTGACTGCTGATGAGACTGGAGTTGTACTGGGCAGCTTTCAGGTGTCAATGTGTCTATCTGTGCAAATGTGATCAGGGCGTTCCTACAAAAGAGAGACTCTCTCTCAGTGAAACTTCCCTGAACAAATACAAAGGTTGTTCATTAATGGATATCGCTCAGTATGTGTGCAACCCCGTGATTTCCAGCGGTCCTACCTGGCCACCTCTATGAAAAATTTCTGGGGCGGCACTGGCCTTACATCGGATCATCAGAAACAACTCCAAAGGAACATTTTGCCACATCAGTGTAAAAGGTGAGGTAATTACGGTGACCAGTTAATGTGGGTTTAAGGTTGTGTGGTTTTGATCAAATACCATTGCTTACCTTGATCAAAGTGCCTTTGTTATCTAAAGCTGAGGAGGCCAATCCCGGTGTGTGGTGCAAGAACTACCTGGACTGGAACAAAAGTTGCTATTAATCCAGGTGAGCCTGGTCTCATTCCCATTGCGTCAAATACAACTTTGTCACAGCCCCTCATACAGACGCACATTTTAGCTGCGGCGCACTGGGCTTTCAGCTACCTCTACTGCAAATCCATCCACAGCAATATTTCATGCCCAGAGCAAGGTGATGTACTATAAAAAGCAAAAAGTTCACAAATTGAAGGAGGTAAGGTGGTTGGATGGATCAAACTAATACACGACTTTCACCTGAGAGAATGGGGTTCATGTTCCATGAGAAACCAAAAGTGAAACCAGAAGTGAACAATCTTTGTTCATATCTAGTATTTTCAATGCCTACACCTAACCAAACTGGCGGTGTTTCACAACAGTAACCATGCGTTAGAAAGGGTTTGTGGCAGGAAGGTTTTGTGCGTCACTGATGAGAACCTGTTCAACAGAGCTGTTTCTCTGAGCGTCTGATGTTGCAGCGGATGGGTTTGAAAGACCCGTGCAAGTTTTCCTTGAGTGTCTATATGAGACGCTGAGGGGTATGACAAAGCATTGGTATTTGATGCTCAGAGAATGAGGACGGGTTGTCCAGCCAGCATTTACGTGAATCTTAAAATGTATTTGATATAAAAAAAAACTATAGTATAAACATCATTTTCAAGAGACAAGGTTGATAAAAGTAAAAAGGTAAAAGTGTCTACATACGGTTTGCATGCTCATGTGGTTTTACTGTAAGAGAATGTCTTTGCAAGCAACTGTTAGCCTTCCACATGGGCTGAGCAGCATAGTCTGAATGTTACATACTGTTATCTTGCAGCCATATCTGGTCAGCTGCAGTGTACAAACCCAGCAGGACAGCTCAGTGTGGTTTATTTACACCTGAGATGAAAATGTTTGGAGGGGCTGTCATTTCAGAGATACTCCCAACACCAACACGATGAATCTGAGGTGCTGCAGATTTTTCTGCAAGCAAGCCACACATTTAGCTTTTGATTAATGCTGAAGAGTGATAGATGGGTAAATTGTCCCTGGTGTATGTCACCACAGCCTCCCTGCCTCCTGTCTTTCCATTCATCTCACCCTCCTTCCCCTCGCTTTCTATCCCACCCCTTTCTCCAGCAGCAATAGGGAAACTGGGGATGTGAACACACACCTCTTTGCCAAGCCTCACAGCTCCCTTGGCACCACACTGCAACATAACACCTTCCAAACCCTCCTCTTCCCTCCCTCGCACTGCTCCCCTTTTCCTCTCTCAGCATGGCAGAACAGCATGTTTGATTTTACAGCAGCTAACTCTGCTAGGGTTCGACCTTTATGGGCTTTCAAGGCCGATACTGATATTTTTGGACATAAACTGCTGATAGCAAAAAGTTAAGTACTTTCAGTGGCTGCTTCATCGTTTGTTGAGAATGGAAAAACCTTTGAAACAGCATCAGACCATGAGAAAAGAAAACACTCCACTAAAACTAATGGCATTCCTGTGGTTGATTCTGCAGCATGAACACTATCCAAGGCATAAAGAGACACTTCTGTGATTTATTACAACTTTGATCATATTTCTAAAGTTTTGTCCATCATTTCAAACAGCTCATGTTAGCCATTACATGAATAGTAGGATCCCCTTGATCCTAACCAACATGGATAAATTACTGTTTGGCAATGAAGAAAGAATCACCTCTGCAGGTATGACAGCACTGTGATCACCAAAGTAATCACTGAGATCTTGGCAGAAGGTGATATTATTAAACAAGCTAATGCTTAACTAGATTATCTGAACCAGTGTTTTTGGAGGTAAAACTGTGAGCACGAGCAATGTGGCAAATAAACTCTCCTTGCGCAAGAAGACTGTCCGTGCACGGCTGTGACAAATGTTTTAAGTCAAATTTAAGTCAGAAAGTCCATCCGAGAAGAGAAAGGGAAAAAAAAGGGGACCTTTTGGTTAATAATTCAACAATTTGCATTTGTTTTCTCTTACAAATAAGTTTGGCTATCCTGGTGCTTTGTTTAAAACCTTCTTCTGTTTCTTGCCCTGTCAGGCTTCCTCCGAGAGATGTTTCCAAATATTACCTTTTAACTTACTGATAGTTAAAACTAAGAACCTTAGTTCAAGTTGCAAACTATACTCTATCCTTTAAGGTTTACATGCTTTTTTGGTCAAGATCTCATGGGAGGAACCTAATATCAGAGCCATGACTGGCAAATACCAGCCCAGGATATTGGTCTATACACCAAAGGTCTTCAAGCCAGCAACCCTGACAGGATGTGCTCTCTCACTTATGTTTTTTTCTTACTCCTTCTCTCTCACCCTTGCACCTCGCCAGCTGCCTTCAACAAGGTAATGACAGTTTTATCAGTTTAACCACGTTTGCCGTCTCCAGAAGTGGACTGCTCCTCCAGCCCTGTCTGCTGTGTGCACAGCCTTGCTCAGCTAAAACCAGACGCTTACAAGAGCCCCTTGTATAGCCATTATATCCATTATGCAGATTTACCATAGCTCCCACTGTCGGCGCGCATGTGCTGCTGTGCCGTATATGTGTTGAAACCTGTCCAGGTTTAACATATGGAACCTGCCTGCCAACACCTATTTCACTGACACCTAGTCTCTTCCAACTACAACCTGACGGTGATGTGTTCTGGGCCCTGGAAGCTAGGTAGAGGTTTAAATTAAATATATATAAAAAAAATCACAATATAAATCATACAAATGAGCAGCACATTTGCCAGTTGTGCCTGATTGATTTTCAAGAAAATACATAAAAATATGAGAGGGTTGACGTCATTGTAAGAGAAAATTAACATTGCCTTCACACTGTGGGTGCCTTAAAACCCACTGTAAACATTTTGGGCTGAGAATAGGAGGTTGAAAACCAAGTATAGTTCAGGCCAATAAAGTCTTAACCCTAATACCGTCTTATTACGTCTAGAGGTCATCTCTAGATCTGAACCAGCATTCACACCACAGTACTAAATCTAACTTCCCTCCCACCTAAAGATAGACTCCAGCTCTTTTTATAGAGGGGCGAGCTGCAGAATTGCATATTCTATTTCAGACGGCCAGGCTCACATCATTGTTTGTTTTACCAGGCTAACCTTCCCCGTGTATTTATAGGTGTCGAGGCCAGGAGAAAGACCACAGTAGCTCCATAAATAAGCTGCCGGGCCTCCAGCAAGCCTCCCAACCAACAAAAGCCCAGTCATTTCACAGGCCATTACCTGGACCTGCCTTGCAGGGAGGCTGGCCTGGCCTCTGAGGCAAGGGAGGGTCGCACGACTTTGAGGGTGAGGCGACCCAGTGGGAGGAAGGGAGATGTTTGGATTAATAATAAATATGGTGATTGGTTTTCTGTGACCGGAGTCTATGAAAATGCAATGGGAGAAAATGGGAAATAACCAGCTACGATGCGTTGCATCTGAGGCTGTTCAGCGCCGTGGGTCACACCATTTCATCCCCTTCCCTTTGCTTTCATCCACAAGCTGCCTCTCGCTCCTCTCTCTCTCTCTCTCTCTCTCTCTCTCAGTCTGTCTTTCTCTGAACTTTTGGCCCCAGGATCCTGTTGGAACCTCACCCAGATGCCCCTGGCTCTTAAAAATAGATTAACCAAAAACATCACACGCTTACACAGACACACCAAATCCACCCATGACGTCATACGTCAACAGAGTGTGTGCGTACTATGTGTGTGTCACTGCTTATCTCTGCCTCCACAGACACTGTGTAGAAAGCCAGTCAGCAGAGGCCACAGCCAGCGCGCTCCACAGCCTCTCTGGCAGCCAGACCTCGCTGCGCTGAGGAAACTGCACCCTGCAACACAAACAACCCATCAGCCACAGCAGCGCTTCAGTGCCGACTGCTAATCCTGGTACCTCCCTGCAAGGTACAGCGCCGAAACACCCACACAGCTTTAGGAAATGGATGTCATCCTCGCCTCTGGCTTTAATAAGGCTTTTCACAGTGATGAAATATTCAAAAGCATTGTTTCGCAGGGCTATTCGACAGTGGCATTTGTCCTAAATATTGCTGTGCTCATTTGCTGGGTGGCGACAGTGATGATTCCATAAAACATATGAATGGAGAGAGTTGTCATGCGGATGTGGCTGAACACTGAAGGCTCATGATCTTAAATCAGAGGGGAGCGCCGCTGACTGGCACAGTGGGGGCTCCAGCGGAGCGACTACAACTGCTAATTTGTCTCAGAATGGCCCTTTACAATTTCAAGGGCACCATAACTGTTAGATGAAGAGATGTTTTTTATTTTCCGATTGTGTCCTCGCAGCATGCAGTGTGTGTGGTGAGGTAAGATAGCAGTATGACAGCCATATCTTTGCCTGTTCTGGTAATATTTTCAGGAATACCGGCAATTCAAATATACTGCCTTTCTATGACTGCATAGTTAATGGCATTGCTACGATGATGGCCATGTGGCTAAGAAGACTTACACTGCATGGCTGCTTGTCAGGGACCATCCTTCATTAACCTGTTACGTAATAACCTCAATTTTTGCTTTCTGCGATCAAAGCTGTAATATGACTCGAAAGATCGCCTGAGAGAATCTAATCAAAAGCTAGACGAAGAATTACTAAAACAAGACACTGCTGTAGGTGCAGAATGAGAGGGCAACCTTGAGCAAAGGAGTGGCTAGCGGTCACCCTGGTAGTAAGAAGCCAATCTACAGCAGGTTTTATAGTCAACCCTTTTATATATGACTCCTACTGGTGTATTTAGCTGCACTACTGGGCAGTAACACATTTTTGTACACTACAGTCATGTGATTTTTCCTTTTGTTTGGAATGAAGAGTCTAAGAGATTACAATTTACTACTTCTAGTAGTAGTAGTAATTTAACTATTTAACAGCCATTTTGACTGAGGGAGTGACCTGATATAGTAGCTATTAAGGCTACTGTGCATTGCCGTTCTGAAAGTAACTGAAAAAGACACTGATTTCTGTCTCAGTCCTTTTCTCAGGATATAATGATTGCTTGGACCAGCCAGCAGCAGGCTATGCAGACCAGGGAACAAATGTGCTGTAAGACACACAGAACTCTTGGTGTTGTACGTGGACTGGTGTAAACTGCATCCACTGCAAAAGGACGTCATGCATTGCTCAATAATCACCATCCTGTGGTTAGACGTGCCAGCTAATGTAACAGAATGTGATGAAAATCAGCTGAAATCTAAGATAATTTGATATTATCCATTTATTTTTAATTCAGCTGAAGAAAATGTGAAAAAAAAAAAAAAATCCAGAAAGGAGACTAAAATATTTGTTATGACTAACCTGGAGTTGCAAAAAAGCAGAAAATAAACAACGTGGGAAGAGATCCTGCACAGAGAAAAACACCAAAACAACAAAATGAGGAACTAGTGACCCACAGTGATCAAAATGGATTTTTCTGGCTGAAATCATTTGACTTGTGCCATTAAAAATCTTCTCATGGATGCGACTGTGTGAACATACAGAATCTACATTATATAGGATAAGGCTTCGCAGACAAGATGGAGAGAGGAGAGATGACAGTTACTAACACACACACATACACACATATGGCCTCACAAATGCCAATACGCCCCACACTTTTCTTTATAGAGCGAAACAACAGCCATTAGAAGATGTAATGGATTAGCAACGGATAGAGTGAAGGGAGACAGAGAAGTGCGGGAAGAGGGGACAAACCGAGATCGAAATGATGGAGATTGGCAGATGGGTAAAATGGATTGGATAGACCGCTCCACAGATGAGGAGACAGGACAGAGAGCTGATGCCTACCGCCGCGGCGAGAGATAATGGAAACTGATTACAGAAAAAATCAACAAG
The DNA here is from genome assembly GCF_039877785.1 of Chaetodon trifascialis. Lineage (NCBI taxonomy): Eukaryota > Metazoa > Chordata > Actinopteri > Chaetodontiformes > Chaetodontidae > Chaetodon > Chaetodon trifascialis. The sequence goes on from NC_092072.1 coordinate 17,949,219, forward strand.
GTTTCTCTCATTCCAGGAGCACTGCTCGAAAACGTGGCTGTAATATGATTGGTGAGGTCCCAGGTCCTGGTTAAAACTGATTGTCACTGCATTTGGTCCACAGCATCAAGGAGTTCTAAACATAGAAAGACAAAAAAACACAGGAGCAAGGTGAGAGAGGATTTAAATACGAGCCAAAGACCCGACTGACAGGAATTGCAGTTGTTTTTGGGAGTTCTTTGTGCTGCTGTGCCACCTCCTCTTCAGAAACTGCTCCTGTGTTTATTGCGTGCCTCCCTGGCTTATGTTCATCTGAGGGAGCAGAGGAGCTGCAGGAGACAAACAGGATGTCTGTGGGAGGACGAATGAGAGGGGGTAAATCTGACGAGGAAGTCTGTGTATGTGCCTGTGTGTCTCTGCGTGTGTATTAATCCCAGGAAGGACTTCCTCTGAATTGGAGCTGCTTGGGAGTTCTGTGGGAGTTCCAGACGTTGACACGGGAAACAGCAGAGGAAGAGAGAAAGAAGAAAAGAACGAGAGAGAGGGTACGGCAGAGTGAGAGGGATCAAGGGCAGTAGCACTACTGAGGCCCACATACACACACACAGCAGAGGAAAACCACCCACAGAGAGAGGTTGCGATAACAGTGGCGGTACTGGCGTCATTATGAGTTGATGATGATGAACACAGGCCCACCTCAATGACACACAGCCTGAACCCACTCAAACACTTTTCCTCAATCAAAGCTACTCCAAACCTCTGACTGAACAAACACACCATCTGACCTGGACCGAACAGTGTGTGCAATTAACCCCCATCGTTTGTTTTCATCTTCTGGGTGTGCCAGGCGGGTGGGGATCATGGCACAGCACGATACCTCAAGTTAGAAAATTAAGACACTAGTTGTGTGAGTGAAATGCCACCAGTGTGGAGCTAGAGCCACCAGCAGGACATTCGCTTGGACATTTGTCGAGTGAAAGGTCTCCACAACTATTGTTGTCTCTACAACAATGACTACTGGAGGGATCGCCATGAATTTTGGCACACACATTCATGCCTCCGTCAGGATAAATTTTAATAACTTTGGAGATCACCTGACTTTTCATGTAACACCGTGATCAGGTTGGAATTTTGATGTCCGATTCTTTTCATACACATACCCATAACACCAATAACGATCCCATCAGCCTCATCTGTATTTTATGTTTAGTGTTAATTAATAATAGTAATTAATAATTTACCTTAATAATTAATAAGGCAAATATAAGAATGCTAACTAAGATAGCGTACATGGTAAACATTACCTGCTAAAATTCAGCCCGTTCAGCATTGTCATTGCGTGCATGTTAGCATGCTGGTGTTAGCATTTAGCTCAGTACAGCTTCACAGAGCTGCTAGCATGGCTGTACACTTTCAGTCTTGTTTATAAAGCATTCATGGTTTCATCCTATCATAAAGTACGGTTTATAAAGTGTAACGCTGAGATGACTGGAGTGGGCCGCTTTCTCGTTTAAACTTTAACACATTAATTAAATACTTATTAAGCATTAATAAACTCTTTAGTTACAACTTGGAAAACCATTATAAGGAATGCATTATTAGAAACTGGTACAGCATTCAAGTTTACTGGCTGTCAAACATTATAATGTACGTGTATTGTTCCCAGTCTAGGGGTTGGGACCCTGGAGGGGGTTTAAAAATAAGATCAGTGGGTCACCAGATGTTTCACATGATATCAAAGAAGAAAAACATTCGGCAGAACATTTTTTTGTGGAAAGTTTTCCCTCTTTGTGATTCTAAAAAGGGAGACCAATTTTACATATGATGGTCAAATTTGGGGGTCATAACCTTAATGATGTCACTGGGTTGTCTTGAGTTAGGCCTGAGGCTTCACACATTTGACAGGAAACCTGCATTATAAACACGGAGGTTGAAAAATGAGGGCTTTTAACAATGAGGGAAGGCTTGTACTGACTCATGTGGAATTGAAAGTCAGGACATTTCAGCCTCTGCTGTTTCAGTTCTTTTTTTAATCTGTCTCCCACAAGTCTCCCAACGTTTTGAAAGTGCAGAGCCGAATCACTGGAGTTCCCTTTTAAAATCAACAACCTGAGAAAGGTGTGATGTTCTCCCTTTGGTTCTCACAGCTCATTCATGCATATGGATTCCTGTGACACAGGGGTGAGAGAAGGCAATGTTTGGCTATAACCATTGATATAAACCCTCAGTGTCTGTCCTAAGTCTTATTTGATGCAGATAAACAATCCTTACGAAAGTTCAGGTGAGTTCATCCTCCACTTTATCCTTGAATTGTAACCATATCTATGAATACCCTGATGTGTAACGTGGAACGTATCACTTCTTCACCAGGAAGTCGTTAGAGGTTACGTAACGGACAGAGCCCACAGCTTGTCCTCTAATTAGACAGTTTGGCCTGTAAAACGCTGCGTAATATATATTCCAAACTCCCTCATGAATCCCGCCTCTCAATTTCCTCATGGCCATGTGTCAGGCAGAACTCTGGATACCACACACATACCCACGCCATCATATGTGTGCTTACTCATCATCACACCGCCACATCAGAGAGGACTCGTGCACAATACACTTGTCTGCCAGCCAAATGTGGAGAAACCACAGCAAGGAGACCAAAGAGACCAGAGAGGCCGACCCCCGCTGCCATCCCAACACCACCCCCCCCACCCCCCCCAGTCATAAACTATCACTGCCTCAGAAGTTCGGGTTCAGAAACTAACTCCCTCACTCTAACCCAACTTGAAAGAACAGTGTCTCCACTCTGAATGAATCTGTCAAGGCAAAAACAATGATAAAGAAAAACACTAATTTAACACTTATCCTCAGCACGCAGGGGGAAAAAAAGAACGACGTTCGGTGCTGGAAAGTGTGTTGAATGTAAGAGCTGCATGGTTGTGAGATGTCAAGAAGTATGACAAGGTTAATCAATGCCCGCTACTTTCTCTCCCAAAACGTTTCAGGGCCCGCGTGAACAACATTTTACAAAACCAATTATCTCTTTTGAATAAAGGGTGTTCAGCTATCAAGAGTGAGCCCACTTAAACAGGGTCAAATACAATTCGCTATCACGCACTTTCAAACAACATATCAAATTGTTGTCACTTCCATTTACGACAGTAATGTGTACCTAGTAAATTGCACTACTGCCTCTGACTGCTGACAACAGCTAATTGTAAATGTCAGAGTTATTCATGCGTGTCTCACCACGCTACATGATTAAAAATCACCTATAGTTCTTTTCAAATGTGCGATCGAGAGCATCTCATATAAAAGCTGTAAACATATATTTGAGGGTGAGATAGCGTGCCTGGGAAGAATCCCTCATTAATTGGCTGCGATGTAAAAAGAAATAGCAGAAAGCAGCGCGGAGATTGGTGAGGATTCAACAGTGAGACAAATAAGACCAAGTTGCTCCCTTGTTACTCATTCTCCTCATTTAGTAAAAAGTGCTAGCCTTGCTACAGGCGAACACACTCAAAGAGAGGAAACACACAAGATTTGTATTTTTTGTATTCAGATTTTGTGTTTTCTATTCTGGTCACCCAATATCTGTCCTATGTGTGTGTGTGTGTGAGTCTGCCCACATGTGACAATGATTTGTTTTCTCTCATGACCGTGATTACAGGTTGTCAGCCATGCTTTTACTAGAGCTGATGGGTAATTTCACTCTTTAACATGGTCTAGAGTTGATGGCTAGATTGACACACACGGACACACACACACTTCAGCACCCAAGGGTATGCACACAGCACACATACACACTGAAAGACAAACAAATCAAGTGCCACGTCTATTAGAGTGGACTAATCAGGCCTACATGGTCTGTCACAACTCACACAAGAACATTATGGATAATTTGTGTCTATAACATTGCATACAATTATTCCTGCATACATTCCTGCGTGCATGGCGTTTAATGAGGCAAGCTAATTAAATATGGAAATTAATGAGATACAAAGGAAATAGGAAAAAGCAGAGTCGTGATGCATTTGAAGGAGTTGCTAAAAGGCTTTTATTACATTAGGGACTGGGAGAGAAATATGCCTTGCTCTAAGGACACTATTAACAAACACAGTGATTAGCCCATGCCAGAACACCGCAAACTACTGTACTGTATGTTATTCTCAATACAGTGCATAAGCATCATTCTGCACATTCTCAACATGAAATATTAAGAAGCAAACTGCTGTTGTGCTCTTATGTTTCCCATTCACACAGTCTTGGTTTTTTGATAATGAATCATGTCGTAGCTGGAAAATCGACATGAATCACCTTAATTACACCGTTTTCTTGTGTGGAAACAAATATATACATATGTGTGTGTGGGGGGGGGGGGACTGCTTCTTGCAGATCCACAACAAAGCCCAGCGAGATCATTGTGGTACAGCAGATTCATTGCCAGTTGTGCACTGAATCAAAAGCTTATGCAGTGTGAATTGCTATTGTACGCGCGCCCCTTTTCACACGCCATTTCCTTCTGCGAGCATCGCATGAGATGATGGGAAGCCCCCCACCCACCCCCACCCACCAATCAAAGAGGCCTTTCACTCTGAGAGGCAAGTCATCACATCATGCTGTAAGCAGTGTGTACCCCACTAGGGAAGCATTCTGTGCGTGTGTGTGTGTGTGTGTGTGTGTGTGTGTGTGTGTGTGTGTGTGTGTGTGTGTGTGTGCGTGCGTGTGTGTGTGTGTGTGTGTGTGTGTGTGCAGTTTGCAAGGGGAGAGTCCTCCAGATACAGGGTCAGACACAGTTTACAGACGGGCTGACTCCTTCCCAAAAAAACACACGCCATGGGACACAAGCTGGCCCGAGGGTGTATAAGCTCAGCTTGAAGCAAAAGGGGGTAACGGGAGGGCAGACAGAGGCTAAAGTTCATTTAAAATGGCCTCACCCCTGGGGAAGCATCAAACAGGGATGGGAAGCAAGAAGTCGGTCAGAGTTAGGGGTGCTGACACAAAGTCACTCTTTATAATGATGTCATATGACTGCTGCAAGGCACTCTGGGTTTTTGCATTAATTTGAATGGCCTGCATCATTTATATGTAAGAGTTACTCACAACAGACAACAAGCAGCTCTATTCTACAGCATAATGGAGAGCTAGAACCAGATCACATATCCTATTGTACAGTGTCACTGTGCAGCAGCAGTGAGTGCAGCTCATATACTCTAGCTGGAGCTGACTGGACTGGACACACTCCAGGAGTCTGTTTGACAGGATGATCATTGCCCTCACATCTTCAGTTACTTTGAATCACTTGAAAAACTCCCCAGAGCACCTCGATGTGTTCAGGAGCAAATGAAAAGCTCCGACTTGCTGCGAGTCGCATCACCTTGCGGGAAGTATCATAAATAGATTAATATATACGATCATTTTCAGATGGCTGATTGCCACAACAAATACCTGTGTACTACATCTATATATTTCAGTTTTTATTATGCCTGATTATATGGAGCCCTCTTAGACCTTCCCAGTGCTCCTGGGTGACCCACGAGCACAGGTCAAAGCAAACGAAGCAGAACGTCTTCACCTCTCAGGTTTTCAATGAATTCCAAGGCATCGACTCTTGTTCTTTTCTATGAAAACAAACAGTCATCTGTTTAACCTCTGACCTCTCTTTCTCCTGTCACCCCTTCCCTTTCACGCTTGCTCCTCTTTTCTAATCTCTCCTCTCGTTGCCTGTCCCTGGAAAGAGAAATGATGGAGGAAAGAAGTGTAGAGGAGGTGGGGGAGGTTGGAGGGGTTTAGCACATTGGTGCAGGCCTCTCCCATAGGTCTTACCTCATCCTTCTTTCCGTTCCCATCCCTCCCACCTCTTTCTCTCTGTCTTTCTTTATTTATACTGCACTTTTTTCCCGTTGCTATTCTTTTTCTTTCCCTTGCAGCAGAACTCTTGGCTGCACAGCTGACAGCAGCGATGTAGTGGTACATAAAAAAGAATAATCTCTGACCTTCTTCACCAGGACATCCTTAAGGCCTGGCCACACCACGCAGCATTCAAAATGAAATCAATTCATTCCAATGGAATCACTGCAATTAGTGGATTTGGTCATGGGCCAGAGTAAAGCAGAGTTCAACTTTGGTGAACTTTGACCCACATATTTGCACCACTGACCAGCAGCACTGACCTTTGAAGGAACATAGAGTCAAAGAGTCCAAAATGGGGGAAGCTATCATCACAGCTTATTAGCTGTGTCACCATCAAATTTTACTTAACCCCCTCTGTCGGAGCATAAACTGCTGCACAGCAGAGATATATACAGTCCAAAGGCAGGAGTCAATAGTACACATACATCCTCTCCATAAACTGAATGGGTTTATTGCTCTGTTAGCGACCCAGCAAATAAGCTTGCAGCAAGCAGTTAGCAGATGTGTTAGCTTCCTAACTGCTTGAAGTTCAGAGAACTTAAGTCTTAACTTGCTAGTATGTTGGTGGTTAGCTTGTAAATTGGAACCACATGTTTGGCAAAGATTGCTTTTGCCATGCCACTTTCTTGTCTGATAAGGCCACTGTATCATAAAACGTTACAAAAATCCAAAACCTACTCAAAAAACTGCCATTTGTATTTGCTTTCCCCTTGCTGACTCAATCCTTATGTAAATCAACAAACTTGTGCACACAAAGAAGTGGCCTAAATCTGAGTTCAGGTGGGTTTATCCTGCACTACATTCCTGGGTGACATTAATAACAATGATAGTAAGAGGAGAACTGCTTGGATAAGTTTGGCTGTGGTTGCACCTCTCTGAGGAGCTTCATTATCAGTCCTCAAAGAAAATGTCAACTACAAACAAAAAAAGCATCATTAGTCTCTTTTTCTTTCTGTGGCAGGAAAAAACATAATCATTAGTGTGTTTCCCTCTTTCTCTCTTTCACCATGCCTGCAAGACAGCTTTTCCTCTCAGCCTCTACTGTAAAAGGTATGTTGAACATCTCTCTCGCTTTTTGCTCACAAACACACACGTACTGATTATAAGCATCACAAACTACTCACATTTGCATAGATAGCAAAAAACAAGTGATATGAAAGGAAAAGTTATTGCTGCTATAGCTTTCACCCTGACAAAACGCAGAACGCTATATATGCTAATTAGCCATTTAATATGAATGTCTAATTAATGGTATGCAAATGAGACACTGCCATTATTGGACCTGTTTGATATGGGGACGGACGCGGTATTGAAAATCCTTGGGAAAACAGACATCCAATGCTGTCGCTCAACACACACAGGAAATCAATTTGGTTAATTGTCAAATATGCAAACATGTAAATTGAAGTCATGCATTGCCACGGCCGAGGCACCTAACTATTGTCCCCGGAGTGTGAGTGTGGGAGCAGGAACACACACAGCCACCAGCACAAACACACAAGCACACACTCCTCTTATCTCATCAGCCCTTTAATGTCGTTGGTATTCAGTGCTCTGTCCTCTGACACAATGCATGCCACTAATTACCAATTCCCATGATAAGAGCATTGCCCATAGAATACATGATGGAAGATGAAGGGTCTGCCTGCTTGGCCACAGCTATTGAACATTCTGACTACACACCACTTTGAAAATTGGCTTTCAATCAACACAGTGAGGGCTGTTTAATTCTGCCACAGTTAGGAACCTGTGCTGTCTTCCCACAATGGCCCTCTGCAACAGCTGCCATCCAGGCTGCACAGACAGCTAATGGCATTGGACAAATACCTGACAGTCTCCTTCATAAAGTGTGAGGGCAAAACGTTCTCATTCCCCCTGCGCAAGGATGTCTGGCTACGCTCTGAACTGCATCACCTTGCAAAACACCATAAAGCATTCATCAACAAGCCCAAAACAGAGAAAGTCACTGCATCGTTGGCATTCTCCTCCACTCACTGTGACTAAAATGAAGATAAAATGCAAGAAGAGTAGACATCACACTAAAGATTTGTTTTCTTTCCTCCTTTTTTTTTTCTCCTTTGCAGTGAAAGTTAATTGAATTTGTATGTTAATGAGGGCTGTGCATAGCTAACGAGCTCAGTGTGTGACCCATTAACACGTTGAATGATTGTTATGCCCGGGGCAAGAATCACCTATAGGAGCTCAAACACGAAGACAAAGAGCCGGTCTGAATACATTATGCATTCATTTACATGTTCATCATCATTTACATTACATACATGTTACACTGATATTTGTTCCTCAGTTCAATTATTGAGACCGGACTTGAAAGATATTGGTGGGATGGGATGGCAGAAGGAAAGAAAACAAAAATAAACAAGAAGGAAAGTGGGCCCAGAAAGCACGGCGGTCATTCAGAAAACCACTGAACTGTTTGCTCCTTACTCATTGAGTGTTTTAGCTCAATGACGACAAGTTCTCACCTTGTTTGAGATGAGGATTTGGTGTGATTCAGTTGCCCCTCTCATCACCATGACAATGTGTGAAGCACAGTGAGATCTCTCAGATATCATTACGATGAAAGCAACACTTCTTTAAATAGCCGCCCGCTGAAGAAACACAAACGCATTTCTGTCTATGCGTAATCACAGCCACTTATTTCCACCACTGCTTTAATAAATAACCAGGACGTCTAGTAGCAGAGGTGTTATTTTGTTATCTAACATGTCATCACTGTTGAGTGTAAAAAACTAGCAGTGGCTTAAGGGGCTGACAAAAATAGGCTTATTTGGCATATTTGGCATTTAACAAGAGGACCCTGCATTAGATGGGTTATTCAGGTGAGTGGAGTGCCATGATGTTCATGGTCACCAGAGCTTGAAGTCAGATTTCAATTCAATTCAATATTCCTTTATTTGTCCCTCGAGGGGAAATTCCAAAATTCCGATGACTTTGCTGATTCCCTGACTTTTCCTCTAACGCTGCCACAAGGTTGACAGTTTTGGTTTTTAAATGTCTCTACACCTGTTTGACAGATTGCCATGAAATATGCTGGAGATTTCCATGGACCCCACAGGGTGATCCAAATTCCTTTGCTGAACCCCTGACTTTTCATCTCGCAGCACCCTCAGGTCAAAAATACAGTTGGTTCAATACATGCAAAACTAATTTCAGCATTCCCATCAACTCAGCTGCAGGCCTACTTTATATTAAATACTAATTGGCAAATGCTAACGAGCCAAACTAAGATGAACATTATAGCATTGTCATTGTTAGCATGCTGATATGAGTCAGCTGTCTACAGACTCTTAATGTTGCACAAAAGCAAGACATGTTTTGTATGTCCAAAAAGTTAAAGGTCACTTGACTGGAGGAGACGAACAAGCCATTTTTCATCAGCCTTTACTTGTTCTGCCATTGTCATAGCCACTGAATGCCTTACAGTGATTCTGTTTGAAATGAAAGAACGGCACTTACAGCATAGCTGTTTTGTTTGTAAAGGAAAATTCATGAGGTAAAGAAATGAAGCGCTATCTATCACTCTATTCACTCTACTCTCTTGTGTGATGACTTGATTGGGATTTGGCTCCTGGACGCCTGGACTGTTGCATAAGGCCACAGCAGCAGTTGGATTGCAAAGTGAATATGAGCCTCTTCATAGTTGCTGTATTGCAGATAATAAGGCTTCCTGTCTGAATAAGTCTAGACATCTTTGCTCCCCTGGGGTCTTATTCATATCGTGGAGACATAGACAGGCTAATCACCACGGGCTTTCATAATGCACACACTCAAAGCACATCAAAAGGAATGGAGTACATGGAAAGTTCAGATCAACCTGGATGTATCATTCATTCCTCTCCCTTTCTCTCACACTCTCCTCCCTCACTGCCTCAGCTGTTATATAAATTTGCTGTACATCTACCGGCTCTGCCTACCTCCCTCCCAGCTCTTGCTTTTCCAGCTTAATGGCCGAGTGTGTATGTATTGACACAACTCCTCAAAGCCACACAGCAGTGTGAGGGCAGTGCAGTCCAGCTGGGGGTCAGCTTAATGATAAGGTTAATGAGGGTAGCCAGGACTCAGGCATGCCTCCTTGAGTTATTACAGGAAGGGGAGAAGAGGAGAGAAAGGAAAGGAAAGGAAAGGAAAGGAAAGGAAAGGAAAGGAAAGGAAAGGAAAGGAAAGGAAAGGAAAGGAAAGGAAAGGGTGTAAATACAGGGAAAGGAGAGGAAAGGAGTGGGGAGGAGATGGGAAAAGAGGAAAGAAGGGGCAGAAGATAGGAAAAGGAAGGAGAAGGAAATGAGGAAAAATAAGATGAGATGAAACAACAGAGAAGAGAGAAAGAGAATGAATGGAAAGGCGAAGAGGGGAAGGAGAACAGGGGAGGAGAGGAAAGAAAAGAATAGGACAAGGAAGGAGAGAATGGAATGGAGAAGAGAGACAAGGAAAGGAAATGTACAAGAGAAGAGGAAAGGTCAAGGAAGCAGAAAAGAGAGGCAAAGGGTAGGAAATGAGGGGAAAGATGGCAGGAGAAAAGCAAAGGAAATGCACGGTATGTACAGGGAAGGAGGGAAGGATTAATGGAAAGGAGGGCAGAAAGGAAAGAAGACAACAGAGAAGGAAAGAAAATGAAAGGAGAAGACAGAGAAAGGAAAAAAAGGAAAATGAAGGAAAGAAAAGGGAATGAAAGGAGAGAGTGAAAGGCAGGGTTGATGAAGTAAGGAGAGGGAAGGAGACAAGAGGACAGGGAAGGAAAGGAGTGAAAATGACAAAGTGGTCAAGCAAGGAGGAAAGGAAAGGAAATGGGCAGGGAGGAAAGAAAATGCAGAAGAGAGGATGAGAAACAAAGGAAAGGTAAAAAGAGGAAGATGTGAGAGGAAGCGAGACAAGGAAAGGAAAAGAAATGCAGGGTAGCAGGAAACAGAAGGAAGAAGAGACACTGACAGAGAAATGATGGAAAAGGAGACAGGACAACAGGGAAGGAGGAAAAAGACTTCATTGGAAGGAGCGAGGGAAGGAAAGAAGATGACAGGGGAGGAAAGGGAATGGAAAGAAGAGGACACACACAGGCTTAATCATTCACCGACAGTAAATACCCACACTGCGCAGGCCCTCCTGCTCTCTACTTGTGGTTTATCTTACTGGATGGACAATAGAAGGCACTTAATGAGCACATGTGTTACTTAATCATCAGCCCAGTTGCTGGTAAAGAAGCTGTCATGCTTCCAGCAAGAAGCTGGCAATCATATCCTCAAGCTGACCGACGTGTACACAAACACGCATGCACGCACGCACGCGCACACACACACAACGACCATTCAGTGAACATGCTCCTCCTTACAGAGCATATGCCCCTGCCCAGACAGCCCTGTAGGTGTAAATCCTCAACTGACAGACATATTGTAGGTGTGCGGGCAGAGATTAGCCCATTTCCTTCTTTAGTCTGGAAAAAATCCTGAATCAGCTTTAGAATACTGCTGATGCTCATCTCTAATAGTCTAATCTGCACTAAACGCATTCTGTGCATGTGTGTGTAAACCCGTGTGTGTGTGTGTGTGTGTGTGTGTGTGTGTGTGTGTGTGTGTGTGTGTGTGTGTGTGTGTGTGATAGAGAGAGAGTCTAAACCGGCTCTTTTTTGAGATTAACCCCAAGGTGTCAGTGACGGGTTGTGTACGTGTGCTTCAGCTTTTAGCAAAAAGTATCTCATAGCAGCTTACACTACGGATCAGACCCATGGAAAGCATTCAGGGATATCCTGTTTTTCATTTATTCATTTCCGTTTACATTTAAGTATTTAGCTGATGCTCTTATCCGGTGTGACATAAAATGCGCATGACTGGAGTATAAAGTCAGACTGGCAGAAAAGTTAGAAGCAAACAAAAAGTACAAAGGCCAAAGTTCAGGGCACGAGTGCCCTTGTAATATTCCACAATCGAGAAAAAGCAGATTTACAGGGAAAGAACTACAGAAGAATAAGACCAAAGTAAAAATCCTGAATTTCATTAAAGCAGATAAAGGGAACAGAGCTGATGTGAGGTGTAGCCTGAAAAGATTTTGTAGCCTATGTGGAATCTGGGGAGTAAAAGCTGTTTTCTTCTGGAGCACACATTAACAACACAGCTATGTACCCAATCACAACCAGGAAACAGTTAATTAAGAGTGTCCAATTTATTCCAATAAATGGTTAACGAACTCACTGACCTTGGCTGCCTTTCCTTGTCGCACTGCCAAGATGAGTCAAGCTTGTCCGTGACCCCAAGAGCCACAGACACTACTGAACAGCACACTGAACGGAACGCAGCACGCGTATGCTTCAAACCATTTCTGTTAATTCACTGTTGCTCCTTTGGCTGTGTTACTCGATGAAGATAAACAACTCCAAATTTGGATGTGGAAATATATTTTAAAGGCGTAGTATTTAACTCCCACTTTATCCCTCAGACAGAAAAGGCTCCTCCCTTATCTGTAAGTTTACAGCACTGATAAGGTTAATAGTTTTCCAGCTGACTCAAATGGGAAAGTACCCACCCTGATAAACAAAAGCATGATAGTGTCGCTGTCAATTATGTGCGGACAGTTAATCATCTATTTATTTCTACAGTGTCGTTTCTGTTCGTCGTTTGCTTTTTCACCCATCTGCTCTGTGATGTCTGAAACTTGTTTGGCAGGTCAACGTCACAATGCATCACACATGGGCAGGTAACATGTTTGCTGTTGCCACAGTCATGTATGTGACTCATATTCAGCACCTCGGGAAATTCAAAGCTTATATGTGTGTAAAGGCTGAAAACATGAAATCTGGCTTACATACTTAGTCTTAGAAGAATCTGTCCAGGATGTTCAAGAGACAAGTTCTTACCTAAGTCTTGACACAGGCACGCTGAACTGTCCTTGCCTTCGGTACATCATGTCTGGGTTGTCAAGTAGAGACCTTGTAGCTCCACTTTTGGTGTGTTTTCAAATCATAATGTAAGATAAGGGATGACGTGGCCATCATGGGAAACACTTTTATCATCATTCTTGAAACAGCTTACCCATTGGAGATGTTTTTACCAACAGTGATAAAAAAAAAAAAAAAAGAGGCTTTCAAGTCAAACTGACATTTGACTTTTCCTCACTTCTTGTGCGAGGAAGTTACACAATGATGTTATTGCATTTTTCCAGTTTTCAAAAGCGGATATTACCATTCTAGGACATATCTGTAGAGCCAGGGTCTAAGTTCAAGCCTCTAGGAGGGCGTTTTCCATTGCGACTGACAGCCAGAGTTAATAGAAGATGCTACATGATAGCTACACTCATAATGTTGAATGTTGAAGCTAGTTGGCCCAGCTTGCCTACATTAGCACATTTTGACACATTACATTGACATTAGACAAAGGGTTGGCTGTCAAATGTGGTGATGGCAAATGATCAAAACTCACAGCAAGTCATAGTCCTGCAAATACAGCAGGTGTATGACCTGGCACTTGCGAATGTGTCCTTGAGCAAGGCACTTAACCCCCAATCACTTAGCTTCTTAGTGACCAGAAATAAAAAGCACCAAGAAGCTGTCAGGTGTGAATGTGTGAAGCATGGCGTTGCTTTGGAAATAACGTGCGTGTCCAAGTAATCTCCATTAAATAAATTTACTTGAAAAAACTTTGATTGGACCATTTGCCATGCTAACAAATGTGTGCACAAGCCTGAGTGACCAGTCTTAATGCCCGGGCGCTCTGGATTACACACATCACTGGTCTGCTGGCTCCACAGCACAGAGGAGATAATTGAGTGTGTGTACATATACAATGAGGCTTCATATGAGCAAACAGAAAGCCTGATCAAACATATCAACATGGCGATACAGCACGCTGAATGGCTTTCTGCTTGTGATCTTCTGTGTGTGAAAGCTCTGCGTACCATGACACTTCATGCTTTGTAAGTGTTAAGGGACTTGCTGATTAAATATCCTCTGATCACTGGTTGGGATATGAGAGTGATGTGAAGTTGGTTGACCCTCATATATCACGGTGCGCACTGGCATCTGTGTCTGCAAGGAGGTAATAGATGCAAATTTGTTTTTAACTTCATTAAATGAGAGTAGATTGCCTCTACATGTGCTACACATTCCTCATCCATTTCCCTGAGCACCTACCCTTAAAGGTGAACTGAATTTGACACTTTTTGTGTAAGGATGTAACCTTTATGATACTTCAGGAATTGGGTATATTTTTCATAAGTGGGTAACAGTTGTTTTTTTTATTCTTTTTTTTACCCTAACCCTAACCCTGACCATGTATAGCCTACAAACGCAAGCCCTTTTTAACCATAAATCCTGCAATAAAGAACAAAAAAAAATTGGCATAATACTGCCCCAGTGTGTGATTTTAGATAGCATGTACGTGTTCCGCAAGCAAAAGAGGCGTGACGTGTAACACATTGGCGATAGTGGTTCCAGCACCCCTATTTTACACACATGTTGATTCAGCTCTGTCATCTCTGCTGCTGGCTTAAAGGTGGAACAGCAGCGCTCCCCCATTCAGTGTTTGCATGTTTTATGTAGAACAGCAAGACAGAATAATACCGTAACATAACAGGCTGTATAAAAAGGGGCTGTTGATACAACATTTGTTCCCCTTTTCTGCAGTGTTGGTTTTGTGCTGTCGAGTTAAGGTGTTTTTCCATTATAACATCCCAAAGTGGAGAGTGGAAGATACAGAACTAGGCTAACTTGCTGTCACTCAGGGAGTGGAAGCTAGTTAGAGTTGCTTTCTAATGTTAGTGCAAGAGAGTAAAGAGGAGAGGAGTCTAGTTAGCATTAACTACATCATGGGTCCATATGTGACAGCAAATGACCAGTCACAATTCACTACAACAATGTGGGGAGTCCTCAAAAACAGATGGAACAATTGATTAACAATTGACAATGTAGGCCCCATAGCTGGTTAACTTCCTGGGTGCTTTTCATTCGTTAAATTGGTCTCCTCCACTCCTCACGTCTTAGCTCCGCCCAGCGAGGACATGAAAGACGGATGCGAGGAAGAGACGTGAGGACGGAGGAGACGAAACTCCGAAATGAAAAATCCTCGCTCCACAGCGTCAGTCCGAAGCGACGTCAATTACTGATTGACGTATACCTGCTCCCGCCATGATTCAAACGTGTGCCACATATGACACGCCGTTTAAATAATAAAAGACTTCGCGTAGGCTACAGAGGTGTATCCTCACTCTGATCTCCTTCAGAAGCCTTCTCTCTCCTCGCTCCTCGTCTCCTTCAGGTGCATTTAAGCAATTGGAAGATCCTTCATCATGGCGGAGGGGAAACGACTTCCGGGTCGACGAAGGAGACGAGGAGGCACAATTCAACGAAATGAAAAGCACCCCCTGTGTGGCTGTTGTAATGAGATTTTTGTGACCGTCCACACATATATTGCATTAATCTTATTTGTGACGCAGTCAGTCCGAACTCCTGAAGAATGCAGGGGGCGCTACCATGACAGAGAAATAAACATCACATTTCTTCTTTTTTTGTAATTTTCTTAAAATTTCAGTTTGACCAAAAATAAGCGAAAACAAACAAACACCAAGGACACATTAACTGATTTCTTAGTAAAAAAAAAAAAAAAAAGTATTTTAATTTCAGTTTGACATCAAGCACCTGTGCAAGTGCCTTGCCCCAGGGTTACTGTTCATGTTGAATACAACATTTGTACTTTACCTGCAGTAGTTGGATTTAATTCAGGAGCCTTCTGTTTACAAGTCAGCCTTTACAATTACTGCACGACCCCCGTGTACAGTAGGTCCATGTGGCACAATACCATGAGGAGTAGGAAAAGAAGGTCAGGGTTACAGAAAAGTAAAGGAAGAATTCAAATATCCTTCCTGGTTTGGAACCTTTGGGAACAGCAGTGTGTTTGTCCATTGCTGTCAGCGACAGGATGTGACAACATAAACCTGATGTGTGAAACTGATCCTGCCTCATCACACTGGTGCTGAGCTGCAAGAGCTGGATGAGTGAGCTGGATAAATATTTTTGGCTCCATGACAGGGCCTATCCTGCTCACCGGCCACCAGCTAGCAGGGCTGTGAGGGTTTAATGTGGGAGGAAAAGGAAGTAAAAATAATTAGTGTTCCCAGTCAAAACTGTATGAGGGGACCAATCTAGACAAATTACATCCTCAGGGATTATTTCACCCCAGCCTGGATCTGACGGGATCAACTCTAGCCGTTATATAGACTGAGAGGAGGTAATTCAGTCTGACCCGGGCATCCAGAGGATTTGGAGTGGCTTCAAAACCATCAGAGGGACAAAGACAGAAGCATAACAACACAGCCTAAACACAGGGAGAGAGATAGATGAGGAAAGACGGAGAGAGAGAAGGAGGTGATGAATGGTGTTGTTTTTCTCTGTAAGGAGGATAACTGTATCCTCCTCTGGGAGCAGCGGAGCCGGAGAGCGTCTGTGAGCACCAGTCATGTGTCTCGGAGACAGCCAATGGAAATGTGGGGATTTGGTTCATGCGCGAGTTTACTGGGTCAGAGTCAGAGCAGCAGAGGAGGCAACAGCCAATCGAAATGCATAGCGGCGTCTGAAGGATTAGCCAATGAGGTTGGAGTCTGGTGTCTGGTACCAGTTGATGTCTGACAGTTAGACAGACTGTATCTAATTACCACAGTCGAGGCTCAGCATGGGTCTGTGTGCACGTATGTGTGTGTGTGTGTGTGTGTGTGTGTGTGTGTGTGGGTGGGTGTGTGGGTGGGTGGGTGGGTGGGTGTAACTGAGGAGAGAGGGAGTGAAAATTAGACTTAGAAAGGAGGAAGGTGGTTTGGAGGTTTTGGCATAAGTTGAAAACAAGATATCATATCTGGAGAGCTGCCACGTGAAAATTAAATTGTGCCAAAAGAAGGTTTGAACATAAATATACAAGCACTGAATTCACTGAATTAACTTATTAAATTAGCCATATTAGGTAGTGATACATCCCACTGCTCTACATGCCTATTATTAAATAAACTCATCTCTGGTACAGTGTGTGAACAAAGGAAATGTGTAAGTGCAGGGTGTGTGTGTGTGTGTTAAAGTGTGTGGTTTTCTGTATATTTCTCCATTTCCCGTATGAATGAATGGACCATGAAAAGAGAGACCAGTTTCCCACAGTGTAATGTCTATTATTGTCTCTGACACATTGTTCTTCTCACTGCAGGCAGCTTCACCCCATTCAGCCACTCTATTAGTGACTGGACAAGACAGAGGCTGCCAGGTGTTAATGGCACACACACACTGTATGCACATATATGCATACACACCCATACATCCTCTCACACCATGGCACACACTGTACGCACATATACGCATACACACACTCATGCGCTCAACCTTAGCCAGAGGTGAGTGGGGGTGACGGACAAGGGCAGCTGTTTGCTGGGTTTTTCCTGTTTTGACTGCTTCTGTCTGGGCTCAAAATGCTTCACACACACACGCACACGCACACACACACACACACACACACACACACACACACACACACACACACACACACACACACACACACGTTTTTCATCACTTTTGTGGACATTACATAGACTTACATTCATTTCCTGGAGACTAACCATAACCACTACTTGCTTAAGCCTTACCCTAACCTTAACCTAAATCTAACCATAACCCTAGTCTTCACCGTAAAATTTAAAGATTTACATTATGGGGACCTGCATTTTGTACCCATAACTAAAGCAAGTCCCCACAATGCGACTGTGTAAACAGATTTCTTAGTAATACATGGGTGGGCACACACACACACACACACACACACACACACACACACACACACACACACACACACACACACACACACACCTTTGTACTTCTGTAACCTTAATCATCACAACTAACCCTGACACACACCTACTGTCATTCCTACATACCATTTAAGACCACAACCCTCAAACAACCTTTTGAAGTTGTGAGGACCAGCCAAAATGTCCTCACTTTCCAAAAACTTGTTCTGGTACTCACTATGTAGCGAGTGCAAATACACACACACACACACACACACACACACACACACACACACACACACACACACACACACACACACAATAGGTTACTGTCACATAATGGCATTGTCTGGAGGCTGCCTTGGCCGGTTTTTCCCCTCTGCTCACTTGCAAGTTTTTATGTCTGGTTCCGTTGTTGCTTAGGAAATGACGTTGGATCAAGATAAAACAAGCTCACTTTACATACCCTGAAGAGAAAATAATGACCTGAAGTAGTTGGGAAGATGCTGATTTCCTTTCAAGCCAAAAGTTAGACAGAGAAGATTGATACTGCTTTGACAAACAGTATGTCTATTTGTCTATTGAACATGACATTATAGCCAACAGCTGGTTAGCTTAACTGAGCCTGACTCTGTCCGGTTCCTACAACAGTATCTCATTTGCTTAAATCATACAAGAACTGAGATGTAAAAACTACACCTTATTGTTTTTATGTTATGTTTATGACTGTTTTTCAGCTGATTTTTGATAGTCTTTCCACTGTACAAGAAAAGAACAGTGAAGAGGCGTGTAACACAGTCGTCCTTGAAAAACTGATAAAACTTTATACAGCAATGGAAAAAAACAACAGTAATGCTGTGTTTAACTGTTGTCACCAAATCATGAGTGGAGCAATGCAAACATTTTCATTACCATAAATTATGAGAGAATCAAATTGAGGCCTTAAAGTAAGCTGACATCCCTCAAAGATATGACATTATATGCCCAATGAACAATAATGCAAACATAAGTTCTGGCTAATCAGGTTTTCAAAGCTACATTTAAGGATTCCTTCAATGTAAATGAGGTTTATGTTCTAATTTCTATATTTCAGTTCACTTATATCAGAGTTTTCCATCAAATTCTTGCATGTGCAGGTGATGGTCTGTTTGGAGTAATGGCAAATGACGGCATAACTCAATGCAACGTAGCAACAAACATCTTTTTCAGTAATCAGTTTCTATTGACATGTATTAAAAATGAACAAAAACCATGAAACCAAGAGCCAGTGTGGTTTATTTGAAAAGGTAACAGCTGGCACAGCTAACAGTTGTCACCCAGTGGTAAACATGCTAACAGATTAGCTTGTAGCAGCCCTCTGAGAGCCTCCTGTTTCCAGTCTTAAGCTAACTGGCTACTGGTTGTACTCATATTTCTAACAGACATGACAGTGGTATCAATCTTCTCAACTAACTCCCAGCGAGAAAGCGATTAAGTGTATTTCCCAAAATGTCAAACAATTAATCCTCAATTTGTGAAAAACTCATCTCCAGGCAGTTTTCACGGCGATGGGTGTACCTATTCCAGGCACAACTGAGAGGGGTGCATTCAAAGGAGAAAACAAAAGAAAAGGCCATATGTGAGCACATATCCATGTGCATGTGTTCATTTGTGTGTTCTGACTTTGATCACTGACAGTGTACAGAAATACCACATCCTACCGTGACAATACTCAATTTGTTTTGGTGAAGTATAATTAATACCAGCTTGTCTTTTGCACATGCTGGCCAGTATTGGCATCAACACACAAGGGTTCGAATCCATCTGGCCAGAGACCTTCGTGTTAACTCATCTCCCCTCTCTTCTTCTCTCTAGGATCTCTCTCTTCCTGAATAGAAACTTGGAACATTACACCAAGCAGCAAAAAGCCCTGATCGAGGACCAGTATTAGAGAGATGAAATAACAATCCTGTGTTATCCAGTCAGTAGAGAGCATCAGTACTGGTAGTGCTCCAACCCGGCAAAGGGCTGTTGTTGTTATTCTTTGATCAGACCAGCAGGAATAACAATCTATAATTCATAATGCTCAGTCTAGTCTGGGAACACTAGGCACTGCACCTTTAATTATTGATCAAACAGAACAGATTTAATATCAATCACTGAAGCATAGGCAGAAGTGAGCAAAGTAGCAGAAATGGAGGAATCTCTCGGGCGCTGCCGTCTAACCCTCTAATGAAAACAAAAAAGAAATACAGTACAGTTAATGCTGTGGTGCTGGTGTGCAAACAGGAACTCAGGCTTAGCTTGGACACTGATTCACTGAGACTACAACTCACAGGATACACCGTCTTTGAAGGCTGATACTGATGGTTTGGGATCTGAAGCTGCCAGTACTCAGTACTTTTACAAATCATTCTATATTATTCAATATTTTCCATGAATTTGATTCCAAGAGAAGTGTAAAAACTTCTGAGGCAACACAGGCTCATTCCATTGAAAACCTATTAGCACCCCCACTACTACTACTACTACTACTACTACTACTACTACTACTACTACTACTACTGCAATTACCACTATTGACCACTAATGACCACTTAAACTACCACTACTTCTTTTACCATCATCGCTACTTTTGCAGTGCAGCTATTACAAATATTCCAACTGCTACTAGTACTACTAATACTATTGCTAACTATTGCTATTACTGCTTTTGCCTTTGCAACTACTATTATGAGTACTAGAAATTACTAGTATTACCATTACTGCTTCTTACTGCTTTTATCAGGTTTTATCAGGTTAGCCCCTGGCAGTTTTACATTTCAAGCCTGTGGCCTTCAGTAAGTTTCGCGAAGTGTGACTTGAATCAACATTAATAATTAATTTCGTTTATTTCGTTTATTTCCGCCCCACCCTTCTTGGCCCCCTGAGTGGTGACCTTGGCCCCCTGAGTGGTGACCTTGGCCCCCTGAGTGGTGACCTTGGCCACACTAACTTAGTAAAGACATACATCACACTAACCTCACAGGTTTGGATCAGTTAGTCTTGAGCAGATCTGAGTATTTTCAGGAGTCATTTTCAAAGTTCCTTTTGTTTACTTTTCACATCCTGAAACCTCTCACCAAATGCCTGAAGGAGTTTTCACACTCAGCAGCATATTTAGATGTCACAGCAGTATTTTATGTTATTTTCTTTATCACTGAAAAAAGTAATTGCTGTTTTGCATTTAAGACTCACCTCACGGGCAGCTACCTCTACTAGCAGTATTACCAGTGCCTCTATTACCACTATCACTGCAACTATTACTACTTCTCATATTATTGCTGTAGTAGCAGTATTGCTACTATTAATACTCGTACTAGTAATACACCACTACTATTACTACTATTATTACCACCAACAGTTACAACTATTATTAACAATACTACTACTACTACTACTTTGACTACTATGACAACTGCTAGAACTTAGAGTTGTAGTTTTACAGTATTACTACAGCTACAATCACTACTGTTACCCCTACTTGACTGACACTACTATGTCAACTACTAGTACTGCTTCTTTACTGTTACTACTACTACTACTGTGTCTGTTCATGCTACCATACTACAACAATACTGCACCTTTGCAGAATCCAAAGAATGTGTCTTACAGACATTAGTTCACAGTTGAGAGCTGCCATAGTCAATTATTTCATAACTTCTCCTGTCATATACAGTGAGTGTAAAAAATATAATGCAACCTTTCATTTCAGCCAACAGTATTCAAGAGTACTGCTTTAACTCTAAACTGAGACATCACGAGGGAGAGCAGCAAGGCAAAATGGCTTTAGTCCACTGAGTGGGAGAAATGTGCAGCTGAAGTATACTGATTACACTGGGCCTGTAAGGGGCTTGCAGCTGTAGAAGCAATTGAACACAGGCATGCACACACGCACGCACACACACAATGCAAAAAAACCAACATACTTGCAGCTTCCTGCCTTTTACTGTCTATTGTTATATTTAGTGACACAGCTCTCACAGACCACTTTCAACACCCAGGGTGCAATTAGAAATGGGCAGACATTTTCTTACACTTGCACACAGTTTGACACACACACACAAACATAGGAGAATTCCTGCAGCGTGAAGGGGCCCTCGCCTTGCACTCAGTGCAGGAATGCAAGGAGAGAGAAAGAGAGCGACTGGGACTTTCCCCAGGATCTCAGAAAAAGGAGGGAGAGAGGAAGCAGACAGTGGGAGCGACGGAGGACAGGAACAAATACAGGAGGAGGGAAAATGGATGGGTTGTCTGTGTATGGGCTCGTTTCTGTTTCCCACAGTGGAAATGACCCACTTATTACTGCACACTGTGTGAAAAAGACCTTACAGCATGAAACAGAAGCAGAAGATAAAACCATGGGAAATGAAATGAGAGATTGTATGACAGCTTTCCGTTGACTGTACTGAAAAGCTGGGAGGTTGGAGGAAGTTTTCAGGAGCTGCAGAAAAGTGTCTCACTCTCAATCTCTCCCTCTGCTGTCTGTCTCTCTCTGTCAAGGTTAATGGTGTGTCTCCAGAGCCTATTGCAGTTGCCACTGGTGTTCCCATTGATCCCACACACAGCCACCAACGCTGCTCCCCATATGGCACCACTGAGGGTGTGTGCACGTGTGTGTGATAGGGATCAGTAGTCTTGATTGTGACTCAGTTTGTGGCATGTGTGTATGGGTGAGTGTGTGTGGTCTTCTCGGTGAGCCAGCTGCTGGCATTCAGGGTTGCATATGTGTGTGTGTATGTGCGTGTGTGTGCGTGTGTGTGTGTGTGTGTGTGTGTGTGTAATAGTAGGAGAAACCTTTCTGACATTAGCAAACTTGCCATGTCATCTCAATCCAGGGAGGCCTCACTGTGATAAAAGAACAAGGAATCCTTTCACCCCAGTGTGTGTGTGTGTGTGTGTGTGTGTGTGTGTGTGTGTGTGTGTGTGTGTGTGTGTGTGTGCATGCGCGCGCGCACCTCAGTACATCTGTCTGTCCTTAAAAATGTGTATGTGCGCACATTTTTGTGTCTATGCATGTGCGTATCTACTGTATGTCCAGGTGCTTTTGAGTGTGTGTGTGTGTGTGTGTGTGTGTGTGTGTGTGTGTGTGTGTGTGTGTGTGTGTGTGTGTGTGTGTGTGTGTGTGTGTGTGTGTGTGTGAGTGAGTGTGTGCAGGTAGGTCTGTCTATGTACATGTTCGTCTATGCATGTAAGTACGCGTGTCTGCCTTCCATGAGGGTGGTCTCCACCTGTGGATTACACTACATAGGCCTGTATGTTGCAGAGGGGCTAGAGGCTTCATTTCTCTGCAGAACACACACTTCCCCTTACTAAATACGAGTCTAAACACTGCAAGTATGTTTAAGCTAGCCTATAGAAGCTCAAATATCCGAGAAAGACGCAAAGGGAAAAGCCCTTCATTCTGCACATACTAGAATATCAATTTTAATTCTGTTTGACAACTTTAACTGATTATAAATCTACTGATTCACACAGGAATGTGTGGGTTAGCTAGCGGTAGCTAGTGGGTTGTGTCTTGGGTGTTCTGCAAAGATGCAATATGAGAACTGGATACTAAGCTCATTCATTCCAGTTAAATTTGATCACCCGCACTCTGCCACTCATGACAAATGCTCATTAGTGTCTTTCCCTGGCCCCACTGGCACATCCCATATACGTTATATTGTCATGATGTCATAAACAAAGAAAAGACTTTTCTAGGCTTTATGTATGTTATGCTATGTAAGTATTAAATCTCGGTTAAATGGCCTAATTTTCACAATACACAGTAATATTCACCCTTGTCTGCCTTTCAAGGTGTCCTGTCAACAGACTTTTATAATGTCTGTCTATGTGGAAAAAGTTTTGGGGGATTGTCCCAAACACTTTTAAAACTAGAATCTGTTCCACTTGTTTCAGATCAACAGATTCCTTCCTAATAAAACCTCCACGATGCATATTTTTAAATCGGACATTGTTGACATCCATGCTTTGCTAGCTTGTCGTGTCTTTCTTGCTTGCCTTTGTTGGTGCATTAATACATTTCCATGCTGTTACATTGGGCATCTATCAGCAGAACAAAGTGAAACTGTTGGTAGAAATATGTATTTCTATGCCAGGGTAGTCGCACGGATGGTCAGTACAAATAAAACATGGGCCCACTTTTAAAAACATTGCTCCATAGCACCACTAAAGGTCAAAAACTCCACAGCGTAGCCTTAAGTATTCCTCATTGCAGCTGCAGTTTTTGACTCAAGATCCACTTATCATTTATTGCTTTAGCTAACTAACTACCAGGGCTTTCAGGCTTTTTTAAGTGACCTTGACATTAGAGTACTTTGGCAAATTGATTAAACTTCCAAACTCAAAAACCAGTCTTTAATTTTGTTAAAAATATAAGGTTTTCATTTCCTTTTTTTTTTTTTTTCCAACCAGTAGATATCAGATTAGCTCAGACAAATAAAACCCAAGAATCTCATTTAAGTTTTTTGTAAAGAATGATGGAAGAGGCCCTCTAAGAGAAATTGCATAAAGCAATAAAAGCTATAATAACAGAGACTAACTGAGAAAGCTTAGGCTTTCTGTAGAGTTTGACTGAAAAAACCGCCAGTCATTATCATAATGATGGTATCATCCCTGACCCTGGGGTATATATTTTGGCATTATTTTATATTATTTTCATGATAAAACATGTCAAACTGTGTCAGAAATAACTAGTGCGGTCTGGAAGCATTAACCCTGCCTTAAGAGCGGCTAATCCACCTATAAAAACTGAATTAGTAATATAGTTATACAGGAAATTTTTTTGACATTGAATATCTTACATTAAAAACTGAAAATGTCAAACCAAAAATATCAGTATTGGCATTCAAAAACCCATATCAGTCTAACCGCAGCTGGCGTGTGAGAGAGAAAAAGAGGGAGACTGCAAACCACATCTTAGCTTGCCAAAAATCACATTTCCCCTCTACAGTATAGCTGGTTTACATTAAATCTCACACATGCATGTCGAGGATCGAGTCCACCCACTTCACATTTCATTACCAAGAAAAGCTCAAACTCTTACACAAGCCCCTCCAATACAGCAGAAATCTCTAATGTGATTTCATCAGAACGTATGATGAAAAATAACTGTAAAAGTGGTAGTTACAGTGTGGGGAGAAGGTATAGGAGGGGAGTAAGCCACTATAAATTCACCCCATGGGATTAGGAGCTATGGAAACCGGAGAATCTGGGGTCAAACATGGCCCCTACATGTGTGATCTATTGGCCAGAGTAGTACAATACTAATGGCAAGGGAATAGCCACATATCACATGGCCCTACTGCAGTATGTTCACTAATGAAAGTTGTTCTTTAGACTTACAAGACAGCAGAAACCCTTTCAAAATCTTTGGTAGATTCTCTATCTGCAGTTCTACATTTTAGTGATGTGAATAGTTTAGGAAAGAGTTTAACTCCATACTGGTGCGTTTTTTGCATTTAGCCATGTTAAAGAGGCAATGTACACTATGACCAAAAACCAAAACCACTCAGAGATAACCCTGATGACGTCATAAGGGAAATAACCCCAGATGATATCATCGAAGTCGTCTGAACTCAGGCTTGAGACTTGACCTTCGCTGTGCAGAGTTTGACAACTTTGCTTTCAGGTGAAATTTTGATGTGTTCATATGAGCAGGATTTTGTAACATTACAACTAGTTTGTAGCCAGTCGTATTTGCAACTTGCGCAAGTGTGATGTGGAAACTTGAAGCCTCCAGTGCACTTCACACTGAAACTAGACTTTTCAGGGGAGTAATATACATCCTGTGTCCAGCAGTTAAAATGATTTGCCTCCTCAGAGAGGGTGAGGGAGGAGTAAGACAGATCAATTTTTGTCTGAATTAAGTAATCAAAAACAAATATGATGAAAAACATTCACTGACATTTTTTTTTTACTACAATTACAATAAACATATGCCCTTTAAAGGAAAACTGTGCAGAAAGGTATTACATTTTTTGTTAACAATTACAAAGGTGATTAAAGTGATAAGGGAACAAATGAACAAATAAACTAATTACTGATCACCAACCTGCATCCTTTTGTGGACTCAAACACTAAAGCCTTGCTCCTGGGTCATGTGTAAAATAGTATCCTGAGAGACAGACAGAGAGACAGGGTAGCTGTGGTAATGCTAATGCTAAAGCTGAGTGAGCAGGAGAGATAGAATGAGCCTTAACTCGACTGGAATGGGGAACCTCCGGCCTCTGAGCCATCAAGACCGTTTGACCCCAAAAGTTTATATGGAAAGATAAACTTACAAATGGTTATTTTATTTTTTTCAGTTTTTTTGTTGAAGCAAGTTAGTTTGGGGGGACGCGTTTGTAATGATGAACAAGGCTAATCTCAGCATCATTACAGCTCAAAACATGCTAGACTGGATGAGCTGCGAGGACAAAGGTGCTTAGATAAAGTTCACACTCTTCAGCAGAGTTTGGATGCCCATCAAGCAGCTTTGCATGAACAGAGACAGTGTTCTGCAGGCAAGTTTTGTGGTGAGCGAGCTAACAGCTAAGAAGCTGAAACCTCACTCAGAAGGAGAATTTGTGGAGGAGAGCCTCGTTGCTGCTGCAGAGCTGCTAGAAGCAGACAAAGTAAATTGTTCCAAAGTGTCAGTTTGTCTGGAATAATTCATAGAGATGAAGGAAAACTTGATACTCAGTGATAGCAAGTGTGAGTGTGATTTGACCTTCATGGTGACCTTCATTAGCAAGTACCTCTCAGAGCTGAACTTTAAGCTCCAGCAGCTTCTCAGCTCTCTGCTTTCAAATGTGAAATCACTTGAAATGAAATTAAAGCTGTGGCAAAAGGAAAGAGGAAACACTGAGCGTGTTTCTACTCTGCAAGATCAAAAGCTGCTATGACATCTGAACATGCTGCTGAGTGTGAACACTCCTTCAGGCGTTTGGTGAGAGGTTTCAGGACATGAAAAGTAAACAAAAGGAACTGAACATATTTGTCCTTTAATGTGGAACCAGCTGATGACAACCGACAACATGAATTTGTTGAGCTGCACAGCAACAACCTGCTACTGTGAGCAGCTATCTTTGAAACTGACTCCTGCAAAGACTCAGTTCTGCACCTCACCTCACCAAAGAGAAGCAGTTCCAGCCAGGGGTGCTGCTAAAGGGGGCTGTGGGGGTGCTTTAGCCCACCTTGCCCCCTTTAGCAGCACCCCTGCACACGTATAATAAGCTTTTCAGGTGCACCCCAGACCAAACAAACAAACAAGCAACCAAATAATAACAACAACAAGCACTATGTGAAAAGAGGTGTCTATATGGTTCAAGCACATCCTTTGGAGTGATCGAAAAAGCCATCTCTTGCTCTGTCTTCTGTCTTCTGTCTGTTGTATGGATGTATTCATATCCTAGATTGGCATGTTTTTTTAATCAGAAACACTTCTGCCAAAACAGTGAGCGAAACCTAATATTTCAAAAGCCAGCATACACTAGCTAATACTGTACTGCTATATTTCAAACTGTATTAAGATGATAAAGTCTCTTTCTCGAGCTCCATATGGATCAGTTTAAACACACCCTGGTTTGGCCCACTTTCAGAATGTCACAGGACATTTATCTTTATTCCCTTCTTCCTCTCTATACCTTATAGAGAAATGGCTTTTACAGATGTGCTCTCTGCACACTCATCTACCTCTCTCTCTACCTCTCCTTCTCTCTCTCGTACTTTATGTACACGATTTTCTGCCTTATGCTTTACACTGTGCCTGTGTGCACTTATAGAGCTTTCCATCTGGAAAATATATCCCTCCACTCGACATATACAAGCACAGGAGGAGAGGGCTTTTGTTGTCTTCCTTGATATGATGATGAAAAACGTAACATAAAGTGGTTTGTAGTGGGAAATTGATCTACTGGTATAAGGATATGTTCCTTTAAAGCAATGCAAACATGCATAAATTAATAATTTGATGGAGTAAAAGGTATTTAGCCTACTACTGTTATTGCATGTTTAATGTGGAAATATAATGATGGTTATTTTTGTTACAAGCTTAAAGGAAAGTAGAAAACACCATATTTTCTATGAATAAAGTATTATTTTTACTCTCTTACTGTAGTAGTGACTCAACGTGTAGCCAGTTCATGAAAGCTTTTAGATGAAAACACCTCTGGCTCACATAAAGTGATGTGTTTTGCTCAAGTAGAAGCAGCAACAACGGCGTGTTGAAAATAAGAGCACGACCTGCAGAAATGAAGGACTCATCAACAGGAAACATAGAAAAGATGCTCAGTAATGAACATGCTGCTTCATTGATCGCTGCCCTCTCACAAGGCCACTGCAAAAGCACCACTGCCACTTGAGCAACAGAGACAGGAAGGAGAAGTCACTGTTTTGCATTTGGTTTCAGTGAATACCATTAGTATTCTGGGATAGAAATGAATGAGCTTTTGGGCCAATGCTGGAAGTACGTGCAAATATATCCATAAATCGGCCCCTTGTCTGGAATAGTCTTTTATTTTCACCCTAATTTTCCTTTAATGAAATACAGTCAGGGCGGCACGGTGGTGCAGAAGGTAGTGCGCATGCTTCACAGCAAGAAGGTCGCCGGTTTGATCCCCGGGTCGGGCAGGGCCTTTCTGTGTGAAGTTTGCATATTCTTCCCGTGCATGCGTGGGTTCTCTCCGGGCACTCCGGCTTCCTCCCACAGACCAAAAACATGCTCATTAGGTTGATTGGTGACTCTGAAATTGTCCTTAGGTGTGAGTGTGAGCGTGAATGGTTGTTTGTTTGTATATGTTGCCCTGTGATCGGCTGGCGACCGGTTCAGGGTGTACCCCGCCTCTCGCCCGTTGACAGCTGGGATAGGCTCCAGCCCCCACCCCCCACCAATCCCGCAACCCGAAAAGGGATGGTCGGGTATAGATAATGGATGGATGGATGAAATACAATCAGTGCATAACAGGATGAGTGTGGCCTTTCTTGACCTCATTGCCTCATTACATCCCAGATTTTAGGTTATTAGCATTATTAGCATTCACTCAGCAGGGCCTATGATGACACTTTCACCACAGGTTTAAACACACCAAGCTAGACATTGATCTTATACTGTTACCCACACAAATACTTCCACAAGAACTTTGAATTCAAGAGAATAGATCTTCTGATGTGACCTACAGGCCAAAGACATTTCAGGCAACAAGGCTCTAATGACAAACGTGTAAGCCAAGAAAGCACATGGAGATACTGCTGAGAGGAGTTCAGTGCTGCTAAATTGTGTTTTATTGGCAGCTGTATGCTTCACAATGATCTTTCTGAGCTAGAGGTCACAGTCTGGCCTGTTTCTTTATCAGCTACATCCTGCTCATACCCAACCTGAATGCCCCTGCTTCTGCTCCCAAACTCTTCTCTAAGAACAAGAGAAAAATCACGAAATTCTAAAGAGATTCTGTGTCAAGTCTCGTAAGTTTGCCAATATTCGACCTTGATCAGCGTCTAGACACGCTGTGACACACAAACACAACCTGAGTGCTTCTCCTGAGTGCACTGTTTCAGATGCAATGACCCCGCCTGACTCTAGTCCACTTATATAAGGAAGGATTACACAAGCAAAAACCACCGCGAGGAGCAGACGAATATAGCTCAGTGAATCTCCGTGTATATTTGATCAAGCGTGTGAGCTACAGTATATGTGAGGGGAGCAGTGGAGTGTGTTTGAAAGAAAGAAGGATGTGCATGAGTCTGTATGTCAGAGAGGGGTGGAGGCAAACGGACAGCGATGGAGGGGAAGGTGGCGGGGTGGAGGGCTGCACACATTCTCTGTGGTTTAGGAGAAAGAGAGCAATTTATCATCTCAGCGCAGTTTGAATGTATAAACTGTTTGGACGGTTGAAAATTTACATTTTATACAACTGCTTTGACAGTATTGTTTCTGATGAGAGCCACAGCAGTGGAGTTAATGTGCTGAATTAGTGTGAGAACAAAAAAGGGAGTTGGGAGAAACAGGAGACAGGGGGAGGAGGAGGAGGAGGTGTGGGAAGTGAAGGTGGAGGTTTGACTTAAACAGCAGAAGGACTGCTGGAGCTGCTTCCACACTTCAAGGGCTTCAGTGACAGGGAAGCTGCTCTGTTCAGCACCGTCAGCAGTTTTGTATGTGTGTGTGTGTGTGTGTGTGTGTGTGTGTGTGTGTGGTACATATGTGCCTATCCACAGGGAATGAAAACTCACCGTGTTGTTCTTCCATAAAGCAAGGACACTTTCCTGCACAGGCGAGGACATCTACACACACACACACACACACACACACACACACACACACACACACACACACACACACACACACACACACACACACACACACACACACATACACACACACTACTCAGTACACTGATGCATGGGTGAACTCATCCACTGCACAGATATGGGCCCTTTTCTAAAATTCAGTGTAATATGTGATGTAATATCATTCAATACTTCATTGGTTTAATGAATTCTCATGTGACATTTTGATTGGATCAGACACGAAGTATGCATGACTATACACATAAGTATGCATGACTACTGTATGTATTGCTCCAACTGCAGTGTTAGACTAGTTATTTGATATATTAAATGGATTTCAAATGACAAATTACTCATTGAAGACATCACTTATTCACTAACTACAAGAGCAAGAGTAGTAACTTACATTACTCCTTACTTTACTTTCATCACTCAGCCCAACTCTGTCCAAACATCATCTAAACTGCCCACACGTCTTCAGCATTTAACATGTGCAGAAACAGAAAACATGACATTGTGGTTTGACAATCTGCCAATCTAAAGTCAGGAGGTATTTATTTGGCATCAACAGCTAACGTTAGCTTAGCCCCGATGAGCGAATGTGTGCTGACTCCAGAGGAGTCCCGTCCTCAACTCAAGGCTTTACAGGCGACTGTAGGCAAAGCTACTGGTGGCTAACTGGAAGCTAAAATGACAGAAAATGTAAATAAGACAACTTTTAAGTTACAGGCGGTTGCAGTTCTTCTGGAGGCTGTTAACTGTCTCGCCCCACAGCTCCAGCCCCTGCACAAGAGCCAGTATTAGGTCGACCCCAAAATGGTCAACTAATGGAGGAGAATGGGAGAAAACTGTGGGATGCAACCAAATACGTGTCCTGTTCTTTATTTAAATTTGGGCTTCAGCACACAGAAATGATTTAAAATGAACAAATAAAAATCTGTCGGCTTCAATCCAGACGAGCCACACTGGTTTAACTTTACTTGCTGTACATGAGTATCCATGCTGCAAGAGACAAACAGCCACCAGGAGAAAATCCCCACTGTGCACAGTGTTGTCAGACCCACACTGACTGTTACTAAACGATAGCAAAGGACCCATAAAAGAACACTTTGTATCATTCAGGAGGCTATGATGAGCGAAGAAAATGAATGTCAAAACACACACTTGAGTCCGTAGTACGGTGGCACGGTGGCACCCAGCAGTAAAGTGCAGCCATCCCTGCCTGGCACATAGGACACCCATTCACTCAGTGACAGGGTGTCACACCACATGATTTATGATGGGTAATTATGGTTATGGAGGTGACATCATATCCTACTTGCTGGCTCCCGCATGTATCCATGCTGTGTATATGTGTCGGTGCATGTGTGTGTGTGTTCGCATGTGTGTTCGTGACTAATTAGTTATGCTGTCTGGATCCAGCAGCGACTGTCTTTGTTTTTCTACAGAACGGAAGACAAGGCATGTCACAACAACACATCTCGCAGTTCCTCCAGACGTGCAGCGATGCACGCGCGTTCACACACGCGCTCAAACGCACAACATTTGCACACATGGGTCCACGAGAGACTGCCTCTGCCTCGCTTTCATGTTCGAATTTGAATGTTTTGCTCAATCCAAGAACAGGCTGGGCTTTTTTCACCTCAAGGTGGGCCAAAAGTAGTAGCGGGAGAACGGGGACGATCACTCACATTTCTTGACAGAGCTAACCATCAGTTTACCACGGTCTGAAATTGGCGGCAGTGAGAAGCATACAATTAGAAATCATTACTCTGCACCTAACTGCTGCTGACAGGCATGGGCACGACAAATGAGAAAATGGAAAGATTATAACACAATTTCTCCTCCTGTGCACATCTGCTAATTCACTTGCCAGTTCTAAATAAATGCATTCATTTAAAAATGATTTGACAAACCATGCCTACCTCTTGGATTAGAGAAACGGGGCTGCTGAGAAAAATGCTATATATTTACAGGGGGCTTTGCACAGTTCAATTAAATCCATCACCAACCTGGAAGGTATTTTTGTTAAACACACACTTTTCATGTTTTCCCCAGTCTTGACAGAGCACTTTCGTGTTGTTTGTGGAGTTTGGAGGCTAACAAACTCTGCACAGGTCATTTCCTGCACTTAATGTGCAGAGGTCACTGTGGGACACATGAGTGTTCTTAATAAGCCAATTTGGAGGAAATAATGCAAAAAAGAAAGACATAGATTAGAGTCACTGCCTTGAATCACCATAATGAGTAGCATTACTTATTTATTTTTATTTTTTTTTTGCTGTTGAGTGGACTCATTTCAGTATTCACTCAGAAGCATGGGCATAGCCACAGGGGCCTCATTTAGGAATGGGCTTCAAAAGTCCATATTTGAACTTTAAACTGCAATTAAGGCAGCGGCAGAAAATCAAAACAACCTATTCCTTCTGAAAGTCACCACAGATCAACATTTAGATTCCGTGTAAAATATAAATATATATATATCTTTGCTCCCTGACCCTGCAAATATTTGAACAAAAGTGACCTTTTGCAGCGTTTCACCCTTGGCTCAAGCGCAGATGAAAACTTCACAAAGTCTCTGGCCCTCACTACTTTTGTTTTTTTCCAGCCAGGGCAAGTTAAACAATGCACTGGCCTGAATTCAAATTCACGAGGTCATAAGGAAGTACTATTCATATAGCACCGCTAGGCTGATGTCCAAAAAACGTCTTCCCCCTTCCCTGCATTAGCATTGCATTGAGTTAAATACTCTAATAACAACATAAACCGTAAGAACCACTCCACTGTACCTGATCTCATCTGGTCCATCTGTAGGTGGGCAGCATGACTCCTGACATAAAGTCTTTGTGTGCTTGTCTCTTCACTGTCCTGCTCGCCTGCTTTTGCACTCGCACAAATGCTTCGCTCTTTCCCCTCCTCTGCTGCCTGAGCATCAGACTGTGCCTGCCGCAATGCCCCCGTCAAGCTGCGTAATTTTGTGGACGGCACAAACGCTGAACAATTACTGGAGCGTATAACACCTCACTTGAAGCGGGGCTCCCAAGCCATCGCAAGTCATAAGCAGAGAATCATGGAAAGCACACAAGTAAAAAAGTACACAATTAACAGTATATTTCACTAAATGCACGTGTGACGTGTGCCTGATTACTGTATTGAAAGAAAAAGACTACATGTGCTTTCAGGGGCTGCTTGTTTAAGAAGGAGGTGGACAGTCTCTCGCCATGGCGGAAGAACGATAACTTAAGAGCTGAACATTGAAACCTGCAGGAAACATGGAGGACTGACTTCTGAAAGAAACCGCCTGCTCATCATCCCTTGCAGATGAACGGCTCAATAGTGAACTCAGCCGAGTCTATAATGTTTTGACAGTCCACCATCATCCCTCAAATAGCACGAGAACATCTCCTAAAGCCCAGCAGAGGATTTTCTTCACGAGGGCCCTGCAGGTAGCTCAGAGCCTCACAACCAATTCTTAGGCTTAGCAAAGAAAAAAAAAAAAAGCGTCTTCACATCCTCCATTCCTGTCTGCCTCAGCTCTAAGCCTCACTGTATTGCTGCTCAGTGGGCAGCCAGCTGAAGGAAAGGACAAAAGAGATTGTCATCACGTCTCCTATTGCCGCGTTTCATGAAAAACTTTCATCTGAGAGACAGCGCTGATCCACCGAGAGCAAAACAAACCACAACACCTGAACAGTTTGCTCAGGTGTTAGTCTGTCTGCCTCCGTCTGGTATCGACAGCCTCCCAGCCACCTCATGCCCCTACGGAGCTGCAGTCCTACTACTGGAACTGTTTAGCATATCCTATTTGTTGGTAGTCTGCTTTCACGCCTTGCTGCCTTCTGCTTAACTGCTGCCTATATCTGAGTTTATCTCTTTTGGGGTGTAACTCAGAGTCCAACCTGCAGCAACCTGAGATGACAAAAAGACACATTTCTGCAAAGTGACACCAGTGAAGTCACCACATGTTTCTGTATCGACATTTTCCCCATTTCCCCTCACTTTGATATGCCTGATTTACCTGCTGTGTTTCCTGTCTCCACTCTATCCGTCTGACTGCAGCTGCTATAGCTTTTCACCCATCTCTTGGTGTACAGTTGCATTAGCAAGGGGCGTTTTCATGGCCAGTATGGACAGAAGGAATCATTAAACCCACCAATAATTCTTCATATATGGACATGTGATTATTGTAATACTGTCAGATAGATGCAAAGAAATGATAACACCCCCTTTATGATAAAGTGTTTTTGGATCACCTAAAAATGTACTGTTCCAAAGCTGTAAACAGAGCAGTTTTTCTGAGCTTGTGAAAAGCTGCCATGTTGGAGATATGAGGGGAATATTCAAACAGCCACATGCCACCTCCGATACACATGCAGTCACCTGCTCCTTCTTCTCACCTGCAGAGCTTTACCAGGTTCACACTATACGGAGCCATATTCACACATGCACTGCTGCATGCAGTTGAACCAGATTATCCGGACTTTTTTTATCCTGCCCTGGAGGACGGAGCCTGCGTAATGTGTGTTTGAGCTCATGTATGAATAGAGCAGGTCATGTCAGGAGAATTCAGGCCGTGGGCATGTTCAACATTGCTTTTCTGCTTGACTGTATATTGCTTCCCAGTGTTTCGCTGATACTGCAGATACGTCCAAATCCATTTCGTATTGACATCAGTGCAAGAACAGTCATCATTACGGATGAGTCCTCCTCCTCCTGCACGCTTTAACCAGGCTTCACCCTC
This sequence comes from Chaetodon trifascialis, assembly GCF_039877785.1. NCBI lineage: Eukaryota > Metazoa > Chordata > Actinopteri > Chaetodontiformes > Chaetodontidae > Chaetodon > Chaetodon trifascialis. The sequence continues at coordinate 17,983,882 of NC_092072.1, forward strand.
GCCTAAACCGAACAGGGTATTTCCAGTAAGTGAGAAGATATCTGGACAAATGTGCTACATGTATGACCTGTTATGCTGACCTGTGATCAGGACATGATCCCTCACTGACTTCCCACCTGCGGACACTGCCAAATGCATTATTATATTTTGCTGTGTTGTTCGAACAAAGTTTCTGATGTAGAAAAATGTTGTTGTTGTTGTTTTTAAATCAAATTGAATTGAGTCTGCTTAAGAAGTCACACTTTTTCCCTTTTATTTCATTATTCATCTTGCTGTCCTCCATGTTGGCAACGGGTCAGACAAGCTGAGCGCTGAAATTATGACAACTGTCCAAGGAGATGATGTAATTTAGGTTGTGTCACAGTAACAATGACACATTCCAATTTGAGCATTTAAATTCAAGCTGCATGTAGGCCGCCTGTCTCGGGATGCAGTTTCGTAGCTCGGATCCATATGATCCAGATCATGAGTGGAGATGTCACATGTCTGTGTCACATCTGAGGAGATAAATGCATACGTGATTCAGCATGTGTCAGTGTTACCTTACGCAACAGCGTTCGCACCATGTTCTGTTCTGTACAAACCAGACTGTACACTCTGCCACGTAAGCCTTTAGAAATTATGATCCAAGCCTCAGTGTTCTCAGAACTTGTCCCTATCTTTTCAAGCATACTACAGTACAACACCTACCACTATGACTCAGAAGTCCTCTATCATGCTAAACTGTTTCAGCACACTGCTTAACAATGAGTTCTCTATGTGTTGTACACAGTGTGCCACAATGTCTGAATGCACACCGAGGCCCATGTCTGGTTGTAGGTGGAGTAGTACTGTCTCTACAGTGTTCATGGACACGTATTGTGAGGACCTGCTGCCAGTCTATACTCACACATGTTGCCAAGTTAAACTGTTATGAACATGATGAACTCACAAAGTGATTCAGACCCAGAGGCAGTAAGGGACTGTATGAAAATTATTAGGTGGGAAGATGTGGTGAGAAAGGAGGGTTACGTATTGGCTCAAGGGAAGGTGGTCTGAACTGGAGCCAATTTTCCTTCTCTCATCTAGCAAAATAAAAAAAGGTTCAAATATTTAAAGAAACACAGGATGCACTGGATCGTTATCATCTGTATCAACAGTCCTCCCCACCCTCACAAAAAGTTAAATGTGGATGCAAGTTAGCCCACGATATAGTTCAAAATCAGCAGCTTGTTCAAATAATATAGAGTTAATAATATAATATTATTACCTCCGGCGACGGCCTTCCCTCTGAACACTCCACAGCCTGTTTGCTGCCTTTTCAGAAAGCCAAGACTCTTGAGATCCGATTGATTGGTGCAAACCATTTTAAGTTGCAATCACAACAGCAGGTACAATCAAGCCCAATAACAAAGAACTGATTATATAATTGAAGCAACTCACCTATGGAGTCTCATTGTCATCCACCAATGGAAAACACTCCAGCAAAAATGTTCTGGTTACACTGGCAAAGGTCCAGATGATCCAGTCCAGTGAAATCTTTAGTCCAAAACGCTGTATTAATCCACAGAAAGCTGTTTGATCATCTCAAAGCAGCAGGCAGATGTGCTTATCTTCCCACTTATTCTGTTGTGCACACAAACAACACATTTGTATAAAAATGGCCACTGCACTCTGACCTTTTGATTGACGCCTCACTTGACCAATTAGGATCTTCCATGTGATCAAATCAGCTGAGCCACTGAGAGCCCACATGGTAAGGAAGGGCCTCATTCTCTTCTTTTGTGTGCAGATCAAGTCAGTTGCAACTGATTGTGCAGATTGTGCAGCGCTTTGTACTGCCAACGAAAGGCCGCAAACTAGGATTCGCTGCTTCAGTGGGTAGCTTTACATCCAAAACAAGGAATTCAGGGATATTACACAGAATTTGAAATGATACATATAGTACATGGCCTCAGTATAAAGACATATAGCATAAATATGAGTATAGATACCCAAAATATGAATATAGATGGGCTAAATATTGACTGTTGAATATAAATATAGATATTTATGAAGGCAAATATAATAAATCACCTTTCTTGGAAAACACCTTGACATACTGTTAGAAAAACATGAGAAATATTAATTTGCTGTGGTCTTGTGGCCTTGTTATCCATTTTTATTGAATGCCTTGTTATCCATTTTTATTGAACTTAGTCTAAGGTAAGGCCTCATGTCATGGCCACATTGTGTTCCTCATGTAGTCATCTGCAGGCACCTATTAGCAAAAGAATATTGAGGCAGAAATGGCAACCTTCTACCTCAGTGTGTTCAAACTATTACTCAATGCCAGTCGCACTTACAGTGATTCTGACTGCTGGAAATAAAACTCCATGAACTCCTAATGCTTCAAGACCAGCTTTATGCCCTGACATTTTAGTCTAGTTTTACAGGAAAAGGAAGAGATTTTAAGGTTTTTAAAGTAAAACATAATGTTCAATGCCCCCTCCCCAGCCCTAAATCAACATCACTGGGCATCTGGTGCTTCAAGCAGAGAAAGTACCAGGATTTATTTTAAGCAGCTCTGTTACTGACAGACATGCTGACATATGACATGTCATGACGTGTGCATGCGCTGCAATGACTTTATGGCAGATAGTGTTTGTTATGAGTAGCAGCCCACGACCGAAGAGCCACAGTCATGTGTTTACAAATGCTGCAGTGCCGTGATTTGGCAATTTGTGTCAGTCCACAGTTTATCCACTGATGGAGGTTTAATGGGGGCACTACCCTGTTTACCCAACCAGGAGCCCCGGGGCAAACATGTCCTATGCCCCCCTGCACTGCCAGACATCATTTAACCCTGTCCTGTAATTGTCCACTCTATTGGATTGTACTGTAATGCGCATTGTGCATCTGTCCACTCAAGTCACCCCATCAGATAGGTTAGGCAAACAAGCTGTAATGACCGTTCAATTGTTTTAAAGACACACACGCACATCCACACACACGTCATCCCACACAGCCGCTGTCCAGCCCTGGCTGTGCTGAACCTGAACCAGCATGCACTCCAAACAGCTTTTAATTGTCACAGTGATTGACTGAACCGAAGTTTGCGGTGCTTTCTGGTACTGGCTGCAGTTGCTGAAGCTTGCCTGTCAGGAGTTACCTTTATGGTGTAGATTTAGCATCAGACATTCTTGGATCTCCTTCAAACTACATTTACAACACTTTTTTTTTTTTTTTTTAAACAACAACAAATGCACTCAGCCTCTCCTTTGAGAGAAACTGTGTCTTTACTAACTCCGAAGCCAGAGAAACTTTTATGTTTAAGATGACAGTCGTCTCTGGTGACACGGAAAATAAAGACCATATGGACGTAGTGTTTTAAAATAAAAGTATTATTTCGCTTTAATAACAGTAGAGAGGTGCTTACAGCCTACCTGCCAAAGTCCTGCTTGCTTCCAACTCTTCTGGGTCCAATTTCCCGAACTTTACGCATCAACATCCCTGCCTCGGCTCCTTTTCCTTTGTCTCCACTCTAAACGCTGACACTCTCAGGATGAAAGTTTAGTCTCACTCCTCAAACTTCTGATCTCCAAACTTGTAGCGGATGAATTATTTTCCAACTACCTTTCTGTTTTATTCGACCCTCCGAGCTGCGGAGACGGCAGGAGCGCAACTGGTCGAAATCAATGAAACAAAGTTGGGCTGCATGCCATGTCAGCGGTGTTTGTATATTTCTTTGTCTGTGCATGCCTTATGACTGAGTGTCCCGCCTTCAACTTCACCGGCAGCGTGCGAGAAAAACACAATAAAGCTTCTATATTATTCCTGCAGGGACTGTGAGTGCGCCTGTGATGTTCGAAAGTGCGTTTATATAGACTTAATGGCATTCCTATCTCCCCTACTATCAATATAATATTCTATATTATTCCTGAAATATTTCCACAGGGACTTGTAGTGTATCAGCTCAGCAGTGAGCAGTGATCTCTTCTCACTTAACGGTGGGTCTATCTCATATGTTATCGCTATAATATTTCTGGGGACTCTGATGTGCTACTTGTGTAGTAACCTACAAATTAAACCTTTTCCTGCCCCACCATCATGATACACTACGATACAGGCTATCTCAGGAAATTGTAAAGTAATGGTATAAGATTAGGAAAAAAAAAAAAAGGGGGGGGGGGGGGGGGGGGGGGTCCAGAGGAGGCATAATAGGAATATATGGTGGCAGAATTTCATTAAGCACAGTAAAGTCACTGTTGCTGAAAACATGCTGAAGCATTCAAGTCTTTCTTTTAGGTAAAAGCACCAATGCAATATTGTAACAATGCTCCATTACAAGTAAAAGTCCTGCATTTAAACAAACGTGCAGCAGTGTTGTTATTAAAATGTGAAATGACTTGTTCTGCAGAAGTATTGCCCCTGTGACTGATGTATTAGGATACAAGATATTTGCTGCAGGTGTAGATGCTTTGTTGCTACTTTTATCTGCTCTAGGTGCAATTAGGTAGTTTAGTGTGGTTGCTTCAAATCATGAATATGCAGTGGGTGGGGTCATGAGATGATTAATGGGATAGAAAAAAAGAATAAAGCTGGAAATACTAAAATGAAGTACAAGTACCTCAAAAATTAAGTTAACAAAAGTTGTAGAATTGAGTGGATGTAGTTACTTTCATTGCTGGTGGACCAAAACAAACCACCAGTATAAGAAATAATGTGATTTTGACTTTTCAAAACAGTTGTTATTTATTTTTAAAGCACACTCATGCAATTGCAGTAGTGGTTTTTCTATTCATTTTGTCTCTGCTGACTTGATCTTTCTCAGACTCATACAACTTAACATAGGAAACAAATAAGCTGCTGCGCTCGACTGTGAAGGTCAAGCGAATGGCACCTCCGGTCCTCCTGAATGCATCTGCTTGCACTCATGCATGTGCCTTTATGTGGGCCACTGTGTGAATGTATGTGTGAGGACAGCATCAACATCTTTTTTTTTATCTCTAGGTATCCATCAGACTCTGGGGGTGATTGGACTTTTCTTTTTTCCCCTTTAAAAACAGGGACACCTCAAATACTATTTCTTGTGTGATGTCAAGCTTATTGCAGCCATCTGGGGGCCAGCGTCTCGTCGTTGGGATGGTGTGTGTAATGACCATGCCTTATCTTTCTCATTACCCAGCCCGACATGTCAGAGGAAAGCTGGAGACGACCCTGCTCTCCTGACAGAGAGAGAGATGGAAATAATTACCAATGTCTCTTGTGGAATAGGGCGTAAATTGATACACACTAAATACTGTACCTTAGGGGTCTCTCTCTCTTTTTTTTCTCTCTCCTTCTCGTCAGATGTACTAGACAAATGAATGCATCCAGAAGGAATTAATTGGATTTGGGAGCAGTCTCTTGCACGATCCACCAGGACAGACAAACACCCCCTCCCGTACCCTCACCTCCCTCCCTCCCATTGGCACACACCCACCCACAGACAGACAGACACACATACGCCTCCTCATCCTCCTATATTCCAGTCATGCCTTGCAGAGATGTCTGACGCCCCACCTACTCCACCCCACCTCGATGGATCAGTCTGTGTCCCTTATCCCACACACACACACACACACACACACACACACACACACACACACACACACACACACACACACACACACACACACACGTACACACACACACACACACAACGGCACAGTGGATTGCAGCCTCTCTCTTGGATACAGTGTTTCCATGGCAGCCACGTTTTCTGCACGTGTAGAATCAGACGGAGTAAGAAAGAGACCACTCCTATCGATTCACTGGCTGGCTTTTGATTCACAGTCTGCAGCTGCACACTTACCTACAGCAAACACACGCACACACGCATGCATATTCACGTGCACACACGCACAAATAGAGTAAACATCCGACATCTGATTGGATCCTTTGAAAAAGGCTCAGCTATGGAATGTGATAATGAAGGCTCACCTTTTCTCCAGCATGCTTTTCCCTCTGAAAGGGGACTTCAACATGTGTGACTGCTCCAGTTATCCTCTATACTTTCCACAGTGCTACATAAAACGGTTAGGTAACCAGTTGATGGTACTTATTTTAGCTCTTTTGAAAAGGGTCAGAGAATGAAAAACCACAAGAGAATATCACTTTGTACTTTTCAGTTCCAGCTGATTTTATTTCCTTCTTGGAAGAAAAGAAAAACAAATAAAAAAACGACAATCTGTACAGAGGTCTGAGAGGCAGTGATTGACCCAAACATTGGCTGGTTTTGAGCTATAAACATCAAATGATATTGGCATGATTGGACAAAACATGATCATACACAGCATATTGCACAAATGAAAAAAGAAAAGGGACGATCGAAAAGATGTCTTGAAGGTAAAAAATAAAAAAAAAAGAAACTCCTGGACCACAATCATCTTCAACATAAGGATATCCAAAGATGGCTGTCCTAGTGCCTGTCGTTGATCATCATCATACATAAAACACACAATCTTTGCTTATAGTACAGTCAGTTTACATAAATATCTTCATGTTATTATTCTTTTAAAAATCTTAAACACAACAGCTATAGCTACATATACCTGAATCTGAAATACAAATGCTATTTGCCATGCCATAATATAGGAAAACAATTAGCCTGCTATACTTAGCCAACAGGTACAGAAAGGTTAAATACTATTTTTTGATGCAATTTGCGCAATAACAGATGAAGCACTTCATACATCTCCCTCCCTCCAAAGTCTAGGCAAAGTGGAATGAGTGTGAAATTCCATCCAGTGGTTCAAATAAAACTTATCTTGATAAAAAGCACACAGAGGTATTAGCTCTATCCAAACAGTGACTCTCTGGGATCTTTCACTCATATACTTTAGGTCTATGTGTACTGGAAACAGTCACCACTCAGACTGGGAGCCTCAGTGGTGCTTTGTTTACTTGGCTGGTGAAACTGGAGTCACTGTGCCATTAAGAAGCATGTGGGTAAATACTGTAAACATTGTGTGAGGTCAGATTGTGCCAAACAACCCCCCCTCTGCACGTCTAAACACCAATGTAGATCCAAACAACAATGTTGTAGGCTACCCACTCGCCAGGAAAACCCCCTTTCTATAGATTTTGTACAAAAATACAAGTAGAAAATCATGACACACTCAAATCTCCTTAAAAGTGAGAGACGTCAGACATTTTAAATAAGATACACTTCTAGCCCTTCCGCGCTGGATACAGACAGGTGTATGTGCACAAACACAAACGAGACCTGTACGAGGACAATACTTCTATGTATAAAAAAGTTTGGCCGGTATAAATACATCAATATAAAAAACGTCATCTGACACAGAGGAACTACAAAGTTGAAGCACTAGGCAGAAAGGATGCGCGTCGGGGAACATTGGTCCTGAATTGTGCACTGAGTGTTTAAAAAGGTTTCAGAAAAGGGTTTCTGAAGTTTGAGTCAGTCTTTGTTTTAAGTCCTGCCGTTGAAAGAGAAGCTGGTGATAGTGAATTGTGTCCTATGGTCACACAAATTGCGCAATTACGCAGCAATGAACATTTTTACGCATTTAACAACAACAAAATCCTCCTTATCTCGGAGGGCATGCGTGTTGATATTGAAAGTATTTTGAGTTTGAAAAAAAAAAAAACTACACCTGAATAGCAACTTGATGGTCAATGTGAATTGGCTGTATCTTAAACAAAACCCAACATGACGAGCTCTCCAGTAAATGCCCCCCTTTCCCGACCCGAAATAACATTAAGATTCAAAGTTCAGTCTCAGTCCTCATCCTCTGCGGATTGGGTTGAACATTTGAGCTGCAGTCCGTGTGTTTCACTGCTCTCTGCTTACATTCACTCCTCCTCCGTGTCCAAATGCAAACTAAGCATTTCCCCCCTTTGCGCGTTCCCGTCAAGCGCACCGAGCGCTGTCCAAGTCTGTGAGCGGCGCGTACCTGGGCTTCAACGCGCACACAGGCCACCGTTTCTTTCCTGTTTTCACTCTCCCTTATTTAGTGAAAGAATGGCGGAAATATTGTGGTCTAGACGCCTGTCAGGGGTTGAACAGTTCAAAACGTGGGGGGGACGTCGCGGTTCCTCTCCACCGTGGTTCTTTTCAGTAGGTGAACACCAGGTTGGAGATGGTGGACTCCAGCCAGTCTCCTGAGATCATCTCGCTGACCTCCGGGGTGCAGTAGTCGGGGAAGTCGAAGTGAGATCCCGCCCCGCACTCCCCGAAGCTCCAGTCCAAGTCCCGGTCCAGCTCTGCGTCGGAGAAGCCCATGCCGCCCAGGGACATGCTCTCAAACCCGGGGCTCGGGTTCAGCTCGAGCCGCTCGTCCTCAAACTCTTCATCTGATGATGAGGATGACACAGATGATGAAGAGTGAGAGGCTGACGGTGTTGGAGAGGAGGCGCGAGCGTACCTGAGGCGCGCGGTGTGTGATGACTCGCTGGTCGCCGGGCTCTGCTCCTCGTACAGGCTGAGCGGGTCGCTGGACTCCGCCGAGCTGCTCAGGGTGGGACTGGCCGGGACTCCCACGGAGGGAGGCCCGCTCTCCAGGCTGCCCGCCCCGCCGAACATGTGGCCGCGTCTCGCCTCTCCGGTGCGTTTTTCCGGGATCTGTCTCGCCCCAGACACTGACCTGGATTTGAAGAGCGCCTGGTGGTCACCGGGAGACGCATATTCCAGCCCCGGAGCGCTCTTCACGCCCCCCTGCTTGTGCATCCTGCTCACCCCCTTGGACGCGGGGCTCCTTTTCACACCGGCTTTGGCGCTGCGCTCGCCGCTCTTCTCCCCGCGGTCCGCCTGCTTACTCGCTCCACTTCCCGACTTGACTTTCTTCCTGGGCCGGTACTTGTAGTCTGGGTAGTCGGCCATGTGTTTGAGTCTGAGCCGCTCCGCCTCGCGAATGAACGGGATCTTGTCTGTGTCTTTCAGCAGCTTCCAGCGCTTCCCCAGCCGCTTGGAGATCTCCGCGTTGTGCATGTCCGGCGACTGCTCCATAATCTTCCTCCTCTCAATCTGTGACCAGACCATGAACGCGTTCATGGGTCTCTTGATGTGCCCCGTCGGAGTTTTGCACCACGCCAAGTCGCTCCGCTCCCCGGAGGTCGGGGACTCGGGGGTCGGAGACGCATCCATCTCCAAGTCCATTTCTCCCGTGTCCGTGGAGTCCCCGCCGGGGGAATGAGCGTGGGCGCTCTCTGTCTGGCTCATGTGCTGCACCATCCTTTCTTCAAGTGTCTGGAAACACTGTTCAGTGCGGTGCTTTCACAAAGTTCAAGTGCGCAAAAAAAAAAAAATGCCTATCAGGCTTTCAAATAGAAAAAAAGATCCTCACTTGGTCTTATTTTGGGCGCTTTAAAGCTGCTGAATGCAGCTCTAAAAAGTTCATCCAAGTCTCTTCTTTTCAAATCAGCCCGTTTTGGAGACGCCTGGTCTTTCAGTTTTTACCCAGTGCGCTTCGCGGAAACAAAAAAAATAAATTCCGAAACTAACAGCAACTTTCAACTGCCGGTGCGGCTGAAAACTCGCCCTGCAAGGTTCAAAACGCGCCGCTGTGGGCAACAGCAGTGCAAGTCCCTTATGTGAACCTGGCTGTCTGCAGCGCAGCTTGTCTGTGCGGTTGAGGAACCATGTGGTTGAATGGAGCGGCTGCGCTTTCTCATAGTCTCCCTGTTTCCTGAGCGCTCTGAAATATTACTGTAAACACAACAACGAGAACCTCGCCGTTATATACCCTCATCGCGAGACATAAAAGCCAATCAGCTTCTGTCTCTATCCTGATTTTTCAGTCAAGCCACTCCCCCCTGGCCTCCCATTGGCTGAATAAAAAAAACGGGTAATAATAATAATAATGTGCAATGAGGATCGGTGTGTCTGACCTCATTCCTGTCAGACTCCACTGGAAGAAAGACGAACTAGGTGTGTGTGTGCGTGAGTGAGTGTGCGCGTGCACGCGTGTGTGTCCGTGCGTGTGTGTTTTAGAGGAACTCAGTGTCCTTTCCCCTGCTGCAAGGGGAAGCTTGCAAGGATATACTTAGAACCTCATTACTTTCATGTGGATGAGTATTGACTAAATTTAGATTATGTGTAATAGGGGGGCAAGGAAATGCTGAGAAAACACAAAAGCAGCCACAACATGTTGTGTTAGTCAGACTGCAGTGTGGCGAGCAGGGATGTAGCAGAGAGTAAACCCACCCAAACATAGCTCACCCAACCTGTTATTTACAAATCATTACAACACCAGCTCACATCATTACATCACTGCAGCGGGCAGTGTAAACAGATGCAAGTGAGGTGTTTTTATTTACACTCTGCATCAGTGCATTATGGTAAACCAGAGAGCTGAAAACCAATAATTACGAATATTATGGAAGTGTGTAGAATTATGCATCAGGGCCACACAGAAATAACACAGTCACCCTCACTCCAGCAGCTTCCTGCTCCACGATGCACACATTCCTCCTCCTCCACAGCCCCATTATGTTAACATGGCCGTGTCATGTAGGATCACATTACAGCCTGTGTCACTAGATGTCAGGCTAGAGCCAAAGGGAGCTGATAAGGTGTACGTTGTGTATATGTATGTGAATGTGTGTGAACATGTACAGCAGATTTATCTCCATCCTATAATCGGCTGCTTTGAGCCACCATCATTAAATCAGGTAGCTGATGTCATGAGCTGGCCCCCACTCCTCCCAGTCCTGCAACTGTTTTTGGTGCTAAATAAAATCTGCTAAAGGGAAATCTGCCTCCAGTAGAAGCAAAAAATGAATGAAGAATCTATTCATTTTATCAGATTTGATTTCCATGTATTCTAACAAAGCATCACTTATGCACTTGTGATGCGTATTCTTAATTCATGACAAGTTCTATGTCAGGCTAAAACAGTCATCAACTCTTTAAAATTTCACAACGCAACCCCTTCACCCCACTCGGTGCTTACATAAATCAAACACATAAATAATAATGAGCTGCTTCATCAGTCTATATCTTTAGCTGGCCCAATTACAAGTGTACACCTGCCGCTGGATTAGTTTGCTATCTGTCTCTATCTCCTCCACACACGCGCGCACACACACACACACACACACACACACACACACACACACACACACACACACACACACACATACACACACACACCCAGAGCAGAATGCACACACACGGGTTTGTTTGAACAGGTGTAGCAGGTATACCTGTAATCTTATCTGATGTGTGAGAAGCAGCTGTCAGTTAGCTTTCCACCCTGTCACCGGCAGATGTAAGGCTCTGGCAGCGCTGGGACACAGAGCCCCATCACGCTGGCCTATCGCTCTGTCATCTTCAGAGCTGCCGGAGCCATGTGTTTACCCCAAAATACACCGGCGCTTTGTCTCAGCTCTGTTGACGCCTAAAGGGTTAGAGTCATTATGAGAGTGCTGTGGGAGGCTGGAGCTATTACAGAGACTTCTTAAAAGTGTGTGCGGTGCAAGAGTTAGACTGCTGTGGGTTTTCTCGACGATGCTGATGTTGATATTTCTGGGTTAAATTTTGAGTGCTTTCATGAATAAAAGCGTTAAAAAAATAGATGGGTTTTCACAGTGGAAAACCTGTGGAATAGCATTTTGCTAACCTTGGGACACTGAAACACTCCATTAAAAGCTGTAGTAGTCAAATAATTTTATGGCAGCTTTAAAAAATAACATTAAAAGCACATTTACGAGGGCTGCAGCGAGGTAGGAGCCTCCATTATTTCAGAGCTGATTGACGCTGTGTTTAATATGCGATTTTTAATAAAACATAAACATTAACCAAATATGTCAGACCAACCCTAGAGCAAACTGCGGGCAAAGCGAGTATACAGCATGTGACTGTGTGTGTGAGGCTGCCTCTTAGCAGAGACTTGGGTTTATTATAACCAAGGCTGGAAAAAAAAGGGAGCACAGTCGTCACAGTGTGTTGTCAAAAGCGAGGGGTGAAATTAAGAATCCAATAACAGAAAGCAAAGAGGGAAACAGAAGACGCAAGGAATGAGCTGCATGGAGGAGAAAGTGCGCGCATGTCTCTGTCTCTGCGTGCAGTCAAACAGAGGTACTCACTTCCACGCACTTGCCTTCTTCAGCAGCCTAGGAATGACGTGCCTGTTTGACCTGCCTGCTCGTCATCTGGGGTCAAACACAATGAGGCCTTTGTGTGTGTGTGTGTGTGTGTGTGTGTGTGTGTGTGTGTGTGTGTGTGTGTGTGTGGGTCCAACCCTAACTGAACTGGAGCTTTTCCAGGGATTGAAAGTTTGAAACCCAGTGGGAAGTCCCCTCCATGCAGTTAAACAGAAAAACTGTAGACTAAGCACTGATTTGCATACACATACTCTCTTTCTCTTTCTCCCTCTGTGTGACTCATCTACAGGCAGTTTGTCCTCTCTGTGTTTTGTGTGGATGTGGCAGACAGTGCAGGTGGCCATCTCACCATATCACCCACCTACTGCTGTCAGTCCTTACACAACTAGCAAAGTCAATTATTTTTAAGTTGCACTGGGACATGCAGTGCCTAATACTTCCTTGTTTCCCTCTGTGTCTTCCTCAACTTTGACAATCAGGGCTAAAAACAGATCAGAGATAAGCGCTTTTAATCATATGTTAAAATGGGTAACTGGACAAAATAGCAGGATCATTACTGTATAGTGCAATCCAATATAACAACCCTGAAGTGAGTGTGTCAGTTTATGAGGCCTAAATTTGGAGTTGTGTTGCATTGGATTGCATAATATCGTACAGTTGTTGCTTTGTTTACCTCCCCAAACCCTCCTCTACTTCCTTCTTTAAAAAGTTGTTAGAGGAGGAGAAACAATTCTTGAGTTTCTCCTTCCTTTCTTCCTTCTTCCCTATGTCCTTCATTCCTTCCATCACATTTTAAAATCCCGGAGACACTGAAACAGAGAGCGGTACAGAGGAAAAGCGAGTGAGTGCCACGTGGATGCCAAAACAAAAAGAGGGAGCATCCCCGACGAACAAAACGAACAAACCGGAGGTGAAATGAAGAGTGATTGTAAAGCAGGAGAAAAGAGGAGACGGCAAATTAGGAACTGGAGCGTTTTGGGAGTCGCTGCGTCCTCACTCCATCACTGCTGTAATCCAGAGGATTCGGTCAAGGTGGGGAAAAAAAGCGTCGGGAGTCGGATGAAGAGAAACGGATGAATGAATGAGCACAAGACGGAGGCGTGGTTAGCAACGCCACGCCCCGGGAACTCCCAACATCCCTTGCTTCGGAGAGTGATGACGAGGCAGGTCAGATGATTGCTCTGTCACAGCAATGCAGACCAACTCGCATGAACACACACTGAAACACACACACACACAAATGCATAAACACACACAAACTCAGAGAGAGACAGAGCCAGCTAAGTACCAGTGTACCGCTGCAGGACCCAGACGTGCTGCAGAGTCAAATCGAGAGCGCGGACACACACTCGCTCACGCGCACACACACTAAACTCGCTCACATATGAACACACACTAGCTCACACGCACTCAGCTACTCTCACAGCTGCACTCTACTACACTCAGACACTCTGATACAACGATCGGTTTTTTGGGGGCATTGTCTAAAAGCCAGAGGAGTGGGAAGGAACGGAGAATGAGAGCAGAGGAGAAGGAGGGGGGGACAGGAAAGGAGAGGAGAGCAGAATTAGGAGATGGAGAAGTCATCAACAGAGCTTTCTGCTCTTTTGTAAAATTCGTCGTCCTTGCGCTTGTTGGTTTCCATCAAAATGGCATTTGACATACGAAGAGCGGAGGACGGACACCTTCGATATTAAGATTTTTGGGAGAGGACACCTCTCAGACCTGGATCCGTATGGAGCAGCACAGGAATGGATATACTGCAAAAGAAGAGCAAAAAGACAGTTGTTGTTTTTTTTCGTGTTTCTTTTGGGGAAAGGAAGTCGCATCAGAGTTTGGAGTTTGCTGGGTCGCTGCGGTTTCGACAGAAACGTCGATGGCTGCAGACGCGGAAGAAGTGGGTCTGAGGAAAGAGACAGAAAGCATCATGGAGAAGTTAGGTAGTGACTGGAGAAGAGGCAGACGGAGTGCGTGTGCAGGAAGGGCAACGCGGAGGCAACATTGCATGAAAAATTTCCCTAAAAACCTCTCCGTGCTGCATATCAGCGAGGAGATACAGACGACTGCCACGTCTATCTCCCCTCGATGTCCTGCATTTTTAGCGTTCGCTCTGCCTCTCTCTGTCTCCATATACATCTACATGTTAGATCCACATGCAAACAACATACGCTGACTAAGCTTTCGATGGTACACAGACACCTCATATCACCCCAACCCCCTTCCTCCCCCCCCCCCCCCCCCTCCTCCTCCTCTTCTGTTGCAGGCACATCCTCCTCCAGGCAGGTCAGGTCAGGCGGGCTGGTTCTGTCCTCATGTAGCCCAGGGAGCGGTGTCCTCAGCTCGGGCTGCCGCTGCAGGGGTCGGCGAGGACCAGGCGTGGAGCTCTGAGGCTCTCTGCAGCTCCAGACAGGCTCCAGACGCACTGACCTACATCAGCCTCAGTCAGACTGGGAGAGAGATGGAGAGAGAAAGAGAGGGAGAGAGAGAGAGACAGAGAGGGAGAGAGGGATGGGGCGGGGTGGGGGGTGCAGAGAGAGAGAGAGAGAGAGCGAGAGTGATTGAGAGCCTGGTAAGCAGACAAATGGATGGAGAGGCTCGGTTTGTAAAATATATAGCAACATTTCTCCAAAAAAGTGCAAGACTGTGGCATGATGTGAGGGGGGAGGGGTGCAGACGAGGGAAAGAGGGAGAGAACTGAAATAAAACTAACTCTCAACCCTCGTTTCACACTAATAACGCTTAAAAAATCCCCTTTTTGTCCTCATCAACCTAATCTTTATCCTCGCCTCACTTTTCCCCTTTTGCCTCTCATCCCTCCTCATGCAGCCTCCCTCATCCTCTCCCTCTTCTCCTTCTCTGTCTCTCCCCAGCTTGATTTTCATCATATACCATCCGAAACGTCTCTCACTGAGGGAGGATTAGTCCGTCTCTGGCTGCCTGCTTATCTGTCTGCTCTGGCTTTCAGCTGCAGAGGGAGAGAGGAGGGGGCGGAGGAGAGGTGGTGGAGGAGGAGGTGTGTGTGTGTCTGTGTGGTGGAGGGGAGGGTTTGGCATCTCTTGCTCAGTTGTTGTGGCTATATCAGCTCGACTCAGCTTATTGCAAGTGTGTTTGTTGCTGGAGCGGAGCAGCAGAGGCTCTGCAGTGCGGCAGGAGTAGAAAGAGAACATTTTGTACGACTGTGTGTGTGTGTGTGTGTGTGTGTGTGTGTGTGAGTGTGTGTGCATGTGTGTTGCAATCCAGCATGCATCTCCTTACAGGCTTACAATGATTGTGTCCGTTCCTGCAACGCTCCGGCGGTGTGTGTCTGACTGGCTGTGCGTGATCATTACTCCCCAGTGCCAGCATTGACACTAAACACGGATCGATACCAATAGCGAAGCAGACAGATCAGGCTAACGTTAGCGTGGCTCCCCCGGGACCCCATGTGGCAGTGGAAGTCAGTCTCTAAAGCAACATACCTCAGTCACACTAACAATGTCTTTATCCTAAGGTGAACATCTATAGGCCCCAGGGAGCGAGAAAAAAAGGCCAGTATATTAGAAGGTACAGTAAAATCCAGCTGGGTCAGTGTATCCTGGTAAGGTCAGCGACTCACAGAAGGATTTGAAAATTGAAGATGGTCCAGGCATTTAAAGGGTTAGTTTAGTTTTCTTCTCTAAAGCCTACCTGATTTATGGTGAGCTGTCAGTCCTCGCAGTTCATCTATGAAGGACTAACCCCTGTGTTATGGCTGTGGATGTATTAAAAGAAGTGGTTCGCTAAGATTGAAGAGATCAGGGGCAATCAAACCAAACATCGGTGGACAAAATCCTCCATTGGCACCTTCTACACAGTTTCCTCTGACAGTCAGTCACACGAGAAAGCCTTAAAATAACATTTTCACCTAAACCATCCAACTGGCAAAATGAAAGGCTATTTGTTGCGCGAATCGGTCCAAAAATCATATTTTTCTTCGTGAACAGCACAAACAGAAATTTAAGAATGACAAGTTGTGGTTTTACGGGGAGGCAAAAGGTGAGGTTACCAGGCAACCAGCTCAGACTTAAGCAAGCCATTGAACCCACAAGAAATAGTTCCAGCCTGTAACTCCTCACAAAACCAGAAACTGTCACTTTCATGTTTCTGTTTCTGTCAGGATTAAGCAAGAGATAAGTGTTGAAGTTGAGCTTTTGAGGCGCTGCCAGACTTATTTTTCGGCTTCACACAGAGCCAGGCTAGCTGTTTCCCTCTGTTTCTAGTCTTTCCAGTCCACACTGAGTGCACAGACATAACAGAGGTACCTATCTTGTTCAACTTTTGGCAAGAAAGCAAATATGTCCGACCATTAAAGTGACACTCACTGATGTTGTTACACCTCGTTGAGACCAGTACTTATAAAAGTGATATTTTGATCTGAAATTGCTTAATATCAGCGTAATTACAACAGTGTGTTGATGTGTACATTTCAACTTTTGTGAACTCTAACGAGAAAATTTGCCACTGACCAAGAGGAAACGAACAAAGAGATGCTGAAAGTTAAAAATGGAGGAAGTTATCACATCAGCTAAGTTGCACTATTCAATCTTATACAGGCCTGCTCTGCTAAAAGAGGCGCTGCTAAATGAGTATTTTTGGTCTTTGAAGAGTTAGGCTAGCTGTTTTAGCCTGCCTCCTGTCTTTATGCTAAGCTAAGCTAATCACCTCCTGACCATAGTTAAGTACTAGTACTAAGTAAGCACAGACATGACAGTGAGATCAATCTCCTCTTGGCAAGTCTTGGCAAGAAAGCAAATACAACTATTTCCCAGAATTACATTACAAGATTACTACATTAAAATGTAACTTGTTACATTACAGGGTTACCCACCGAGAAAAGAGACTCGTTACAGTACTTCTGCATTACCAAAAATGAAAACACATGTTATGTATGTCTGCCTTTGGATGTATTGACTCTACAGTCATTGCATAGACTAGCATACAGCACACAGTTCAACTGCAATGAAAGAAGTACATGAAAGTAAATACAAACAGAGGGTGTGTGAGTGTTGCGGAGCTGTGCTTAACTTCCACATGCATGTTCAGATTTGAAGCAGAGCTCTTCAAAGGTGACAGACTTTTATCTCCCAGACACAGTTTGCTTGTCAATGTGATCACCCATAAATTCAAAATAATGCAAATAAAGGTTTCTCCTCTTCTGCCATCTCAAGCTAGGCTACACCTGTGCACTGAGTACACTGGATCTTGGTCACACTAGCATTTATTAGAGTTAAATTTCAAGTACAGATTGATTTAATTCAACAGAATGTCCATGATCAATTGATTTGCTCACAAAGGAAAAAAAAAATGCAGGGCTTTCCTATAAATAACAGCAGCTGATAAAACAATCTCAGCTCAAGAATGAACTGTTGTGCTTCTTTTAAGCTAACATGGCCAAGAAGTCATCTAAGTGCACAAAATAATGTAAAATAAGTAGACATTAAGTTAAGATTGCTTTATTACTCACCACTTTGTATCAATTTTGCCACAAAAAAACTAGAAACAACCAACTGCAGCCACTGCACAACCTGCAAGAGCCACTATGTCACCATGCTCCCAGAAACCCCCCATTCAAAATGTTCTGGTGCAACTAAGCACTTAAAAGAAGATTTTTTTTATGCAGAGAATCAACACAAGTTTATGCAAATTCAAGGATTTGAAGGAGATTTTGTGCTGTTGGCAGCCAGGACAAAATCAGGAGGTGCACCACGAAGACGAATTTGATTTAAAAAGTGAATGACTTGCTTGAATTACTAAACGGTGTAATGTACCCTCAATCTACTCAAAACCAAACAACGGAGCAATTCCTTCTGGGCTGGATTGAAAGAGAGCTCAGTTCACTCCATACGAAATGTAAACCATCCACTTAAATCACAAAAACAAAGAGCAGCTTTAAGAACAGCACCCGTCCATGCTGTGGCTTATGTGCACGTGTCTATCCAGGATGGTGAGGAGAGTGTTGCTCATTTCGCATGGCACGCTCCCTGCCGCCTGATTATGGATGAAACTGTGGGCTGCTGCAGCCAAGTTTTAAAGTCAGTCCAGATAGAGACAGATAGAGATGTCACTGTCTAGATCTCTTTCCCATTACTGCTGGAGAGGGAAGTTATGAGGTCCAGATGCAAAGGAAAGTGGGTCACCACACTCAACATGTGCCAGACCCTATACTTCCCCATATGCACAGGGACCCACTGCTTACACTAGTGCACATATGTACACTTGCCAAGTCAGACTGTTTTCTTCCCTATCTCCCAAAATAGCACAGAGCAGACTCAGAGTGAGTGTGTTTGAGTTTATCTGGTTCCATCTGGTGTATATCTTACATCTGCACATAGGTCCCTGCCTGTATGCATGGTTCCCCTGCAGTAAATCTCGCAATTTTATCATAACTACAGGGTGTGTTTCACATCGGCTTTCAAGTTTGTCTCCCCGCAGTCTTTTGTCTTAATGTCCTTCTCGTATGACATCCAAACTAGTAGCTGCCTTAAACCCCCAGACCCTTTCCTGCTGTGCCTCTGCCATTGCAAACAACAGTCATCTGACAGCGGTGAGGGAGCATGGTTTGGCCCATAGATCTTTTTAATGGGGAGTTTACAGGCGAACAAGCAGATTTTTTATTTTTTTATTTATTTTTTTTTTCGCAGAGGGACGTTAGTGTTTCTGTGCTCCAGAGGTCATGAGGAATCTGTCGGGACGGGGATTCAGGATGTGAAGCTCTGGAAAAGAAACTACAGTATATCATCAGAATGGCTCAAATAGCCTCAGGCAGAGGACTATTTATGAGCATAGATGTATTTAAGGCCAAGAGTGCTCTGTCAAAGCCCTCGCAGAGTTTTCCAAGTATTGCCCAGCTTGACCTTTTTCTCAGAACTAAAATGCTGCTCTACCCGAGCGAGATCCATGACACACTTTTTCTTCCCTCCTGTTGCCTTCAGCTTTTCCTTCTTGGCTTAACATTTTACAAGAAGTGACAAATTCCGTTGCTGTGTGTGCTACAGAATAACAGCAATATCTCGATGAACCCAGAGCATGTAAACACTTGGGTGCAGACAAACACACCACTGGGCTGGCTGGGAAGGGTAATATGATTGGACTGGACAGCGAGTGTCAACCCATGGGGCAAATCAGCTGTGTTATGATGCGTAATCGGTCAGCTGTCTGGGGAGGTGTGTGTGTGTGTGTGTGTGTGTGTGTGTGTGTGTGTGTGTGTGTGTGTGTGTGTGTGTGTGTGTTTGTTTGTGTGTATGTCATGGTGCCACACACAAGGGTCATTCCCTAGCAATGCCCAGGGTGCATTGCATTGATTAGTGTCTGAGTGTTGGTCCCATCTTGAGCTGATGATGTAGTGGCGTTGCTGCCATGACAGGGGAACCCTTTGAGAGGCTGCCTGTTGTTGATTCCTTTGTGCTCGGCTCCCCTCCTGTGTGTGTGTGTGTGTGTGTGTGTGTGTGTGTGTGTGTGTGTGTGTGTGTGTGTGTGTGTGTGTGTGTGTGTGTGTGTGTCAGTGAGTGTGTTGGGTGTCATATATATAAATATAAACCAGCTGTCTGATACAATATCATTCCTGTAAATAAAGGATAATAAAAAGAATTCTTGTTTATTAGAACTTGGGTCAACCACCAGTCAGACAGTTTTGGGGAAGCTACTTTGAAACTGTGCCCATTGTAGCTACAGTACAAGCTTCAGAAGTGGTTAAAGTTCCTCTCCTGACATCGATAAAACCCCTAAAAACTCATCTCTGTTTATCAAAATCACATATTTAGGAGTTTTTTCCATGAAAAGAACCCCTTCATGCCTTTCATTGACTTAGATGTACTGTAACGCTACACTTTAACTTGGCAGGCCAACGTTGGCTAACATTATCTCGCAAACAGCAGGTTTGTTGGACACAGTCAATGGATAAAAAGAAAAATAAACTCAACAACATGTTGGGTTGTACTCGCTGTGTTCCCAGGATAAATGGATGGAACAGCGTCAGGCCTCAATATAAGTTTTGTGGTAAAACAGAGCGCTTTAAAAAGACTACCGCAGGCTACACTTAGCTCTCTTGCAAAATACCGATATGTGGCTTCACCTCTGATAGCCCTTGTTTCACTGTAGCCCGTTAGCTCATTAGCTATGTGACTGACTGTCTGAATCCATGTTTGTGAGACTTCATTGGTCCATTGCAGTTCCAAGGTGGAAATGCTCATCCTATGTCTTGTCGCATATAAACAACAGCATATGGATGCGTTAATAAGGTTAAAAGCACAACTTTCATTGGAGGGAGTCTTCAAACTACATCAATGCTACACTTGTTGAAAGAAGCTACGCTACAAGCTGCTCAGAAAAAATTTACTTAACACACTGAAGCTACTTCATGTCAAAGAACATCTACTACTGAAAAAAAAAAAAAGTTTATCAGCAGTGTAGCAGTGTGTGTTTAGTAACGCTACCCCACTATTTTATGGAAAAAAAAAAAAAGATTTTTTAATTTTGACGTTACATGATTTTAGGAATAGCTTCCCAAAAGCTGTGGGGAAATGTAGTTAAACTTGTAGCATCACGAGTTGTACCATCTGTACTCATAAAAAGTGGTGATCCAACACGTTGTAAACAAGACAGGCGTTTCATTGAACATCTATAGCAGGTATTGTAGGTCCAGGCTGAAGTGGGTCTAAACTGTCTTTGCTTCCTCTTCCAAATATTTTTGGTTCAGCTGGACTTTGGATTAAAGCCTACATGATTGTCTGACTCTTGGCTTGTCTTATGATGCAATTTTACTGTGGTACTAGATCTGAGAAATTAACTTGATGTGCACAATGTTGCCATTACAGACAGGAATAATGGCCAAAATTTCAAAAATAAGATTCCAGTTGTTCTAAACTGGACATATCCTTGCAGGTATTCGGCTGAATTTTTAAGTATTCATTTTGCATCTTAGTCTTGGAATGATAATAGTACTGTAATACTACTACTCCAACTACTACTACTCCAACTACTGCTAATATTAACAATAATACTTCAGCTTGACTTTCTAATTTTGTTCCATTGAGTGACGTTACGAAACATGACATTTGAAACACCTTGTTAAAGTGGGTATTTGTCACTCAGCTTTTGGTTTATTTTCAGAAAGCCCTCCTAAAGCACTGAGGGAATTGCAAATTTCTGCTCGTTAATTTGACCACTGCAGTGCTGTGTGTGAGGTGCTGAAATCAAACAATTGCCAACATGAGCAACAGTGAGGAGTGAGTATATCTGTTTGTTACACAACACTGAGTCAACGGTGTGGAGCTGTATGTACAGTAATAGCAGACTGTTGGCACACAGGGAGAACAGGTGGAATAAACACTTTTCTGGTGACAATTTACATATATGAGTGTGTGTGTGTTTGATGGAGAAGCAGCCAACCGGTTCACATCGGCCCAGACTGACCGAACAATATTAGTAATACCATATCAATGCAGAGGCCTCCAGGGATCCCATGAATAGAACCTTTTGAGAAGAGATGAGGTGGCCACAGGGAGAACATGGATCAAACGAGGGAGAGAAAATGGGTTGTCTGTGTTTGTCACCCACATATATGTGTGTGTATGTCTATGTGTGTGTCTGCATGTTCAGCGCTTCAGAACAGCACGTTCTGGTTTGTGCCTTCGTACTTGAACACTCGCAGAATATTTCTGCGTGTCAGTCTCTTCTCCCCAGGCTCTTTGTTGCTTTTATAGCCTCGGCAGTCTTATCTAACCGGGTCTCCTGAGAAAACCAGAGACAGAGAGAGAGGGAGAGAGAGAGAGAGAGGGAGAGAGGGAGAGAGTGGAGCGGAGAGGCTGCAGACTGTACAGAGCATGCAAGGGAAGCGAAGAATTGAAAATCATGTCAACAGTGCTGCTCCGCACTGCAAAAGCATCCATCCTAATGAGTCACACAGTTTACCTTAAGCAGTAAAACATTTTATTCTTAGAAAAAGCAACAATCTTGACACCTGTGTAAGTCAGAATTTGCTTTCATGGCACAGTTTTTTTTCCGCAACATATTGATGCTTATTTGTTGGTTTTATAACAAGTGGAATCAGGTTCTAAGGGAAAATGAGCCAAGTTAATAAGATATTTAAAAGAGGGGAATTCTAGGATGTGGCAATTTCTCTGCTTTAAAGGGGGAATTGCGGTGATTATGCAGACTTGTTGGAAGCTGACCAATCGGCTCGAAGCTAACGCTCCACCTGTGTGACTGCCAGTCACAGCAGTAGCTCATTAAAAAAAGCTGCTTATGCAAAATGGCCTGGTCACACGCAGGTGAGAATGGAGCCCTGAGGCAGTCTTTGCGCTGCTGAGTCAGACTGTATTAGCCTTCACTACAGAGGTAGATGTTGTTAAATCTACTGTATAAGCCTGCTTGAAATCCATCTTTAGTCTTGGAAAAAGCTGGTCAACCATGATAATTTAATAAGTATTGACATGCACATTAGAGCTAATTACCATAAACATGGGATTTGATTGGTGATCCTCTAATGCAGGGCTTTCCAGGCTTTTTCTTGACTGAAATATAGTTTAATATATGTTTTTTGCCTTGGTTATGGGTATATTTTTCATCATCTGCCCACATGTGTAAGGTTCAGCATAGGCCATTTCTGAACAGTCCAAAATTTATTGGTGGTTTATTTAGTGGTTCACTTCCAGGATAGACAAATCCTGCCTCAGAGGTTGATGCTGTGGCGCTTCTTGGTGCCTGATAAGCCTTCAGACTGGACCTCCTGGTTCTTGTCACTGGTGTTTTTAGCACCCAGAGCAGCACAGCCCAAGATTTCCTGCTTCTGTACTGCTACCATCAGTCTGAATGCGGCCTAATGCAGATACATTTAAAAATTTCTAAATGAAAACACCATCTAGACTCTGCCAGTTAGAAAATACTGCTTTCAACAATCGCTGATGTTCACTAATGCAAGATCATTGAGTGACTGGTTGATAGTTTTGTTTTTGTCGGTGAGACCAGACTTTTGCTGAGAATTCAGCTCTTGTGTTGGACTTATCCCTTTCATTGCCTAAAACTTCCCCTTGTTTGAAGAAAAATCAGATTAGGACTGATTGATATTTGGCGGTGTAAGGCCATATGTGTGTGTATGAGTTGTGGGGACAGGAAGTTCACTAATCAGATAGCTATCACATGCAGACAGCTCCAAATATCCGCATGTTTCCTCCTCCTCATGCTGAGATGCACATTTATGTTAATGCCACACTACTGTACCACAGTGTTGCCTCGGCATCACATTACTGGAGCGTGATGTTCCCTGCTGCAGGGCCAAACTCTCTGACTCCCTCTGTGTGTGTGTGTGTGTGTGTGTGTGTGTGTGTGTGTGTGTGTGTGTGTGTGTGTGTGTGTGTGTGTGTGTGTGTGCCTGTTCTCCAAATCTGTTTGCAAACTGCTGAGTACAAGCCAGGGAGTGGGTTCACACTGGATTAGCTCTGAGTTGGCTAAACACCAGATAGTAGAGATAACAGTGTTTCTGAATGTGTGTGTGCGTGTGTGTGGGTAGGTGTGGACGTGTATTACTCATGTTGTGTGGACAAAAATCTGTTTACACACATTGTGGGGGACTTGCCCTCCTTATGGGGACAAAATGCAAGTGCCCATAATATAAATCATTAATCTTTATGGTGAAGACCTGAGTTACGTTTGGGGTTAGGTTAAGTTTACTGGTTAGAGTAAGTCTCCAGGCAGTGAATGAAAGTCAATTTAATGTCCTCTGAAGAGATGGAGACACAACTGTTTGTATGTGTGTGTGGAGGTGTGTCTGTGTGTGTGTGTGGTGGAAAGGAGGGGAGCAGCTGATATCAGCAGGAACAAGGGAAAACACTGATAAAGCTTTTTTTCTGCAGTTCTAATTGTTATGACGGTTAGATGCTAACGAACAGGGCTGATGTTTATTGACCTTTATTGTAAAGTCGTGTTTACAGAAAGCAAAGAAGAGGGAAGGAGGAGATAAAGATAAGGATAAAGAAAGAAAGAAAGAAAGAAAGAAAGAAAGAAAGAAAGAAAGAAAGAAAGAAAGAAAGAAAGAAGTGAAGGAGAAAAGGGAGAGAAAAACAAGAAAATAACAGAATAAGGAGGAAGGAAGAAAGAAGAGATAATGAAAAGGAAGGTAAGAAAGAGAAGCACATAGAAAGGAGAAAGGGAGGAAGACACATGAGTGAGAGGAAAACAGAAAAAGAAAGAAAGAAAGAAAGAAAGAAAGAAAGAAAGAAAGAAAGAAAGAAAGAAAGAAAGAAAGAAAGAAGTTACTCATCAGGAAACCGATTCTCAGTTCCTTCCCAGATTTCCCTTTTTTCTTCCTCCCACCAGCTGGAGAGAAACCCAGTGGGAGGAAGCCGTCATCTTCACTTTCCCTCCTTTGTCCTTCCTCTGTTTCACCTTTCCTCCATCTTTTCTCCCCAGAATTAAACCCATCAAGATGGGCTTTATCTCCTCTTTTCGTAGGAGGGGAAGGTGAATCTATAAAGGCTTCGCCTGCTCCCCTGTCGATCGATTGATGTTTGAGTGTTTAACTCACAAAGGGCTGCATAAACGGCTCAGCAGCCCGTGGTTTATGCAGAACACCGGGCAAATCTTCTACAGGACTCCATTGATGTTGCTTGTTTTACCTGAGAAATAAGACACTAATCCCCTTGATGTGCACCAAACGGAGAGGAGGTGATATCTGTGGGGGCGAGAGGGGCGGACCTCCTGTCTGTCACCTCCACATACAACAAACAAAGCTGTCTCTGCTTCCCCTCACAGCTGCATGAACCAGAGAAACCAATGCCAGCAGATCTCCTGTAAAACCTTCAGTATTGGAACAGGAAAAACATCTCTTTCAGAAAGCCAGCATGTGACAAAACCAATGGAGCTGTTAAACATCCTCGTTGATGTAGAAATTGTGGTACAGAATTCGTGGCACTACACTTCTAAACAAACAGGAGCAACACTAAGAGGATTAGCTGCCTGTATCGCCCTTTACGCTGCATGTAATGTACACCATGTTACACATGTCATTAACTTTGCTTTAATAGGAAACCTGCTGCATTGGTTTACAGCAAAAGAAAAAAAAAATGCTGAGTTCGGGGAGTTTTTCCACTAAAAACAACGCAAAAGGTCTCTGAAAGCCTGTTTCCCTCCAAGGAACTTTTCCATGAACCATTTTTGGATTAGATTACCTGGTTTGTAAAAAGAGGAACAAGGCTTAAGATTTGGCCATAATTCCTGGCCCCAGCAAAGGCTTCGCTCTAGGGACAGCACTTTCTGATGGCCTAGGAACTACTGGGGGAGAGTTTGCAGGGTCGCTCACGAGTCAAACACAGCACTGATCAGCCTGACTCCAGACCTCTGAACCACAATCAACATCTTCCACGCGTTCAGCAACTTTCTGTTTGTGATTGTGTCCTTTGGTGGCTATTTTTGCCAGTTGGAGAAACGGACAACCAATCATCTTCCCATACAGCTGCTAACTAGTTAGCCTGGTTTAATGGACTAATGTAAAGTATACCTTGTCGTTGATGATGAACATATGCAGCACATTAACAAATGAGCAACATATAACTTTTAACCATGATTAGGACAATTAGGAAAGATTACATGGAGGAGAGCATGATATTGTATGGAAGGTCAGAGAGGACTTAAAGCAAATATTTTTTATTGGCTTTACTGTGATCACAAGAAGAACAAAGAAGAACAAAAAACAAATCACAAAATAATTGTTTGATCATCGTGAGGTAGCATGGAAAATACAACTTCCTGTAACATCCCAACAGTAACCTGGATTTTTGTGCAATTCACACAAAACCCAATTTGTGGTTCTTATGTCCTCTGGCCATGTTCCTCTAAGGTCACGCTCAGGGCAGGAAGCTGAAATGCTGTTACCAAAAAGGATAACGTTGCACTGCTGTGCTCCAGGTTGTCATGAACATAGGGAGCCTGATGAATCGTTATAATTTCACCTGAAAATCAGTGAAAACAGTGAAATTCTGGAGGGACATCAGGCAAAACAACATATTTGATAACCCATTAGCTACTGTTAGACAGCTAACGTTGGTATTCAGTCACTTCCTTGCTAGCATTACCATCTGATAGTGTGACATGGCAATGGACATCAGTCTGGAAGTAAAAAGCAATGGATGTAATCAAGGTTGAAATATATAAAATAAGTTGTTTAACCTTGAAATACGGCCCTCTGGATTTCACTGGCCAGTGTCTTTTTCAGTTGCTGGTCAATCAGGAAGCAGCGGAATGGAAACAATGTCAGATTAAAGCAGTATGACTTCTAACTTGCCACCCTGAGTTTTTCTATCAGTGTGTCCCTATTTTCTTTACCTCACGCCTGCACACAAGGACTCGCACGTGAGACAATACGCAAGCGAGAGACAGAAACATGGCAGCAAATGGTCAACTCAACTTAAAAAAGAGTGCTTCGGTTGTGTTGGCTTAAAAATGGAGAACACGAAGAACAGATCAGCTCAACATTCAGCAGGTAACAATCATTTTGTTATGTAGGTGTGACGCTCGCTGGAAATGTAGTTTGAAATCTTTACGAACAGCGTCACGACTGGCTTCCAAGGGTAGCTGAAATTGTACTTTGCGTCTTTGTCACCTTCAGAGACACACACATGCATGCACGCACACACACATGCAAACGCTCATCTTTATGTGTGAGAGGTAAAAGAGAACGCTTGAGTCTCCACCAAATCCCTAAAAGCTGTCATTGACTTCAAACACTGTGAATTCTTCACAGTGGAGTGCTTCTGCCGAGCGACAGAGCTGTCTGTCTTTACTTTTCTATAGGATCCTTTTGATATGGCCTCTGCAGTCCAGACCCTGCGCTCCATAACCGGGGCTCTTTCAAATCATCTGAAATAAGCATCCAGAAGTGTACTTCATATGCAAAATAAACTCTCCTATTTTTTTAATACACAGCTGAAGCCATTGCAATTATATTAACACCTACTCAGGGACAACTTTTCAAAAATTCCTTAAGATGTGAAAACACATAATAGTGAATGCTAAATATTCATATGGCAGAAAGTGAAACACTGCTGTATATACATTACATAGTCTACAGAATGATCATTTACCAATTTAAACAGTACATTAATTTTCATGAAGCATGTGTAATTTATGAGTGGTGTGGGACTGCATGTATCTATCAGTGTCAGAGTGACATGTGTGGGGTGATAATCTATTCTGTGACCCAAATTTATGTGTTGAAAGGCTACAAAACCGCACTCCAGCCCTCCCATCCGATTTCACAGCTCATCACTGTCAGTACGATATACTGCGTGCATGTGTGTGTGTGTGTGTGTGTGTGTGTGTGTGTGTGTGTGTGTGTGTGTGTGTGTGTGTGTGTGTGTGTGTGTGTGCGTGAGGGAGAGAGTATGATAAAAGGAATGTGTTATCCATCTTATCCAGAGGAGATGTTTTGAAAGGAACTCTGTTATTAATAAATGCATGAGAGCCAACAGAAAAAGGAACATTCTGCGGCTTTGCAAAAATAAAAAGAGAGAGAAAGAAAGAAAAAAAAAAAACGCTCCTTGTTAGCATTCTCTCAGACGCCGCCTGCGCTAGGAGCTACATCCTCAATGAGAGACATATTATCTCTGGTCAGCTTTCCTATCTATTATTCACAGCTCTGTGAGAAACACTGGTGGCGAGATCAACAGCAGTCACTTACAATATATCCCGGAGCAACGGCGTCCTATTCATGTGCAAAAGAAACCTTAATAACCGCGGCTGGAGATAGTGAAGAGGCTGCAAAGTTGGCAGAAGCTTGTGGAAGAACGGGGCTTTGATTTCCAGGGCCGGTATGGATTCAACGCAAACTAGATTAAGCAAAAAAAAATTGTGTTTTTGATGTATTATTCAGAAGCAGGTAATGTATGGGCGTTGTATACTGGAGAAGTTCAATAAAAGGGAATCTTGTTTGTCCTTTGGGGTGAATATTGTCTCTTTTTTTTTGTCTATTTTAATCTACAGCTGTCTTTACAGACAACAAACAACTTCTGCAGTTTATTGCTTTATTGAAATCTCCCAAGCTACAGGACACACGGGCACGCACGCCACATATGCACACACGAGTGGCCACAGACTGAGGATTCATGTCTGAAATGTTAATAAATTCAAGGGGAAATTGCTTTGTGTTTATCTGTAATATGACAAAACACCTTGACTTTGATCCCTGGTGCATGTTATAAGCCCACAAACACACAAATGCCATTTCAAATGCTAATTCCCCATTGTGTATGGGTTTATTAGATAATACATGAACGCAATATGTGCCATCCATGTGGACAATGAAATACATGACTTGATGCTGACAAACTCATCTTTTTGTCATATTAAATATCATATCATAAGCAGCTGGCCATCCTCCAAAGGTGCAATCACTTTTTACATAAATAAAGGATGTGCTGTAGTCAAGTTTGATATTCTGACGATAATAACATCAATAAAGTCACAATTTGGACAACAAAACAGCCAGATGAACTCTTGGTTTGTGTACATCTTTTACCTTCTGCTTTTTAAAGCTGCATTTCCAAATCTGGTTCTATGGAAACACATTTGGCTTTGAGTGCTGTCCTGGCAGGCAGGGAATATTTAACAAGCCAAATAGCCTTGCTTTTTTGCTTTTTAGGTACTCAGCTGCTGTCTGTTGCTATGCAACCGCATCCTCCAAATTGTCAGGTTCAGGGCCACATTCCCCTTCTTTTCCTCCCCCTTTCCCAAAAAAGGAAAAAAAAAACTGCAGAGGGAAAGGTACTTTGTACATGAGCTGAGGCGTGCACAGTGCAGCACCACCCTCAGGAATCCTCATTTAAATAAATCCCAATATTTCAATATTTGAGTTCTGCTCACATATTAGGATTTTCAAGAACAGTGTTTTTTACCAGCTCACCTTTGTTCCACACACATCCTGTTCATTCTGCATTCATTCAGTGCAGCAGTGCCATTCCTCCTCTTGTTCTTCCCCTTTTCTGCTGTGTTCTTTTCATCAAAAATCACTCTCCCTCACTGTGCTCGTCTTTGTTTCCAGCACACACACACACACACACACACACACACACACACACACACACACACACACACACACACACACACACACACACACACACACACATACACCTCTCTTTCTACCCGTGCACATACTGTATGTCTGTGAGGCAGACTGTCTGTATAATTGGGTTATTCTTCTCTTCACTGGTCTGATGCACTGAGACACACATGCACTCGCGCACACGCGGACACACACGTACAAGGCGTGCATACACGCAAGTTTGATATGTGGGGACGTTTCTGGAGAGATTGTTGCTGAGGTAGGAGAAGCACACCCATGCATGTGTTTTATTTAGGCCTATGAGGGAATGTAGGGCCTGCACTGTGATCGGACACACGAGTTGATAGGAAAAATGACAACATGGACGGCGATGGGAGGCTCTGATCAATGCACAGATCTGCTTGTATAACATCGCCTTTCATCCAGATCATTCACTGTAAATTTGACAGTACATCCTGACCACGTACGGTACATGTGCTTTCTCCTGAGCCAGGGAACACAAATACATATGGACAGATGCACATGGAAATACAGTGATGATGAAAGGGCGCATTTTCACAAGGTATAGTGAAGAGGGCACTCACATGCGACCCCTACCCCCCATCTGCGTCTCCCTACTCCTCTGCCTCCCCTCTCTGTGTCGCTCTCCCACAAATCTGTATCTCAGTGAGGTGACCCTGCTTTAATGTGTGTTGAAAAGGTCACTCTGGTCCTGTCCACTGATTCAGAAAGGCCCTCCAAGGCCTGTGTGCATGGCTGCGCTTCAGTGTAATACCTACAGACACTGGGGACAGTCACTGTTTACACCACTGACACCCCTCTCACACACACACACACATACTAACACACACACAAGTTAAAAAAAATAAAAAAAAAACACAAAACACAAAATCAAAGGCAATAGCACGCCTGAGTGGGTGTCAAACCTAACCGCTCGGGGATTTGAACCTGTTTGAAATCATCCTGACACAGTAAACTGCACTGTGTGACGGACCATCCTTTACACTTGTGTTTGCGGCTAATGAGGAGAAAGAGAGAGGAAAATAGGGCAACTGCGACGGAGCCAAAATGTTATTCGGGGTGCCAACAAAGTGTGCGCATTATGGCAAGAAAAAAAGAAGAAGAGACACAAAATCCCAGCAAGCGTTTGATGGATGGCAGCATACTGTACAGGGAGGTGGCCAAGTCCAACCCATTAGGTTCGTGTGATGTTCGTACAACTGAAACAGATTTAAAAACTGTTTTAAATTCACATCACCAGGACATTTAGCTCCTGATTTGAGAAAACAATGCACGCAGCTATGGACACCTACAGACTTCCCCTAAACTTTACTGTTCACTGGCACATCCACATTTACAATTATGCTCCCCTCTGCAACCGCAGTTCATCTTTGAAATCCGGCTTTGATTTAGCCCGCTCCTGTGTTTCAATAACTGCGATATAGAGTGCACATGCCACGTTTGTGTCCTGTGGCTTTGATGGTGGCTGTACAGTGCGGTGAGAGCATTAGTATGTATTAGCTGGCAGATGGGCTTCAGTGTTCCCCTGGTGCTCGCTGTAATGATGAGCCATGTTCCTGTTTATCAGACAGGACACACTCAACTCTCCCCTCATCTGCTTTTGTCTCAATCACCCATTCCTCTGCATTCTGTCTTTATCTTTCTTCCTCTACAACGTGTCTGTCTTTGTCTCCTTACATGCCACACACACACTGTCTCTCTTTCAGCCTGCCCCCCCCCCCCAGTAAGCGCTGCCCCACAGGAATGTCTCCAGCTTTACCTTCAAACACAATCATCAAGCATACGTGTGCACGTGCAGCCCGTCAGACTGGTTGCATGACAGTTTTGCAGAGCTCTGAGGGAAGCCAGGACTGCACTAACAACACGGTGCACTGTGTTAATTATCGCCCCCTCTTGATGCATCGCGCCAATTTCTGTCCCCTAAGGTAAGCCACAAAGTCCTTATAGTTGCGTAACACAGATGGCTGACTTGTAGTAAGAAGAATAGCAACGATAACTATAATAGCTTTACTGGCTTAGGTATGATGTTACTTTGCTGAACCCACCGCACTCATTAAACAAGATGACACTTCTTAGTTGACAACAAACATCACTGAGACACCAAAACGAGGAGTTTGAGGGTCTTTATGGCTTTTTGAGGCATGTTTTCATTCCACAAAAGTGTCGTATCAGTGGACATTAAGAGCACATGAGCAAACTTTTCAAACTAATCTTTGTGTGATCTCATGTACTGAATTCTGATTGGCCTGCGGGTGTCTGTGAAAACCATTAGGACCATTTCCTCAGTGCAGGGCACTCACAGTTCACTGCCTTGTTACTCTTTATCTGTGCTATTGTATTTGTCCTAATATTTCCACTTGTTGACTCAGTGGCAGCTTTTACATAAGCTTTCTTTAACCACAATTCAACATAGATACTAAGCCTTACTAACGCGCAAGTAAACAACATGGAACAGTTATTCTGCTGCGTGCGACAGTACCACCAAACTGTCACAAGTGAACACACACTTGTTTAACTGACTACAGACAAACTTGTTAAAAATGGATGACAAATTTTCGCAGTTTCTGTTTTTTCGCCTTGTTGCAAGTGCAACAGTACTGTTTGGGGCGAAACAGAAAATAATAGGCTTAATGAAGAAAACACCTCAGGTGTTGTCCCACCCTGTCTGTTTTGTTTTGTTTTGTTTTGTTATGTTTTTTTAATTCAGTGATTTATTTATTTATTTATTTTTGGTATATCAACACCTGCATTATCCCCCGAAAAAGCTTCAGATAGCTCATACATTCATGTCAATGTAATGTGTCTATGTGCTGTGTTTCGTATTTAGAAATTTGGAGACTTGCCTGCTCTCTGCAGACCTGTGTGCAGTATAGTAAGAGTGTGTCTATGGATGCATACGACCCATAACTGTACACTCTCTCATCTCACGCAAAATGGCACACCAACGTGTAGCACAAACATGCACCCCCACACACACATTTCCTCACCCCTCACCCCTCACCCTCTTGACCCCATGAGCAAACTACTGGGCAGGTTTAGCACCCTTCCCCCGCTCTGAGCAATGGGTAAACACCCCGGCTTTGAGTGATTATCCAGCGAATATCCTGACATGCTTCCCCAGGCTACGCTTGAGTCCAGCCACAGAGCTGCTGAACCCGTAGCCTGTACCTTCCCTCCATAACAAACACACACCACCCTCAGGGCCCTCACTTCTAACCACCAGCACCGCTTACAGGAGCCAGGAAGTGGCCTGGTAACAAGTGTGTACCTCCTCAATCCCCAGCAACAAAGCAGGCAATTGGAGACAGTGGGGAATACAGAGACAGTCGATAATGACAGGAGAGCTAAATTAGCATCATACTGGGACAGATGGTGAATGTAGCTGCGGGTTGAAACATATGGACATGCAAACTCGCAACGATTGGCCATCAATTCAAACACAACCTGTGCCACACTTCCAGCTCGTACACAAGGGCCTACACACACATATGCGCGCAAACACACGCATAAAAACACACACACACACAGTCGCCGTCTGTCACTTCAGTTACGAGTGCCTTAGGGCTCGAGAAATGTTGGGTGGACAGATGATGCAATAATGTCATATTATGGATCAGAGTAATGAATGTAGGCCATATAGGCTGATATCTGTGTTTCTGCTGTGTAAAACACACGACAAGAGAGTATTAGCAGCTGTGCGAGTGGAATTACATATGATATATGTGTGACAGTAATCTTGAACGATCTGAAAAAGGAAATGGAAGAAATGTGATTCGCCTTTGAAGCTCGGAGACTAGTTCCATTTTTATAATTGAGATCTCTCCTTCCCCTCTTTCTACCCTTTTGCAATTCTTCTTCCTCAATTCGCCTCCTCTCTTTTTATAAAGTGTAATTGAGGGGAAGTGATGGTAATCTATGGGTGTCTCCATGATTGACACAAACGCATTTAACCCAACCCAAACCCATAGCATTTCTTCCTCTCACACACTCACATATACACACCATTGGGCACACAGGACCTATATATGTCACAACGACTGAGCACTCACCTTCAACATATACAAAGGAAGAAAAAGCGATGAGGAATCTAAAGCGAGGCGGCCGTCGCGGGGGGTGTGATGTATTTGGCATGTATACGTGGAGTGGCTAAATTGCAGGGATGCTGTGGATTGGCGTGTGCATTCACAGCAACTGCAGCCAAGATGCCTGGGCCTCTTGCTGGGGAGCTGAAGATGATGTTTTCGCCTTAGGCCTGGAAGATGGGGTGGCACTCAGGCCTACTGGCAGAGTTCCTCAACGTCTCACTGCACGCTTTCACACGGCTGTGGGAGAGATCTGACATTTCTTCTTACAGCGCTTCAGGTATCTAAATACGTCAGATTCCGCATTAACAGCCATGACAAGTACATGACAAGAAGTGGGTGTTAGCGGATTGATGAAAGAATGGGAACAGGGGATGTAGGGGAGGATAAACCCAGAAAAACTGGGTTTACTTAGCTTTTTATTTGCAGGAATAAATTTCTACCAACCTTTAAAGTGCTGTCATAAAACCTCATGACCTAAATTCATACATCAAAGTAAGAGGCCTTAAGGGTAACAGAAAGTGATATTAATATCTGATGCATGTAATATGAAGACGGGCTGCCTTGGGGTGTGTAAATGAATTCCTCTCTAAACGGATAGTTGATTTTTATCCATACGATGACTGAATGGAAGTTACAATTCATACATGTATTTATCTATAGGTTTGGCTCACTTAACTGACAAAACATTCATTATGTACCGTATTTTGTCTAATTTAAACCAAGAGGTATATTGATGTGCAAATGAAATATCTTTTTGAATGAAACGTTATGTAACAGTGGCTGTTTTATTGTGTGTTTTTTCTTAAAGTGAGTCAGCCATGAGAGCGTTTATGTAGCCCAGTTTAAGCTACCCGAGTTTGTGATGGCTCATGTACCAGAAACAGACCTGGGATCGAAACATCCGCCAAGAAGCAGAAAGTTACCTCTGTCACAGAATGTCATGATGAGGAGCTCAAACAGACAAAAAGTCTGAAAATGCTTAATGCCAGAGAAAATCATTGTGATAGCTTCAAGGGTCTGACAGGAGAGTGTGAGAGCTCTGAGAGTGATCTGAGACTGAGCTGCACAAGTGTGCTAATTATGTTCTGTAGTATTATATTACTATAATATTTGACTTTTATAAAATCAAGGGCTTAACTTCCCAACAGTTGGAGACATAAAAGCATTCACATAATGTCTTTTTCCTAACAAGGTGTTTGAAGAGCGGGTGGCGCCTCATAATAAGGGCCACGGCCTTCAATTCAACCGTGCCCCCACTTAAAGATTATTGTCTTGTCAATAAACTCCAATATAATGGAGTAGGAGCTCAAAGTAACACATGAAGACATTTGAAAAATGTGTTTTCAAGAAACAATGTTCTGCTAACTCCTGACTATTTCTTTAATTGAAACTTTTGAAGAAATAAAGTTAGAAAGGGTGAAATGACCCTATACTACATATGAAATGGAGAGCAGCAGATACAAAATGTCAACAAAGGCAATTATTAAATAGTAAAAGCTCTGACGGTGGTGCAGCAGGTAGGTAGGTGCCTCACAGCAAGAAGGTCGCTGGTTCGATCCCCGGGTCGGGCAGGGCCTTTCTGTGTGAAGTTTGCATGTTCTTCCCGTGCTTGCGTGGGTTCTCTCCGTGTACTCCGGCTTCCTCCCACAGACCAAAAACATGCTCATTAGGTTAATTGGTGAGTCTAAGATTGTTCTTAGGTGTGAGCGTGAATGTTTGTTGCCCTGCGATCGGCTGGCGACCGGTCCAGGGTGTACCCCGCCTCTCGCCCGTTGACAGCTGGGATAGGCTCCAGACCTCCCGCAACCCCGAAAGGGATAGTCGGGTACAGAAAATGAATGAATGAAAAGCTCTGACCCAAAGTGTCAGAGCACATCACCTTGAAAACTGACAAATGACTAAAATCAAATCTGAATCTCATAGAAAGTGCAATGACCGCTAGTGCTGCTATGCTATACTGTATGCAAGTCTAATGAGTGTGCGTCACCAGTTTGCAATGCATCCAGAAATCAAACAGACCCCCCCCCCCCCCCCCCCCCACACACACACACACACACACACACACACGCACACGTACACAAATTTGGCAGGCTGCCCTGACCATGTGGGGGAAATATAAATAAAGAGATTGAGGAATCAAGACATAAATGGGGCTTGACACCCCTTTCTCTCACAATCCATTTTCACATTACGAATGGGGACACAGGCACCAAATGATCTCCCTCCATCTTTCTGCCGGCTCAGAATAGAAGTAGACACCAGCAACAATACTCATTTACCTTCCGTCTCTCTCATACAAACAAAGATGCAGGCCGCCGTTGACCTCCCACACGAATCTGGAACTCACTCAGCTACTGAGGAAAATGAAAGATAACTCGCTTGAACCTAGTGGACAGTTTCCAATTTCATTTCAGACAGAATTTGATATCATAAACACATCCAGTTTGTTTATGAAACCAAATCCTCAGAAAACTGTTGAAATAGAGAGAAAGTACTGAAGCAAAGAGGAAAATGTATCGGTGAGAGGCAGCCGAGCCGTGGCCTGGCAGCACTCACCCTTACAGATTATGGCTTGACATTTGGAGTCAGAGCCGGTGAAATGTCAGACGGGTTATGACAGGAATGGTGATAGGCAGATTATGACTGACCTCTGACCTGGAAGTTCTGAAAGGTCACAGCTCGCTCAACCGACTGTGAGCTGATGTGCTTTCAGATCACGAACAGGTAACCCGAGCCAGGATAGAGAGGAAAGTTTGCCAACATCAACATTTCAAAGCAGGTTTTCTTTCTTACGAGTGAGGTTGTATTTGTGGAAATAGTTCGCTCAGCCCGTTACTGTTACTACGCCTGTCAAGCCCTCCGTCCTGCGCAGCACATTTGCAGATTCATAGCCATTTTTAAAACAATAGGTCTTGATTTCAGACAGAGCTAGACAAGAAAGCTTCAT
This sequence comes from Chaetodon trifascialis, assembly GCF_039877785.1. Lineage (NCBI taxonomy): Eukaryota > Metazoa > Chordata > Actinopteri > Chaetodontiformes > Chaetodontidae > Chaetodon > Chaetodon trifascialis. The sequence goes on from NC_092072.1 coordinate 18,020,072, forward strand.
ACCTGGACGCTATAATTAAGCTAACATTAGCTTTATGTCCTGATGGAAAACATTGTCTCCAGCCGACTTTTTAACATTTTCAACTGAATCATTTTAAAAAGAGAATCTTGACATGTGACGTGTTGAAAGACAGAGGCTGCCTGTCCCCGCCAAAACATCAGCATCCTTACCAGTTGATGATCCATGTAAAAGAAACAGAACTGGGTTAGTTAGTCCCAGTGCGTCCAGTATGATAAAGAAAAAAAACATCAGACTGTTATGTCATTCCATCATATACTTGGACAAGCAAGACAAGGGTTTCGATTAATGCGTCATTTTTCACCATTGTAAGGATGAGGACAAACCACTATGTTTGGTGAATATGATGCTCTCAATAAAATCAAGTTTGGCTGAGGTTGCTGGAGTGTAAACTTCGGCAAATCCACTAAAAGGCAGGACAGAACTGCTAACATTAGCTTATATTGTGATATGGTAACACTCTAAAAATGAAGTATGACCTCATGTTACTTCAAAGGCCATACTAATGTATGTATTAATGTAATGTATTGATGCATTACTAAGGTAATATGGCCATGGATTTTAGGCAGACATGCTTCTGTCTGCAGCTGCTTCATCAGTTCCTTACACTTCGCTCTTGTTTTTTGGTTTTGGAGACAGAGACAAAAAATAAAAAAGAAACCACAAGGCGCACCATGCTTAGTAACGCTTGCAAAGCTATGATTGGAAAGTCACTCTTCAAGGGAGGGCTTTAGTGAATGGTCAATTGATTCCTGCTTAAAAACCATAAAAGCATGATGTGCCAAACAAACAACCCAGGGAGCCTTTAACCACTTTAGGTTCAGCAGATTTCAATTTACAGGCCTTCTCCCTCAGCACCATCATACTAACCAGATTACCCTCTGCCATTACGTCAGCCTCCAACAATCAATACGTAGCCTACCATTAGTGCTAATCACTCTTTAATTAGTGATATATTCCAGGCCTCTTGTTTGCCTTGTGTGTGCTTGTTATTGCGTGCGTGTTCAGTCGAGTTTGCGTGACATCCGCCCACAGCGAACACTTCCAAACGCTCAACACCCTTATGGCTGCACAGCGGCATAACACACTCTATCAGATTACACTTTACAGAGATCTGAGGTGCTACCTGTTTCACCTGGGGCAGTCCCTCGCCCTTATCTATAAAGCAAATTAACAAAACCCACAGCGCTCTGTCATCCAGCTAAGAGATCTCCTTTTTTGTGGCGCTGGATTTCCCATCACGAGACACTGAAACAACAAGGATCAACTCAAAAGCTCACGGAGAAGAAAAGGAGTGTGTTCGGGCTTCTCTTATTGCTTATACAGCACGGCATTAGCAATGCCTTTTATACACTATGAATGATCCTCGGCACAGACTGAGAAGGGAGAAACCACTCGCCTTTGGGCATAAAGACGGTGAGCTTTGATTATTGATTCACTGTCTCTCTTCTTTACACATAAGGTACCGTTTCGACCTGAAAGAACTCGCAAGCTTAAAAAAGAAGAGAGAGAATAGAAGAAAGGGGGTGAGTCCTTCGAGGGAAACACACATCAGGGGATTTAAACCCAAGCTGAATTGAAATTTAACAGTTTGGTGGAATATAGGATGAAAAAGGAGAAGACAAAAGATCAACTTGAAGCTTGTGTTGTTTTATTGCTGTGAGACAGAAAAATAAAATTAAAAAAAGCAGGAATGATCATTCATTCATTTAAATTTGTCAACTTAGTCATTCTGTTTCCGTTAAAAGCGCGTGAATGTTGCAGGGTAATTTTCTATCTGAGGATGAAAACAGGGAGCGCCTCTCCTTAATTTATTATGTCTTTGAAGAGGTGGTAATGGTCTCTGGTTTTCTGATGCTATGTTTGTGCATTTACATAATATGTTATGCCAGAGGATGAGAAAAATTAGCTGTTTTTCTTTTTATGTCCAATGCTAAAAATACCCAGGATGTTGCAACATAACAGCAACACTCGCTGGTTTCGATTGCCAGTTTAAGCTGCCCTCAAGAACAGGTCCTGGATCAGTTTTCCCTCTAAAAACAAACATCCCAAACCTCTGGAGGAGCTGAAATTTAAAACTGACCCGATATCAGTGTCTGTGCATCCCACTTCAATTGTTTGTGGTGAAAGCAGTCGGAGAGGAGATTAGAGCGCTCAAAAGCTCCCATTCCGTTCAAAAACCACTTGAAAATAAGAAAATATTTGTCAACAGCCTGCTCCCTCTCAACGGCGAGATTAAAATACATTCTCATTCAGGTTGTTCATCCCCATGAAAAATACAAAATATCTCCTCAGATTGTCGGATGAACAATGGCGAGCCCACGTTCTTCTGAGGCTGTAACAACGCCACAAAAGGCTGCGCTGTCCTGGCTCTACAGAAAGAAGAAGGCTAAATTAGATTTGCTCAGGCAGAGATATTGTGTGCTCCTATGGTGGCCTTGCTTGTGTTTATTTCCTCTGCTGATGGTTCTATTCACTGTGGCTCAAGGTCACTGTCTTTATCTGCCTCTTTCGCAGGGGATTATTTGGTGTTCCTTTTTGACAGTGCGGTGTGTGTGTGTGTGTGTGTGTGTGTGTGTGTGTGTGTGTGTGTGTGTGTGTGTAGGCTGGTCACTCATTTCTTCTCTTTCTGCCCCTCTCGCACAAACACAGTTACAGAGGTATCAACAGGGGCTAAATGTGAGTGGCGAGCAAACCATGTTGCTGAGCAGAACTGTCTATTATGTTGACTTTGTGTGTGAGTGCGTGCGTGCGTGCGGGGGTGGGGGGGGTGGACGTCAGTGCAAAACCTATTAGTATGTCTGAGCCTGCATCTCCAAATCTTGTTACTCTGAACTGATGCAACAGGAATGCAATACAAACTCCCCTCTCCCTCCCTCCCTCCCTCCCTCCCTCTCTCTCTCTCAGCCCCAGCCTTCCTCTAGCTCTCTCGCCCACTTGCTCGCTACCTGCTCTCCTACTGCAGCTCTTCCTCCTCGCCCCCTGGACACAGTCTTTCTCTATCGTTCCAATTCCCCCGCTGAAAATCCCCTCTTCTCTCTCTCTTTCTCTCAATCAAAATCACTGTCTCTGGGTGCTTTCTAATCTTCGTTTCTGTTTTTTCTTTCTCTTCTTCTTCCTATAACGAAATATTTCTCCTCTTTGAAAATGTTTTGCACTGTCTAGAGCGCTACATCACCTTGTAAATCACTCCTTTAAACTAAAAATAGAGTTAGCTTCTTTGATCTGATGTCTTCTATCCCATTATTTTTCCACAATTACATTTCTTACTCTCTATCCTTTTATCTTGTGGCCACCGTCTTGTTACAGTATGATTACTATTGATTACTAAACATCCACGTAGCATGCTCACGAAAAGGATAGCGGCGCTCTAAATACACATGAAGTGTTTTGGAGAAACATGGTAATATCCACCTATAAGCCTCACTGGTTTTGCCCACATGTTGGTTCACTGATGGGAAATCATTTCAGTAGCAAAGGAAGTGACAAGTCATATGTATGTTTTATGAGCAAATACCAAGTTACTTTAAAGAAAAAGGAAGAGTTTCATTTTTCCCTGCACCTGTTCTATATATGAAGTGACCACAGACCGGCCATGTATGCAAACATGACTAAAGGACTTTATAAAAAGAAAAAATCTGTCCAGAAATACACAGTGTGGCTTTAAAATGGTTAAAAGAACTTTAATTGTAGACTCTAAATCTATATATCTGTTTTTTATTACTACGCCTATGTCACTGTCTAGATTACAAAAAGCTGGGAGAACTGAATGTGTAAAACCTGAATAAAAACAGAATGCAGTCTTTTGAAAAGAACTGTGTCTATGGACAACAGTGTTCCTGAGTCCATGTACTACTATCCCTCATCTAATCATGTGTTCACAAAGCAGTGAACCTCTCTCCATCCTCGCTTGTGAGCGACTGAGTCTTTCGAGGATGCCCCTTTCATACCCAATCACCTGCTACCAATGAACCTGTTTACCTGTGGAATGTTCCAAACAGGTGTTTTTGGAGAATTCATCAGCTTTCTCAGTCTTTAGTTGTTCCTGTGCCAACTTGTTTGAAACATGTTGCTGCATCAAAATCAGAATAAGAAGATATTTACAAAAATCAATGAAGTTAATGAGGTTAAACATTAAACATATTGTCTTTGTACTGTTGGCTCTGAAGGATCAGTCGTCTAATAGTGCTGTGAATTGGTAAATCCATGTCGCTGTCTGTGGTGCTGAAGTAGCAGACGGATTTGTAATTGTGTCTTTTTCTCTCAGTCCACCCTTTTTGTCACTTTTCTGTGTGTGTATTAAAAAGAAGAGAATCAGAAAAAAGCAACCAGAGAACCAAAAGAGTCGCTCATGAGTCTGTTCGCCAGTGGCAGGTCGCTAGACCATCCCACTCGTTAAGTAAAATTAACAAACGGCCTTCTGAGCGTAAGCAAATAAACTGCTCGGTTATCGCCCACTGATCGCACACTCCACCAGTAGAGCAGAGAAGTAAACAACTCTGTGCTTCTGTTTTTGTGGGAATCAAAATGAGTGTGTTGCTCGCCTGGTTGCCTTTTGCACTGCATCAGGGAACATTTGCATAAAGAGACCATTGTTGATCCTGCAAACTGATTTTTCCTTTTCTTCTTCTTCTTCTTCTTCTTCTTCTTCTTCTTCTTCTTCTTCTTCTTCTTCTTCTTCTTCTTCTACTGCTGCCTTCAGTTATGCCTGCCATAGATTTGTCCACAGCACCTGCAGTGCCGAAGAGCAATGGAAACTCCCACATTGACAGGAGTGCAGAGGAGATGGAGCATGCTTTGGTCTCCCGACTCTGACGAGCTGTTTATTCTTCTGCAGCGTAAGCGCATCCAACAAATGAGAGCTGTTTTTGAGTGTTACTATATTGCTTGATTATGCTGGATTAAATGCACCAGTTAAACAAGGATGAGTGCAGCGATCTGTTAATATGAGAGCTCTGGATGTAAGTTGGCTGTTATCTTTAGCCTATGTCAAGTCACAATGGTGTCAAAGTCATACTGGTGACATATCCGTCTTCCCAGAGGGAAAACCCAGTCAGTGTGAATCCCATTGCGCCCACAATAGACTCATCTCTTTGTCTGGAGAATCTCCCTCCTGCAGGGATTTTTCTAATACTCTGTATTCCCAACATGAATTGTCACTGTTTCCTTAAAGCACATGAAGCTCCCCTGGGGGAGCCTCCGCCCGACCCATATCCCCCGTCACCACCCTGAGGATGCTGCTCTCCCTCCCTGGGGAGCACATGACTCGTCTCCCCTGGAGTTGGACAAGTTATGGAATGCACCGTCCCCTTTTTCGATAATTTATGGGCTGCGTTGGCACCGGCGCGGCCTATATCTTTTTTATTGACACGTATCTAATATCTGTCTGCTCTGAAATGTATGTTTCCATTGTTAAGACCTGGTGTTTCACTGTGATGAACTACTTCATCATGTTAGCAGAGGCTGTGATTAAATGTGTGTTGTTTTATGACGATGGTGTAATTGAGGGAGGGTGTAATAAAAGTTGCCTGGGGCTTTTTTTTTCTTTTTCAGCTGGTGAATGCAGAGAGGGCTAAATAAGAGGTGGGCTGCTGAAAATATATATAGGGTTTCTCCTTACAACTCCCCTGGCACGCCTGCAATGCCACGGCTCTCAGATTTGAAAACAGAGCAGGTATCACACACAACAGCCGTGAATTGTGTCCTGTCGGGGGATTTGGTGAAATAACCAGACTCCAGAAGTCATAAATCTGGCTGAAATTGGTCTTCTATGCGGCCAAATAAAGCATTCTAGTGCCAGCGCCTCTGCGTTAGACTGTCTGCACACCCTTGTTGGGGAGGGGGGGGGCAGACAAACATGTAACATATAATTTGGAATATGCATTATACATGCTGTGTGAGCAAGAAATCATGTCACACCGGAGCACGAGGCGCGTACTGACACACTGACAGGAAATATAAAGTCACACACACACGCAGACATTAGAAACTGAACAATAGCGAGGAGGTAAATCATTTACCTAACATTGCCCTTGAGAGAGTGTAAAATCATTTATATGAGGCCTAGACAAAACCTAGTACACAATATCGGAACAGAGAGCTGCGCTCACACGCTCTTGTCACTGTCAAACTCCACGGCATATCACAGAGGCCAGGAGCTATCGGCTTGTTATTGAGTTAACACAGCTCCGCTATGCTGCGCTATCAGATCCACTATGAGGAAAGTGAAACCGAGGCAGCGGGTGTGAATGAGTGCTGAGGAATGACATTTTCCCCAAATTTGGAAAATATTATTATACTGAGTCAAGAATTTCCTCATTACAGAAAGATTTTCCGCTCCGGTCTTGCTCAGCCTTGCACATATGCATCTCCACCTCTGCCTTTGACTTCACCGCATGTGAGTGTATGTGTAGGCAGCCGAGCCTGTCTTCAATTATTCACCTATGACGGCTTTTCAACTCAAGTCGATCCCCCGGCTCTCTCGTTCCCCCCTCGTGTCGCACTCTGCTCAGCCCAACTTTCTCTCTCGTCATTTTTTTCTCCTTTACTTCCTCTTTTCACCCCACGTCTGCCTTCCTTTCATGCCTCAAACCTTTCATCCTGCAACCCCCCCACCACCACCACCACCACCACCATCCCTCCCTCTTTACATCTCTCCAAATCTTGAGGTATCCCATCTGTACTCAGGCTTGACAAGCAATGGGTGTGTCTTTCCTCCTTTTCTCGCTTCCTCCCTCTACCCTGCTCCGCCATCGCTCTTCCCACCACACAATCTCCTCTCATGTCAGGGAAACCTGTAGGCATCCGAGTGCTACTTTTGATCATTGCTTTAACCGGGAACCCTCATTGCCTTGCTCTGCCTTGGGGTGGCAAGGAGAGGGAGAGAGTGAAAGAATGAAGGGCAGAGCAGAGTAAAGTTAGATCAAGTCTGGCTGACATATGCAGCCAGGCAGCTGCTGCATGCAGCAGAGAGCAAAGTTGGCGCATGCAGCTCTCAGATATGAGCAGTAAATAAACCTCCTGTTACAGCTTCTGTATATAACACAACACAGGTTGACAAACACACTCTTTGCTATTGTGGTGACACACTTTCCCAGGTATTCACAGGTAATTGAAGGTAAGATAATAAGAAAGGAAGAAACCGGGAAGGGTAAACATTGCACTCCCACACAGCACGCAAATCAAGCCAAACAGTAGCAACTCTCGTTTTGTTTCGTAATGAAAGCTCCCCCTCCAGCCAGTAAGTGCAAATTTGACAATACTCCCATGCAGATATGAGAGGCGTTTGTCTGCATCGGGTCTATTTCTCACCTTTGGTGTCTGAAATTAGTGCTTGACACATGGACAGCAAAAACACAGTAGCACAGTTCCTCAAGCATCTGATAGAAGCTGGTATGTCTGATCTACAGTCCAAAAGTATAATTAAAAGTGTAATGCTATAAAATCCTGACTGTTTATTCAAAAAGCAATTCCACTGTAAGACTTGCAAGGAGGCAAAGGGTTGCACCGATGACCACACCAGCTTTGACGCTGCATTGGGCAGCAGTACAATGGCAGGTGCTCTACTTGCTCATAGTGATGAATCAGTGAATAATTATCACTCGACTATGCAGTTCCCCTCAGCTTTATGGAGCATTTTAGCATCTTTCAGCTCATTGTTTTGGTTGTATGACCCACAACCTTCCTGGGTCACTTTCACTGCTCTCACAAACCTGTTTCCAGCTGTAGCAGACAGCTGTTTTCAGCCAAGAGCCCTGATAATGTAAACCCACTGTTCACTACATGGCTAACACCAACTGGCAGACAAAGTCAGCAAATAGCTCATAAATATAATGGAGGATTTATCAGCTAAAGAGCCAGATATTTCCGATATCAGAGAACAAAACATAACTCATATTTGGCCAGAAACAGGTCTTCAAATGGGACCAATAGTACTTGCTTAGGTTTTGGAAAACATCATTGTTTGGGATAAACATATTACTCTTACGTACGTTACGGAACTTAAGAACATTACGCACATTTTGTAATAACAACAACTGTATTTGAGTTAATTGAGTGAATTTCAAAATGGTTTTCCTTGTTTGTCAGATAACACCATGCACCACCGAAACAGTCTTCTACAAATGGGGAAATTTTCATATTGTTATCAAATGTTTGCCACATTTCAAGACGATAACACAGACATGCACCTTGGGAAAATCCACAGTGGGAATCATGCTAATCAGAGGGTAAAGGGTGCACAGATCCAAAAAAAAAAAAAAAACTTCTACAGGTGCAGGATCAAAAAACAGACTCAGGGAAAAACTCCAAACCCTGCACTAGTTGCTCCCAGCAGTTTTAATTGAGCAATATTTCGATCCAACAGAGATCTTTGTCAGGCGAATTTTCTACATGCTACAACACATTTCTGGG